>NC_134853.1:90618781-91218781 GCF_049852395.1 Peromyscus maniculatus bairdii | reverse complement strand
CAACCTATGCTTAGTTCAGTTCTGGACAGCTCTGTGTACCCATCATCTGGTGATCTGAGAATTCTGTGTGAATAGTCTTGGAGCATTTTCTACCACTTTTCTTTGTTGTACACAATTTTGCTCAAGGTACTTAGCTTACAAATTATGCTCTACTTTCTTGTGATTGGGTGGGAATGACATGTGAGATATTGAGCCCTTCTTGGAGAAAATAGAGAGCGGCAATGAGGAATAACAATGCCATTAATATTTAGGAAGGCACTAAGTGTGCCATCTACTTAACAAAGTACTTGTAGCTATTATTAACACATATAACTTTTACTATAAACCTATGAAATAGATTTTGTTATTTACACCATTTTTAAATGTAGAAAATCTGACATGAACAAGCCAACTGTGACTAAGGAGTGGTACTTGGATATGAGCCTAGGCTATTGAACAAAAGAGCCTTAACCACTGTTACCTATTTCACCATAGTGCTAATAACCACTGTGGCACAAAGCACAGAGGTGTAGCAAAGTATAAAAACATCATGTTAATGTTGATGCATCAAACACTTGCACTGTCAATTAATTTGTTGATTTTAGAGGTTCACAGCATCTCAGCATCCTGCTATTTTGTTTTAGAAGTATTCACCAGCTCATCTAAAACGTACCTATTTTAGAACAGTGGAATCACAGGGGATAAAAGTGGCATTCGGAGCCTTTACTAGAATGGTAAAGGAACCTGTTCTCAGAGGAGGGAGCTTTGAATTACAGTATTACTTTAATACATCCATCAAACAGTATCCATAGTGTCTGTCCTACCTCATACAAGAGTAGAAAAGGAAAAGAGTTGACATTTAGGTAATTGCCAACTGTTACTGGAACATGGATATGGATAATTTATCTACAAATATAATTTAAAAGGCAGACTCCCTTTTCTGGGAATGTTCTGGTAAAGAAGGACAGACAATATCTATCAATTATCAGTGCAGCAATTTTTGTTTTTCCAGGCATAATGTTCTGTCTTTCATGTGATCTTGTATATTCATTGATAGATATTTTATTTTACATATAAGAAAACTAGAACTTACTAAAATGAAATAGCCATTCAAAAAACACAAAACTATTGGCAGTAGTAAATATAATTCTAATTAGCTTCCATAATCAAATGCTAACATTAACACAAATGTGTAACAACATTTCAGTTATTTCAGTTTTGATTACTATATTTTTTTGCCAACTAGTGGCATGGAAAATTTTGTCCGTGCTTTATTTGTGAATATGAATATTCTCTTATATTGTAATCTCAACTTCTAATCTAATTTTGCCCAGAGTAATAGAATTTATAGAGTAAAAATAAATGTGTTAAAAAATAAATGTGTTATGTTGCAGCACTATTCACAGCCTAGCATAAACTTTTGGCATTCCAATCCCACAAGGCTAATCTAGGATCTCCAAATCTCATGCCCATTCACTAAGAATAATAGTAACTGAGATGTACAGGATACTTATAATGTGTTAATAGCTCTTAATTAGTTCTATCTATGTCTTAAACTGATCCAATCTCTTACCCTCCAAACCAATCTCTTCAGTTGCTCCCTAGAGCTATGGAGTACTAGCTCTCTCCCTCTCAGTTTCCATGGGAACTATTACTTCTTTTCACAACATTTTCATTTTCTTCTCGTACATTGCATGAAATACATCTATCTGTGACATTATATCACCTACAATCATTCTTTTACATATTGCACCTATGCATCAGTAGATGGAGAACTCAAATTCCTTTTGTCTGTTGTTGATTCCCTGGCATTTGCAAAAGTCCAATCTTGCCACAAACTCGCTGATCTTCTGACTCATAATCTTTTCACCTCTTGTCTGCAGTGTTCCCTGAGACTTAGGTATGAGACTTGTTTTGTAGATGTATACATTGAGACTGTGCTCCACAACTCTATATTTTGATTGGTTGTTTTCTGTAATGGCCTCTGTATGTTGCAAAGAAAAGTTTGTAAACACACATGTAAGTAATTCTTATAAGGACTAAGCAGGTTATAATTAGGAATATATGTGTGTAATATTCACATATGCACCTAACAACAATTCATAATAAAAGAGGCTATGAATTTGAAAGAGAGCAAGCAGGGATATATGAGAGTGCTTGGAGGGAGGGAAGGGAAGAGGGAAGTAATGTAATTATATTATAACCTCAAAAATAATAAAAGAAATAATTGTAACAAGTCCAATCCTTATAAATGTTTACTATTTTCTATTTCCTTGTGGTGGTTAGCAATCAAGGACTTTGTTATTCTCCAATTTAGTTCCTGGATTATTGCTTTCTGTCTTTCCCAGTTGGTGATTTGTTAGGAAGGATTAGGAGGTCTGCCCTTTTTAAAGGAGGTGTGTCACTGGGGTGTGTTTTGATTCAAAGTCTTTTCCAGGTGCAGTCTCTTTCTTTCTTCCTCCTGCTTGGGGATCAGGATGTATGCTCTCAACTGCTGCTCCAGTGCTACTTCCCTTTATCATGCTTGGAAATGTCAAAGTCCATTTATCTAAGACACCCAGCACTCTCATCTAATTTCATTGCTATTTCATGTAAACTTTTTTATTCACTAGACTCAGACACATAGTGCTATCACCACACCTGTGTCTTTAGAATGTCACTATATGCAAAATCTCTGGTGTAAACATCTTGTCACACCTCTCAGTTCAGTGACCCTTTTCTACTTAAATATTCCAAACAGCACCTCTCACCTTTGTTTCTTTTGTGATTGCACTTGGATACTCTAAAGATTGTCTTATGATTACCACATTGCAAATAGTTTCTGTGCATTTATTGTCCTCTTATTCATATTGTCTCCTCTCTAGAAGAGATATTTAATATATATTTAATATTTCTCCCTAGCCATTTTTGCATACAGGCATCTGAATGTATCCAGGGAAAGGAACCATGTCCAATCTCAACAATGCTTCCCATACTATGCCACAGTGTTCATACATCTGTAGTCAGTTTACTTTTCTACAAATATGAAGGTAACAACATTCACACTCTATAGTCTTTGGAAAAGTTTTCCTCTTTGCCAGCTTAGCTTCACAACTATTTCATTAACAAAATAGAAAACATCTATAAAAATTTAAATCTACCTTTACCCATACTTGTCTTTCCATTTAGTACTTCTAGGAAATTTCCTTATTTATTTCTTCTTTTCTTCCTTTCTTTTTTCTTCCTATCCCTTGCTAGCTTATTTTTTTTTACACCAGAGATCAATGCTTCCTTAGGCTTTCTGATTCCATTTTCTTTTACTTCCTCACTGTTTTCTGCTCCTGCATCTACATAGCTTCTGCAACACTAGCCTTTCCCTCCCTAGAGATCACTTTCTTCCTCATACACATGTTGGTAGCCCCTAGATCAGTAAAATATCTTGCTGGTTTCTATTTCTCTCCAAAATACTCCTCAATCTATTGCATTCTGTTTTCTGTCCAATAAAACAACCCACCAAAGCAATTTCTTTCAATAGCAATGATTTTTTTTGTTAAATGTCTTTCAAATACAATGGCTACTTTATTGTCTATGTTGTCTCCAATCTCTTAATTTCTTAGTCAAAGTTTTATACTTTTCCTCTTATGTGAAATAGTCATTGTTAAGTCTTTTTCCCTTTGACTTCTCCTTTTTGATATTCTTCATGAATGTCTCATCTTTTACCTGATCTGTAAATATTGAAGAACTCACTCATCCTCCTACTTAATTCATTTATTTTCTGAGATAGAACTATACATTCTCATAGTCCTAAAACTACACGTAGGCTGGTAACTATCAAATAAATCTCCAGTGCAAATGTCTCATTTAACTTCTGATTTGTCTAATTGTCTGCCTGATGTGTCTTCTGTATGTTTCCCAAATTGTAAAGAATTCTTTTTCTTTTTGACTCCTATTATTTCATAAAATTGTACTGTTATTGTCTAGTTGCTCAAACCCCAAGCCTTAACATCATTCTTCACCATACTTGACCCTTTGCTGCCTCTGTGATATTCAGATGTTTCACCAATGTTCTATTGCATCAGCTTAGCAGAGATATTTCAACTGTACAGCCTTCTGTGCCTTTCTTCCGTGCTTTACCAGCTTCCATAGTCTCTCTCTTATAGTGTTTCATTGGATTATTCCCCTCTTACCTTCACCAAATCTCTTCCTCATAGGGCAACCAGAGGAAGCCTTCAGATTCCTAACCACAAAACATTAGTCTCCTGCTTTAATACCTTATTGACTTTTTTCATGCCTAAAATAAAACTGACTACCTTCCAAGTCTATGGAGCCTACATAATCGGGACTCTGTTAACATATCTCACCTTGCCTTGCACTGTAGCTTCAGGATCTGTGTTCTAGGATCAGGAAAATAAAGAATGGATTCTTGAATAAACTTAGGATATCCATCTAGCAGAGGTTTTATCTTGCTTCATAAATGTTTGTATGTTCTATCCCAATCCTTATAAGTTATATGATTTGGTAAATTGTGATTATAAATTAAACATTTATTGATTTCTTTTAATGATTTTCTACTAAGTTACAAACTCAGTGACTGCAGGTTTTACCATTTTAATTACTAGTACATACCAAGAGGGAGAAAGTTGATATTTTACAAATAATCACTGGGTAAATGTATGATGTTGGAAAATAATTATCAGATAACAGATGTAGAAAAATGTCACAACTGACATTTAAAGATTCAATGTTGAGATTGTACTTTGTACAACCTTAGAATGTATGCTGAGTTCATCCTAAGTTCCATGTGGTATGCATCATTTTAAGTCATCTAGAATATTACAAAGATAAACATGATAACTAGTGATTTAGCACAGTCATTGTTATTGCTGTGGTCAACATCACAGCAATTAGTTTATTGAGAATAATTTCTGAACTTAAGGAATGCCTAGGTATAAAGTTGAGAAAAGGGAGATGTCTTTCTTGTCTCTAACATTTTTGTGGGAGGGCACAGTGAGAGTAGACTGTAAACAAGTACCTATGGGGATATGACTCTGTGGCATAGATTGCTAATCAGATTCCCTTTGATGATATCAGAATGAGGACAAGTGGATCCAGGTACTTTTAAATGCAAATATTATCTTCATGTCCTCGAAGCAGCACTTTAAAGCCAGAGAACAGAAAACTAACTTGCAATCTCTTGTCTCAAGTATTTTATATCCAGGAGAAATTAAACTCCAGCATTCTTATTATATTAATCTACACTCCAAATAGAGGATGTATTTCTGTTTTTATCCATAATGTTTCTGCCAGATTAATAAGAATTTTCAAGATGTTAATGGATTGATTTCAGCATAATTGTAACTATATTAATTCAGTGCAATTACCTCTCAGTAAAATTTAAATGAAGCTAAATTGAAGAAATTAGAAATATTTGAAATCTCTAGTTGGAAGCCTGAAGGCATTGTCTATTTTCATTGCAGAGCACCCATAGTCGAGCCGTGGAAGGTGGCAAGGCTTTCACAGAATCCAAAGAGATTCAAACCGTATCAGCATTTTACAATTTGCATTTAACATAGTGATCTAGTGGAAGTTAAACACACACACACACACACACACACACACACACACACACACACACACCACACACAGCAACCCTTGAACCCTTGAGCTTCCCTAGGGTTGAACAAGTGTACCCAATAGCTCCCACACAGTTTTATACTTCTTTTTAATTTTTTATTTTTTTTTTATTTTTTTTATTTTTATTTTTATTTTTATTTATTTTTTTTTTCAAGACAGGGTTTCTCTGTGTAGCTTTGCGCCTTTCCTGGAGCTCACTTGGTAGCCCAGGCTGGCCTCGAACTCACAGAGATCCGCCTGCCTCCGCCTCCCGAGTGCTGGGATTAAAGGCGTGCGCCACCAACGCCCGGCTCAGTTTTATACTTCTAACATATAAATAGATGCCAGATAACATGGCAAGGTACTGTGGGGAATATTGAGGATGATGCTATAGAGGAAATGAGAAAAGATCTCAAATACTTTTTCAAAGAATTCCTACTTAGAGTAGTCATATAATGTCATTGTGAGAGCTTCTCTAAGCCTAGATGTAGAGGACCTGTGCTAACACTGAGAGCTCTGTCAACTTCAGATAGGCTATTTTGTTTTTGCTTCATTTTTTTTTAATGGTTGTCGCTCTTCTCACTGTGCAGAATAATTGTGAAGACCAAATGGTTGTGTAAAAAATTGTTAAATACTAAAGCTTTGCAAATATAACTAAAAGGGATGATTAAGAAAACATTTTAGAATTATAATTAACTGGAAGCAAGTTGATAGCAGAATACTCTTAAAGACAATGAGAGACTCTTTCAAAAATATTCCCTAAACCCTTGGTCTTAAAAATACACTCTTTTTATTTTTCTCAGATACCTAATAAAGAATGGTGACTCAATCTTTTTTATTGCACATGAATTATGAACAAGACTGTATGACAGTATCCATGATGACTGGGAAACACAGGCTGTCATTTCACATTCTGTGCAACGGCAGCAACAAATTAGCAGAGACAAAGCCAAAGCCATATTTAAATGTTTTCATGTTGCTATCACTTCACACTTTGTTTTATATAAACATTGCAAAAAATCAATGGAGGGGGCACATTCCCATTTCACAGATGCAACTGTTGTGCACAGATGCTAAGTAGAATGTCTAAGGTTGGGCTAGTTTACATTTGTAGTAAAGAGAGATTTTTTTTAAAGCCATATAGCTTCTGGTATAAACATTGTACTCTGCATATTAAAAAAAAATTCTGAACAAAAATATTTTCAACTATATTTGAAGTTTTCCTGTGTCCTGCCCAGTCCTGCAGCCACTCAGACTCAAGTAAACACAGAGAGGCTTATATCAATTATAACTGCTTGGCCATTTGCTTGGGCTTATTACTGACTAGCTCTTACACTTAAATTAACACATAATTCTTATCTATGTTTAACCACATGGCTTGGTACCTTTTCTTAGTTCTGCCTTATCATCTTGCTTTCTCTGTGTCTGCCTGGTGATTCCTGACTCAGCCTTCCTCTTCCCAGAATTCTCCTTGTCTGCTTATCCCACCTATAATTCCTGCCTGGCTACTGGCCAATCAGCATTTTATTTATCAACCAATCAGAGCAACACACATTCACGGCACACAGAACAACATTCCACAGCATTCAACTAATTATTTGCTATCAAATCTGTGGTAGAAACTGTAACGACAATCATCTCTCTCTGTTCTTCACATAGTTGGTGTTTTTCAACTTCCTTCCTGAATTTCACCCACTCAGACAAACTTGCCATCTCACTTATATGAAGCAAGTTCAAAGACCATGGGCAAGGTTATATAGCCTTTTTTTTGGGGGGGGGGGGGAGCGGGTTTTTTTTTTTTTTGAGGGTGTTTGTTTTTTTTTACACTGTCTAACCCTAACTAGTTTGAAACTCACTAGGTAGATCAGGCTGTCCTTGAACTCATGGATATCCATATGCCTCATGCCTTCTACCATGCCAGGTCAATGGCTCAATACTTTTATTTTGAGACAGGGTCTCATTATATTGCTCTGACTGTTCTGAAACTCACTATGTAGACCAAGCTGGACTTGAATTCACAGAGACCTGCCTGCCTCTGCATGTATCATTATACCCTGCGAGATGTCCTATTTTTATTCAGAGAACAATATACCTCATTATCTTCTGCATAAGGAAATGTAGAGGAGCAGTACTTTGCATCCACTTATCATGCATTGAGACAGGTTGTTGTTGCATAGCCCATATAGCATACTGTATACCTTCTTATAATCATTTTTTTTTCTTTTTTGAAACAAGGTGTAATGAGTGATCATTTAAATTCACCCAGGTTGGCCTTGAACTTGTAATCTTCTTCTCTTAGCCTCCTATGAGCTGAGATTACAGATGTGCAACACTTCTTACAAGTCATTGCTTATGCTTATAGTTGGCACCTTAAAATTTGTTGAGAGACTGAGGTTTGGAATCAGAACATCCCTCTTCTCTCAGGAAGGTTGCCTTGGTCATCTCATTGAGTCTGTGCCTGAATTTATTCCTGAAGTAAATGGAGATTGATCCCTAAATATTTAAGAATTAACTATGATAAAACATATAAAGCATTCTACATATAATGCACATCAGAAATACTGACTAGTTCTGTGGATCTAGTTTTAAATGTAATTACCAAGTTAATATTACTGTGTGGACATAAAGAACATTTTGAAACTACAATTTTAAACTACAATTTTTTTCAGGTTGTGCTAAACTTGAGCAGCTAAATCCTCCATAGTCACGTTTCTATAAAGTGAATCTGTCCCCAATGTTTTCAGTAATCCTCTACTACCTGTAAGAAGATGCCAAGATACAGTTCCAATTTTCCACATCTTGGACCTCAGCAGTATCATTTCCTCTTAATTCTTTAATACTATAATCTAGCCATACTGCATCTTGCAGAGTCACCAAAATATCTTATTCTTATTTGTTGAGTGGCTTACTTATGTACATTTCATTTGTTAACCTAATTTCTCTACTGTCATTATTTACTTGCCTACATGCGAAAGTTTATGAACTCCAGAATCCATGTCACATTTCATACCTAAAGGAAGACAGGCTTTAGACACTATGATATGCATAGAGTGTTTTGTGATGCATTTTGTTCCTCATATGTTAACTTCCCTTGTTAGACTGACATATGTTTGAGAGAAGGATCCAGATTCTACTCATGTGTGTATCTTCTTCATCTAACATAAAGTAGATGTTCTCTAAGTATTTGTTAACTTGTGAAACTCATTCTATAAACAATGGGTAAGAAGACTGCTAGCTACTGAGAATTATATTAATATCAGGCTATTACAGTTCAGGTCCAATTTGCATGGGTCTTGAGATGATTGTCTGTAAACTTCAACTTCTTTAAGGAAACTGCCTTGCATAGTAGAGAAAGATTAAAACCAATACCAGTACTTCAGTTATTCGCCTTCAGGAAAACACTAACTGCTCTTGGCTTATAAGGTAGGGTTTTTCCAATTGTGTTTAAATTTCCCATCTACTGCTGGCCATAGACGTTTGAATGAATGTTTCTCTATGTGTGTGTTGGGGGGGCGGTGCACAAAGTTTTGCCTCTTCTAGCAGGGAAATAGTTTGAGGCTATGTTTTAATTAAAATGAATATCTGTGCTATCTTAATGTTATTGCCAGTTAAGTGCAGCAGCGTGATTTAGCGTTCTATAACACAATTATACTCTGGTAATGAAGCTCTGCAGAATTATCCTCGGAATTTAGAATGCAGAAGGGAGCAGTAGCTCTCATTTGTAACCATGTTACAGCCTTTATTGTTACAGTATTTTCTGTTTTCTTCAAAGATTAACTCAATCGTATTTAAGTCTCTGGCTACATTACAGAGAGAAGGGAAAGGGGCAATGGGAACCTATCCCTGCAGCCTTTCTTAATGCTGTATTCTGAGGACAAAATAGCAGGAAACTTTTACAATGGGATTTTTACAAGTACTGTTCTAGCTCAAGATTTCTGGATTAAACTCACCAGAGTTTGGTCCTTGCAGTGTCTGAGTGATTATTACTAGGGATGGCTGGACAGGAGACCTAGGGTTTAGAAAACAGCCATAGATGGCTACATCCTAAAAAGTGAAGGAAAGACTGCACTGTCCTTTTTCTTGAAAACACATTAGACACGTAATATGGTGTGAGGGCAACTCTAGGCCTGAACAAATATTTACAGTGGTTAAAATGGTAAAATTGAGAATAAATTCAAAATCAATCATATATTATTCATGAGACATAGGACCTCAGGTAAGGAGGTCTTCAAGTTTCAGTACATTGATCTGTAACTTGTAGGTAATCACAAGAGCCAAATACTTCAGTGACTTCTTAAGAATGATGAATCTATATGGTTGTACGTGTCTATAATCACATCATTAAGGAGACTGAGTGAGGAATATTATGAATCCAAAGCTAGTATGGTCTACTTAGAGAGTTTAAGGTAGCCTGCACTGCATGGAAAGATCCTGTCTTAATAAACAAAAGCAAAGGGTTAACTAAAAGGAATTGTATATGTAACTTAAAGCACTGTCTGGTGCTTGGTTAAGTGGGCAGTACACAGTAATCAAGTTAATTACTAGAAAAACATTCCTTCTTAGGAAACTCCTGTTCAGGTGGCATCATCTGAACATTGGCTATATCTGTGATTCTTGACTGCATAGTGTAAACAATTCCTCACACTCTTGCCATCATGCCTTTCTCGCCTCAATGGATATCCTTCTCAAACAGTTAACCCAAATTCACATCTTTTAAAAAAATTTGAAACACAAATTTCATCTTATTTTAGGCAACATGCAACACCTGTTGTGCTAAAGATCCTACAAGATGCCCTTTAAGTGAAGCATGGATGAATTATATACTGATTCAATCTTCAAAGAACTTGGAACATAATAGGAAAGCTAAACATGCATGTTAATGTTAGACCCTAAAGTTTAAGGTCTCAAGTGGGTGCCCCAAGAACCCAGACTCCAGTCCAGTTGAGGCAACAGCATGAGGTTTTTATTGAAGCGACTGTACAGACGGGCTACTCTTGTCCTGAGTGCAAGAGTCCTGCCTTACTGAAGCCACATGGGGGCTTTTAAAGGAAAAACCCACAAAAGCCATAAGATTACAATCCCCATACAATTTCGTTTCACAAGATCATGGTCTGATCACAGAGTGGGTACAGTCACTTCCACATGCACATTCTTCCTGAAACCTCAAGGGGGGTATCAGGGCGTGAGTGGAGTTTACACAAAGGTCACAGTGGTCTTTCCTAGAACACTTGCAACTATCCCAGTCACAGTTGAGCACATCTCTTAACAGAAATCTTTTTACACTGTTACATTGTTACAGGGGTAGTTGAATAATGGCTGAGTCATCTTGCCCTTGGAACTAGTTTTCTTTTTAGTTCCTTATTCTCCTGGGGCTTGGGGTGTGTAAGCCTGAAGGGTTAGGGTCTTTCAGTTAAGGCACTCCAAATTAAGGCACATGATTAATGATGATGTAAGTTAAGAAACAAATGTTATTGTTGTGGGATTATGAAGTGACATATATATACTTGTCATTGGATTGAAAATGAAAGATTCACATGAAGAAAATATTTTGAAAGGGTTTCAGATTGAGAGAAAATTGGTACTAATTTTAGACTCATATTAGGAATGATTAGTCTACTAGTTAGTTTTCATGTTACTGAAACAAAATGACTGATAAAAGTCTACTTTTATTACTTCAGCTCATTGTAGGAGGACAGTCAGAAAGCATAAAGGGTTGAATAATGCTGTTTGTCTCACTGTCTTCTTTCTTCCCTTAACATTTATCCCAAGACTCTGTTTCAGAGATAGTACTACCTGTGTTAGGGTGTCTTTCTTCATCTGTTAAACCTCACTTGAAGGACTTGGTTGACAGATAGCCCCAGATGTGTGTTCCCTTGGTGATTCCAAATTCAATCAAGTTGACAATGAAAATTACACAAACTTTACTGAAATTGTTCTACAGAATTTTTGACCCTGGAAGATCAAGGGATGGACTGTAATGCAGGAGATTTTTCCAAAGATCAAAGTTAATTTTTTTCAATTATACAATGTAGGTGAAAGAGTTTCAATATAACCACACAATTTAAGTTTACACAAGTATCCAGTTCATATACATATAATCTGGGTTGATACCCAAACACTGGAAAATGCAAAGAAATTTCATTATTTACAAAGAACTAGATCTCTTGTTTGCTATTGAGACTCAGTCCATTGTCTCTACATAATCACCATTTGGGATAATTAGTTATGATCAGTTTATTTAGGCTTCAGACACTATGCTTTGTGAGTTTTTTTTTCTGTTCATAGCAACTGAGAAATCATATTGATAAAGATGCCTAATATTTATTGACTGTTTATTCTACTACAGGTGATTAAGCAAATGTTAACCTGAATTGTCTTCTTTAGCTCTCAGACAGTCAATGCTGTTATGTCATATGAGTTTAATATATGCTGTGACTTAAAACGTTTAAGTAAATTGACTAAGAACTTACATCTAATTAAGGTCAAGGAACTGATTACATAGGCTAAGTCAGATTCCAGAATCTATTTCTGTGCTTCCCTTGAAGTCCCTAAATTTCTAGAATTGTTTGGATTCGCACATTTAGACAAAAAAAAAAAAAAAAAAAAAAAAAACAACCCTACACAATGAAGAAGTCTCTTTGAAGTGACTAGCTCAGACTTTATTCAATATGGATACTATATTTAAAACTGGGAAATAACCAAAGGAAACTCTCAAAGAAAAGATAAATAGTGTTTATTACAGGAATGAGAACTGGACAGTGTATTATTATTCCAGTGGT
This sequence comes from Peromyscus maniculatus bairdii, assembly GCF_049852395.1. NCBI lineage: Eukaryota > Metazoa > Chordata > Mammalia > Rodentia > Cricetidae > Peromyscus > Peromyscus maniculatus. The sequence goes on along the minus strand of NC_134853.1, from coordinate 91,206,431 downwards.
CACTCTCCCAGAAGCCTGTGTAGGATAGCTGAAGGGCATGTGTTTTCTGTCCAGAGAACTGTGCTAAAATATAGATGGAACATTCTTAAGTTACAGGACTTTGGGAGAATTATTCTTACTTCAGTCTACTATCTTCTACTATAAAGCAGGTATGGTTATGTTCTCACTTCTAAAAGAGGGAGGAAGGAGCTGAATAGATGTGTCAGTGTTTAAGAGCATTTGTGGTTCCTGTAAAGGATCTAGGTTCAGCTGTTAGAACCCACATGGCAACTTACAACTATCTGGAACCCCACTTTCAGGGGACAGGCTACCTGCTTCTGATCTGTGTAGGCAATAGGCACGTAAGCAGTACATATACATACGGGCAGGCAAAACATTCATAAAGTGAATTAATCTAAAACATAAATTTTTTATGTTTAAAATTTTATACAAATAATCCGAAATTTTAAAAGTAAGGATAAATTTTAAACTAATGCATATCAATCAGAAAAAAATTCTGGAACACTCAGTAAGTGATAGGGAGCACTGTTTTTAGGTCCAGGTGCTGGTTATGACCTCTTTTCTCATGTTAATAAATATTTATGTGTGTTTCATATTCCTTTTCATACACAATCCTTTAAAAAAGATTTATTTTGTGTGGGGTGAGGGTGTGTTGGTATTTGCTATTTGTAGGTGGCCTGAGAGGACAGAGTCTTCTACAAGAACAGCAAGTACTCTTAACCATAGATCCATCTCTCCAGGCCCCAAATCCTTTAAATAAATGTAACCTATCATGTGTTCATGAAACATTAAGTCCTGTAAACATAGTCAAAATCATATAGTGCCATCTGAAAGACTTGTGAAATAAAGCCATGCTTATAATTTTACAAATAAGAAATCTAAGATTTAGAGTAAATCTCTTCTCAAAGGTTATTAAGCAAAATATAAATGAAAAAAAGGAGGATTGAATCCACCTTGGTATTTAGTTCTTCCACAACCGTGAAAACTTACTGGAAAAATTGTGGAAGGGTGCTGAGACATGGCCAGGGATCACTGTCTTGGAAGGAAGTGAGTGAGCAAATGAGAAACAGAGAATGCACAACAAAGCAGTGACACACTTCATTTCATGGTTGGAAGGATTTGGAGATATTATTATCAAAGGAAATGTTGACTCTACTTGTTGCTGTTGCAAAAATTGTGCACAGCTTTGAAATTGGCACAAAATGATGACTAGAGGTTCCTTGTAGGCCATTATCAGGAAAAAATAATAGAAGTGAAGTTTCCCTTTTGAAATGACTGGTCCAATGATTGAGTATAGATAAAAATGTTGAGCATCATCATTGAATTGTCCTCATACTGGCTCCTATCTTATTGTTCTTTAACTATTTTACTATTTCTTGAATTGAGAAAAAAAACTGATATGAATTCAAATAATTGTTATCTCCAATGAATGCAAAATGTATCCAGTAAAAGTACACTTGAGGAATTTGCTCTAGATATTGACAGATTTTACATTTACTTGGAAATCCATGTTAGGCTACCTACTCTTTGTGGGCATCAATCCCCTAAGCTGTAAAATGAGGAGACATGTATTCATTTTACATGTATATAAAAGTCATAATTTTAGCCTTTGTTAAGATTTTCTTAGCTATTTCAGAGCTCATTACACAGTAAAACCATCCAGGTATAAACAATTGGCTCAGATGGCGATATCAGGAGTTAACTTGTATTTTGAACATTCGATCTATCTAAAAGCATTTCTGTGCAGTTGATGGAGGGGAAGGATATATAGGATTGGAAAGATACAAGTATGAAGGCTTTCTTACCTATTTCCAAAAACTGTTCACAAAAAAGTAAACATCATTGTGTCTTTGTTAGAAGCCAGGGAAGGCAGCATATGAAGTGGACAGTTAATTCAATCATCTAGAATCACTGAGGTCTATGCCCAAAACTGCTATTCACCAACTCTGTGACTTTGTCATCTCCTCATCAATAGAATGAGAAGCAAAAACCAAATTGTCACTAAGATCTCTTCCAAAAATGACAGCCTATAGGCTTATGATGCCAATGATACTTGCTTGTCATGGCTCAATGCCTTGGGAGCAATTCCTACCCTATAAATTAGTAGGCATGTAGTAGAAGCCAAGACCCAATGGTCTATGGGATATGGAATGAACTCCCTTGTCACCATTTTCTTCCACCAAGGAAAATGATCTCTGGCTAAAAGATGGATATTAGTGAAAAATACCAAATCTTCCATGAGATGGACTTAAACTTCAGAACTGGATACTAACAGAAGATTCCTTTAAATGATTTCAGCCTTTTACTGTTATAAGTTTAATTGTTACTAAATTGTGCATTGAAAGTTAGAGGTCAGAGAAAACTAATGTTCATGAGAGATTTAACTTCTTCTTTAATTTAGTCTGAGATTACCTGGTTCCTCCATACTCAGTGCTTACAGAGAGTACAGGTAACTTTTTGTCTGAAACTAAGAGAATAGAGTAAGTACTATTTATGGTAGATTAAATGACTTCTAAGTTTCTCTATATCCTACCTAAATCCAATAATTATGATAGGAAACAGTTCATTTTCATTGATTCTTTTATATTTCCTTCAATTCAAGTGAATATAAGTCATATTCATTGAGCTTGGAATGAGGGCATTTGGGTAGAAAGCCATGTCTCAGACATATTCCTGAACCTTCATAATGGAGATATTGGCTTAGATATCGTGGAGGTATTTGAATTCTGCAGTGAGAATCTTTATTAGCAACCTCACCATGCTTATTATCTCATAGCTCATGATTTTTGGTTTTAAAAACAAGACAATTGACCATAAAAACTTAAACTTGAATTTTTTAAACATTCATTAGCTACTTGTATTTTTTTTTACATTTGTGCATGTGTGTGTGTGTCTGTGTGTAGCACATATGTCATGACATATTAGTGGAGGTCAGAGGATAGCTTTCAAGAGTTACTTCCCGTCTTCTTCTATGTGGATTCTGAGGATTGAACTTAGGTCATCAGACTTGGTAGTATGTGCCTCAACCCACTGAACCATTTCACTGACTATCCAAAACTTTTTAACTGTACATTTCTATATATGAATTTATAAGATATATAAGATCTTATTTCATGTGCATTTATTTCCAAATTTCTAGATTGCCTAGGAATTCTTCTCACCAAATTCCACATGACTTTTTTTTTTTGAAATATCAAATTCATGCATCTCTACAAAGGTATCCTCCATGTGTCAACATCAAAAATTATCATCCAGTACATTCCATGAATGAAGTTCTAAGGGAAGAAGCCTGAAACTTTGCAGGCTGTGCTTAGTCATAGAAGAATTTAAAAAACAATGACAAATCTCCAGCTTCCTGTCATTCAAAAGTAGTAGCATGATTTCAGTCACAGCTGGTCATTTCACCTAGTATTACTTAGTAGATAAACTCAAGAACTCTTCAGTGAGCCATAATGCCAATCCACCTGCACAACACTTGTTGTGGCCTTCTTCATTCCTTCATCTCTTGAATTATTCTTCTCATTCTAAATATTTTGGAGCTAAATTAGAAAAGGTTGTAAAGCATTTGATATAACAGCTAGCCTATAATTAATATTCTTTACATGACTTTTCATGTGAAAATTGTATCAAGGGTCACCTAGTAACTCTTTTCCATTCATGATTTTAGAATGTACTGACCTTGGGTGAGCCACTTCACTCATCTGGTCTCAAATTCCTCCATCTGTAAAGATAAGGTTATGGTGAGATACTCATCAAAGGGAACTTTCCATGGAAATGCTTACGATCAACAGAGGAAAGAAGTTTCATTACTTCTCTAAATTCAAAGATAATGGTTTTCTCTAATGTTCTTTTTTATTATTAATTTTTTTATTCATTTTACATACGTACCATATATCCCCCTCTTCCCTCCTCCTGCCCTTCCAGTCTTATGCCCCAAACCCACCCACCCCCATTCCCTCCTACAAGAAGGTAAGGCCTCCCTTGGGGAATCAGCAGTGCCTGGTATATTCAGTTGAAGCAAGTCCAAGCTCCTCCCCTTGCCTCAAGGCTGTGTGAGGGGTCCCACCACAGGTAGCAGACTCCAAAAAGGCAGCTTATGCATCGAGGATGGATCCTGATTCTACTGCCACAGGCACCTTGAGCAGATCAAGCTATACGACTGTCTTGTTTGTGCAAAGGGCCTAGTCCAGTCCCATGGAGAAAACTACAGAGACAACCAAAGCCAAACTAGTGGGCACTCATGAAGTTTAGACAAACACCTGGAGAGCCTCTCTAATGTTCTTTAAGATAGCATAATGACTTAGTGCACACTGTCCATTGCCAAATTGCCAAAATCTGTATCTCAGTTTTCTCATTTGTCTACCATGACTAGAAGCTACTACTTATTCTATATTTAGTCATCTGTGAATAAAAAGAATAACAGCTTTTACCAGATATGATGATTCTGATGACTGAATAATTCCGTGAAGATTTCTTAATGCTTCATGTAGTAAGGTATTGGACAAGTATGTATCATTAGTCTACTGTTTGTGTGTGTGTGTGTGTGTGTGTGTGTGTGTGTGTGTGTATCTGTGCGTGCATGCATGTGTGTGTGTTTTGTGTGAATGTGTGTGTGTGTGTGTGTATGTGTGTGTGTGTGTGTGTGTGTGTGTGTGTGTGTGTGTGTGTGTGTGTACAACAGAGCCCTGTTAGAAGCTCTTGCTTCTGGCAGAAGTTTTTTTTTTTTTTTCCTGTCCAGAGGATTGAAGAAACAATCCAAAACTCTCAAGTCACAGACTATTAAAATGAACCTGGCATAGAGTTTAAAAATCTGATCCTAGTTTTGTGTTGATAACAATGGTATGTTACATTTTGCCCTATCTTTCCCTAGGGAACTGAGGATTTTAATTCTTAGTAGCCATTTTTTGATGATGTCAAGTTTAACTTATACAATTCAACTATAGTGTCATGAAAAGCCAACTCCCAACTCTGTGATTTAAATAAGAAGTCTTGACTATTCCTAAAGCTTCCTGCATTCAAATGGATACTTCTGCTGATCTGAAGTCTGGTCTGAATATTCACAGAGCTCACTTATGTAAAGGCAGTAAGATGGCAGATCAACTTAGGGCTGGATTGGATGGGATGACCCCACTCACAAACCTAACACTGCCTAGCCAATGGCTGGTGTGTAGGCAGATAAATTATACTATGCATCATTCATCATCTAGTGAATTATGACTGTAATAGATTTTGTTGTATACGTGTTAACTAAGAGAGAGATATGTGGAAAGAAACAAGCATCACCACAAGGCTTCTTGAAGACTTAAGTTTAAAACTGAAGACAGTGTTACTTCTTCACATTTTATTGATTAGTGCTGAATAAGGAAAGTGGAAAACATGCTTCTCCTGGTGGAAGGGCCTGTGAAATTCTCATCACAGAGGGTATAAATACAGTGAGTGGTAAAGTATTGAAGCCTCTCTCTTAAGTCAATTAACTATAAGTTCCTGCAAATAAAACAAATGTTTGCCATAACTGAACCATTCCAATACCAATACTTTTAATGGTACTGCAATGTAGATCCACCATACCTATAATTGCCATTTGGATTTCTGGCAACTTTCTTCCTTTGTAGGAAGACTTCAGTCTCACTCTTTCATTTCAACTATATTACCCAGGGTTAACTGTCCACAGCAGTTCCTCCCCCAAGCAGCTTGCTCAAAATGATGGATTACATTCCATGTTTGTATTTTTCCAAAGAAAAAAGAAGAGCACAATAAAAAGAATTGACAAGATTTTCTTTTGACTCTAGAGCTCTGTCCAGGGAGATTTTGGGACCCATTAAACTGGGGTTCAGTCATGAGCAATGGAAAAGAAAGGTATATGTGTCCTTTCAGCTGATCTCTGGATTAAGAAGCCAATAATCAATCAATCTTGAACTTCACCTGGTGAGCCAACCTGTCTTGAGCCAAAATATTTATGGGAAACAGGAGAAATTCATGCCAGAAAATGACCTCATTTTATTTTTAGAGTGGAACTGGTCCATTGTGGAGCAAAGTAGATGACCTGGATGCTTCTGTACTGGGAAACTCAGGTTTTAAAGACTGTCTTCAATCTGAATATATACATTAAAGGTGTATAATTTTCATTATTGTATGTATTTGTTTTCCAAATACTTGTCAAGGTATCAGAATAAAAAATTAAGATGCTCCCACGTCAATCCAGGAAACTAAGGTAAAGAAAAATAAGATAAGCTAAAGAAAATACACCGATGATTTTAAATTGTAATTAGGATTTGGGGACACTAGGAAAGTGGGAGGGAGGTGGTGGTGGGTGGCTATGACCAATGTATGTATATTGTATAAATTTATAGAACTTTTCAAGAATAAAAACAATAAAATATTATTTCAAAAATGCAATTAGTTGGGCTAGAGATATGGATCAGTGGTCAAGACCACTGATAAATCTTCAAGAGGACCCAAGTTCAATTCCTATCACCCATATGCTAATACACAACCATCAGTAACTCAAGTCCCAGGGGATCCAACATCCTTATCTTGCCTCTGTAGACAGCAAGCATTTGCATGGTGAGTGAAACACCCATACATATAGAATTATAAACAATAAATTAAAAAGTATATATAACTAGGGCTTTTATTTCATGACTTATATCACGTGGGTATAAAAATGAGCACCCAAGTGCCATTTATTCTTGGAGCTTTAGGGTGACCAGGTGTGTAACAAGATAGCAAAGAATTGTGACATTGAAAAGCCTTCAAGCTCAGACTGCAAATTTTCAGTCTATAAACCATAGTGTCTTTCAGGCATTATGTTTGAGTAGCTCAGGCTTTTAAAATAAAATACTTGTAACACATTCTAAGGTTTTGATATTTTCTGTTTAATAAAAAAGCTGGAATTTGTATTGTTTTAAAAAGTATGATCTAGTAATACTAGGCTCACATTTCTTTATGAGTGATAACTACATATAAGCATGCAAGAGTGGGAAACTTTTGGGATTGTCCATCCATTGTTGAGGTTCCCACAGTCTCTATCTGGACAAGTCCACACTCATGATATAATCTGGCCTCCATGGGTACAGATACATTGTATTAGCTACTTGTCTAGCCTCTTTAACCAAATGCCTAACAACATACATTTAATAAAGAGGAGGCTCAGGAGATACAGTGTATCACAGCAAGGGGGATTATGGTGTCTGGGTTGGACTCAGTCTATAATGGTGGAAGCTTGTGGGTATTCACATCATGGTAGTTGATGAAAAACAGTGAAGGGAACAGAAGAGGAACTTAACTATATAACACTTAATGTCACCTGTAGTAGTTTATATTTGCCAGTCAGGCTGTAAGTCCTAAGGCTCAGCAGTCTCCAAAAGCAATGCTACCAGCCAGGGCACAAGTGTTTGGCTATATGAACCGATTAGGGCATTTCAGTCTCAAACTATCAAAGTGGCACTTGTATAACATAAAATGTACCCAGTCTGACTTCAAAAGTACCGCAAATTGTTCAAAATGTTGAAGTCCAAAGTCCTTTCTGAAACTTAAGGTAAATTGTCTATTGTGAACTTGTGAAAAAATGAAAGAATCACATACTTCCAATCCACAAAGGCAAAGAGTAAATACTCCCATTCTAAATGGGAATATTGGTTGTATAGCAAGAAAAAATTAGGCAAAAGTAAGGTAGAAATTCAACAAATACCAAATCCTGAAGCTTCATGTTCAATATTTGTGTCTTTCCATGGCATTATCTGGACTGTAACTGGCTTGGGAAACCACTGCCCCTTTCACTTTACTACCTGTAGCACCTGTGGATGTCTCTTGGACCTGTTCTACTAAAGTTATATAGCTACCTTAGTGAATGTCCCACAGTTATGGCATCTACAATATCCTGGATTTTCACTGAAACTTAAGCTCATAAAGTCATGAACCACACATTCAGGAGCACCAAAAATGGAATCCGACCCTGCTAGACATTAGATTACATGTGCTCAAATGTAAGTGTTTTCTAAACTACAAACTTCCATGCTCTGGACTTGTATTCTACAATTTACAAATAAAACATTACTTGGGTGATATCAAGTTCTTCTGGCAACTTGAGATATAGCATAATGTCCTTGGACTGTCTGCAATGGCCTCTGGGTACCTTCAGGTATGAACTTGGGAAAACATTTCCCTAGGTAATCTCATTTTAGCAAAGAAATCCTTTGTGGTACTCTCTGTCCAGTTATTATTTTATAGGAACTCTATTTTCAATGATAGTTATTTTAATGAGTTTGTATTTTTATAACCCTGAGTTATTCATGGATAGGTAACACCATCAAAGTACTTTTCCTATTGTCTCTATGTGAGTCCTGAATCTCTGTAATGGCACTAATGTCTAACAATTGCATCCACTTTATGAGCACATGCCTTGTTTGTCTGTAGTTTTAAGTCTACCCACATTCATTTTCTAACCAAGCCTCATCTATTTCATATCTTTCTGTTTTGATTTTGCTTTGAATGCTCATAATAAACATGATTAAGTGCAGAAAGCAGTAACCATGCTACTTCCTGAAAGTTATGCTGTCCTGCAATTTCCTCTAAAAGATAAATTAGTCTACTTATTTCTAATTCAGAGTTACTCAAGTGTTCAAGACATGGGAATAATGAAGCCAGATCCTTTGTTGAATGTAACATATGTGGCTTGTAGTCAAACTCTTGATAGGGTTCTTATTCTTCTTTGTAATCTCATATACACAGTTCTTACTATCTGTATTTCTATTGGCTCTCTGCATCTTCTGTACTACCATTTGAATGGCTCGCTTATAGCATTTCAGGGCTTCTATATCCAACATTATGACACCATTTTGTATTCTTCCCAAAATCCAGCTCCAAAAGCCTAAATAATTGCCTAGTTAATTTTCCCATAGAGCCCTCTTCTCTTGGTTCCATTTATTCACTGCTGGCAGTCAGAAAGCTCTTTGATAAAGTGATCAAATGCATGACAGAGAAAATAGGAAAATATTTATTCTGGCTCATGGTTCATGAATTACAGTTCATATCAGGGAAGTCTAATGGTTTCCATGTATTTAGTTTCTGGTGGAAGGGACTTGTGGCTAGTCATATCACAATTAGAAATGAGAAGCATCAGATGAACCAGAACATATACCTCTCCAGGACTAGTGTTAGTAGACCTTGTGTTGCAACTAGGCTTGTGAGCTAGACCATGTTTAAAGCCTATGTAACTTCTCCAAACATTGCTACCAGTTGAGGAACAAATGTTTAAATGCATGAGTCTCTGGAGAGCAGTAACCATGCTACTGCCTGAAAGTTATGCTGTCCTGCAATTTCCTCTAAAAGATAAATTAGTCTACTTCTTAGACTAATTAGTTTCAAACCATCACACACATCAGATTCTTAGATACATGATTCTTTAGAACGCACCACATACACACACACTTGTACTCATGCATGCATATATACACACATGTATTCATGCGTACACATGCATACATACATACTCACATCTTGACTATCTATTGCATTTTCTTGGAAAAATATCCCTTTAGTATACATTTCAGAATAACTTCTTTTATCTTAATATAAAGATATCAGGGTAAATTTGTTTATCTCTGAATAGTAGGCTTGTGCTTCCTCATTTTTACTCCAACTTGGGTTAGTAGGGGAAGACATCTTATAGAATGATTTCTTTAAGACCTCTTACCTGGATTCCTGGAGTAGCTTTTGATAGGGCTTTCTTGCTTCCAATTTCTCCTGTCATTAAATCTCTCATTTATGTGGCTGCTGATAATCTATTTAAAATGCATATATTACCATGTTATCCTGTGGATAAATTTATTCTATGTTTAATACCCTTAACTGTTTTGCATTGTCTATAAAATTGTCAGTCTTCCTTTGCCTGTTATATAATGCTTTTATGACCTTCATACAGCTTAACAGATCTCAACTCCTGAAACTCTTATATCACAATAAAGGTAGCTGCCTTGGTAGGTGATAGTTATCTGGGTGGTGAGTAAAAATGGGAAAAACAAATGTGGCATGGTAGTGGTACTCCTGCAATTCTGGCACTTGGGAGGCTAAATCAGGAGAGTCTCTCTTGCGGGCCGCAAGAATATGTTATAGAGATTCAGCTGTGTATTAAAGCTATACTTTGACTGGCCAAGGGTCTGTCAAATGGGAAGCCGTTTATCATGGAATATTTGGTGTTATCCAGGTTTTAATATTTCATCTGTCTTCTGCCATGAAATTCTTGTGTGCCCAAAAACTTATAAACCATTTTGGCAAATAGCTAAGTTTCTCAGACATTGTTCCACTAGGCACTAACCCTCCCCCCCCCCCCTGAACCTGCAAGACAAGCAGGCTCCTAGTTGCATAGCTTTCTTTCTTGTGCAAATGAAACTCAGACCATCCCCTTCCTTCATTCCTACAGGCATAGCAGAGAGATTGACTGAGAACAATAGGGCTTTTTGTAATACCAGGGGTAGAAAGTATTGGAGCAGAATTCCAGAGGCAGACACAGAGCTGCGTGGCCAGAGAGAAAAGAGGAAGACAGAGGTTCTGTAGAGGGTAAAGCAGATCTCTTGTAGAGATTATTAGGGCCAAGGGTAAGGAGCCAGGAAGGATAGATGGAGGACGAAGGAACAGAGGATGAAGATTAGGTCAAAAGCATAGGAGCTTACTAAACTATGAGGACAGGAAAATTGGACACATAGAGGAGCTGAATATGAGGACAGAGCTGAAGCTGTGCTGATAGAATTTTGTCATAGAGGAATAAAGTTAACGGATGAAAGAGTGCAGTGTACATAGATCCCTTCTCCTCAGATACCCCACGCCATACGTAGTGTCTTTCCCAGGACTCTGGGAGGAATTTTTTTCAGGGCAGGAACTTAGGGAAATTCCATTATCCATAGATCTCAAGTGTAAGGATAGCCTGAACTACAAAGTGAGAGCCTCCAGCAATAAAATTAAAAAAACAAAATAACAGCCAAGTAAAGAAAAAGACACACACACACACACACACACACACACACACACACACACACACAATTTCCAGTAGACAATGTACTCTAAACAAAGGCAAAGCAGTTTCCTGTAGATTATTGTATGAAAGCAAATCCAAGGCTGCTACTTTACTGTAGGGAAGTTTCAAGAGCTGAGACCCATTAAGCAATGTGTAGGTCACAGAGGCATTGTATAACAGACAAGGGAGACTGACAATTATTTTATAGACAATGAAAAACAGTTAAGGGTATTAAACAGAGAATAAATTTATCCACAAGATAACACGGTAATATTTGCATTTTAAATAGATTACCTTCAGCCACATAAATGAGAGATTTAATGACAGGAGAAACTGGAAGCAAGAAAGCCCTATCAAAAGCTACTCCAGGAATCCAAGTAAGAGGTCATAAGGGACTCGTTTGAGAAATCCTCTAGGAAGAAAATGCAGCAAATCAAGAGATATATAATTTTGACATTTATTGAGCATTAATTGTGTATATGATACTATGGGAAAAATTAACTATCTAATCCAACTTTCCATGAATGTTTCAATCTGCTTTACAGCCTCCCTGGTAAGCAGCTCCCCAGATCCTGAAAGCTTCCAGTAATAGGGAGCTAAATCCCTCAAGCTGCACTCAACTCCCTCTTTAATTATTAGAAATGGCTACATCCTATGGCTTTCTTAGATTGATTTCATGTTGATCCTGCCTCAACTTCAAGTCCCATCCTCTGGAGCTACAGTGACAAAATGTATTTCCTGCTCTGCTTGACAGCATTTTTGGTATTTGAAGGAAAAAAAATCAAGTTTCTCTAAGGTTTTATTTTCGCCTAAAATTTTTACTTTAACTTTTTATGGTGTGCAACATCATCCACCTACCTGATTATTTGCGGCAAACACCCTCATCTAAAGTACAGCTTCAACATTATCACAAAGCCCTGAGGTCATGTGTCTATGGATGGATTCCACCTTCCAGTAGGCCCCCAGACTTGAGCCCTATCTTAAAGGAGGGGGTTGGGGAAAGGCCAATCAAAATGGAGGGTGCATTAAATATATATATGGGAACTTACAATCTTGCAACCCAAGTTAAAAACAATAAAATAAAGAAAAGAAGCAGAATGCATGGGTCTGAAACAACAGAGGAGAAGTACTAGATGTTAATGGTTTAAGCAGGGATGGGAGCAGGGGCATGAGGTAAAGGTTGATATGGTAGGTTAGCCAAAAGTAAGGGTGCATGAAGAAGCCTTATGAGAACCTGCTAGTTTATAATATACATATTATAACTGGTGACAGTGCTGAAAAGTGACAGAGTGCTCAGCCATGGATAGGGTATCTACGACAACCTCCCCTACTTCAAGATTTAGGTAACATCACAGAAAAGAGCACAGAAAGAATTTGAGTCCATAGATGAGGAGTACTGACAAGTGCTTTCTTCTAAACATTATATGGCTGTTGCATGTACAAATTCACACGAGCTATGGTTAACTGTACTAGATCTATGTGAACCAAGAAAGTTAAAATTCCAGCATGGATGAAAGAGGAGATCTTGAGGTCCTATCCCTAGCTGAGGAGCCATACAGATGATTACTGCTAGGGTAGAGAGAATCACTTTTTCCTAGTAGTCTGACCGTAGGTTGCCCATGCTCATGTGTTCACCCCACATCCATGTGCATACAGGCAGTACAAATGGGATTCATGGGTTTTATTCAAGAGAATAAAGAGGAATGGGCATGAAATTGAAAGGGAGGTTTGTTGGAGATACCAAGGGGGAGAGTTGGAGGTGCTCATGTTCATTAAACATTATATCCCTGAATAAAATTTTAAAATAATTAATTCAAATATAAAATTATTTTCATATTTTAAATTTTTATTGTGCTTGATCATATACAACCAGTTTTAGGTAAGAATGTAGTGTATTTTGAGCACAAGCCTCTGTTCTCCAAAGCTTCCCTCTCTCACTTTTCTCCCAACCATTAGTCCCTTTGTTCCCTAGACAGTTGAATTTTGTGCTTTCATGTCATCTATAGACATATAATTTCATGTGTATACATAATATCTAGGACCCACAAATGAGAGAATATTTGTGATATTTGTCTTCCTGAGATGGACTTAATTTGTTTAATGTGATTATTTCTAGTTACATCTACTGTTCTGAAAATAACATAACTTCATTTTCTTTTAGCTGAAAAAAATCCACAGTGTATGTTAACCATATTTTCCTTATTTGTTCCCTTGTTGACAGACACCCAGGCTGTTTCCATAATTTAGTTATTGTGGATAAACATTACTAGGCAAGGGGCCCTGAGACAATGACTTTGTGTCTTTGGGATGGATAAGCAGCAGTTGCATAGCTGGGTGTGAAGCCTGATTTTCTGAGCAATCATACTTGAAATTACAGCCTGGCTCTCTCTTTGCTTTTTCTCATTTTGGGAAGCAAGGTCATTACTGAGACACTTAATCATTAGGAAAGGTCAATTGGTTGAACTGGGGCATGGTGATAGAGCAAGGGTGCTCTGGGTCTAAACCTGGGGCAGGTGGCATCAGAATTGTCCCAGAGCACATACAAAAGTGGGACATCTCAGGCTATGGAATGCAAATTCTCACCCAAATATAATGGTTAGATGTCTGGGGCATAGGGTGCTGATCTGCCTTTTCATGAGCTTTCAGAACACTTTTTACAAATATTGAAGTTTTAGATGCATTGCTTTTGCAGGCCTCTGACAATGTGTTAAAGGAGTTTTACAAAGCCCACACACTTAAGTTTTAACAAACAATTTTCCTTTCCACATAGGAAGCTTAAGCAGTCTCTTTGGGAAACATGGACAACATCAGCATAAGACGCTGGCGTTTAAACACTGGGGGAGGGGAGCACTATCCTAATTAAGTCCTACAATCCTCTGGTTGTTCAGAATATTTTTTAAAAATAGAAAGAAAAAGAAAACAAAACAAAACAATACGCCTTTGGTCAATCCATTACAGAAAGGACTGAGCTGCTGACCTTTTCATTCTGCTGGGGCTGTGTATGCAGCAACACAGTAACCTTTTCCAGCTGGAATAGAAAGTTCAATTAAGTTTGTTGGCTCAGAAATCTGCCGTGTCCCGGAGAGCAGATTAGGCATTTAGGGGCTGCAATTATCCATCTGCTGTTTCTGCAAAATGGAAGAGAACGTATACCCGTCATACCTACCTATGGGCATATACAGAAGAAGATACACGCATATCTGTGCATGTAGAAATGCAGGGGCTAAGACAAGCAGTGGTAGCAGCTGAGAAATTAAATCTTTCTCAAAGACAGGTTCCTTAAACATTGTTGGTGATGAGTTTTAACTTTTTTTCTGTTGTCCTTAGATCTATCTCATGAAATATATTCTGACTGCATTCCTTCACCTCCACCAACTCCTCCTTATTCCCTCACCTTCCTAACCCTCAAAATTTCTCTTCAACCTCTTTCAAATAAGAAAGCAAGACCAAAAGAGCAGACACACAACAAACATGCACACAAAAATAAAATAAAATAATTTACAAAAAAACATAAATCAAAACAAACAAGCAAAAGAGAAGAGAAAAAGCCAAAACAAAATAAAAACTTCACAGGAAGACAATCTACTTCATTTTGTGTTGACTAGATTCTCCTGGGTATGAGGCCTAGCCTTGAGAGAGGTCAATATGCCAGTGACACATTATTGGAAAAAAAATAAAACTAGATTTCCCTTTGTTACTATTGTTATCAGATGCAAAGTTTGGGGGTGGCACCTTGTGGGACCCAGGGTCCACTTGCTCCTTCTAGTGCAGGTAATCCACCTAGTTGGAATCAGAACAGGTCTTACACGTGCTGTCACAGTCTCCCTGGAGTCATATGTGCATCAGTTCTGTTGTGTCTGGAAGACACTAGTTTCTCAGAGTCATTTGTCACATTTGGTACTCACAATTGCTGTACATTCTCTTCCACATAAATGTCTGAGCCTTTTGGGGAGGGCTTCGATGAAGACAACCTATTTAGAACTTAGTGCCCCAAAGTCTCTCACTTTCTGCAAACTGTCTAGTTATGAGTCTGTTGCTGGAGGGCTTTTCTCCAGCTTCCACCAAGTCCCACAGTCCCACAATCCACATATAAAATAATCACTCAGACGCTTATAATACTTATAAACTGTATGGCCATGGCAGGCTTCTTGCTAACTGTTCTTTTATCTTAAATTAACCCATTTTTATAAATCTATACCTTGCCACATGGCTGGTGGCTTACCGGCATCTTTACATGCTGCTTGTCCTGGCGGTGGCTGTAGTGTCTCTCCTCCTTCTTCCTGTTTCCCAATTCTCCTCTCTCTTTGTCCCGCCTATACTTCCTGCCTGGTCACTGGCCATCAGTGTTTTATTTATATAGAGTGATACCCACAGCATGAGTCTCTGTGTTAATTTGCCTCTAGTGAAATAAGGAGCTTCTCTAATGTGGGGGGAGTAAGACATTGATCTGTGGGTAGAACAGTACATCATTAGAAGTCATTTTATTACTATGTTGTTTTAGCAGAAAAACAGGGTTTCCTTTGGGCTCAGGACCTATCTAGTCCCAGGTTCTTGACTACTTTAGCAATGCCAGGTATGTGTTACTGCTCTTAGGGAGGGCCTTAAATCCAATCAAAAAGTGGTTGGTTACTGTCATAACATTTATGCCATTATTGCACCAGTATATCTTGTAGGCAGGCTACTGTTGTAGGTTGAAGGTTTTGTAGCTGGATAATGCTAATGATTACCTTTCTTCTCTGGTAGGGTTAAGGGTATCATCTTGTGCCTTGAATGGGTATGGTAGGGGTGAAGTTTCTATAGGCACCAGCTCTACTTCTCCATGTTTGAGAACTTTGTAAGTGTTTTCCTTGGCAACACAGTCTTACCATTAGGCTATGGAGAGCAAGCAATAGCCTTGGAAATAGCCTGTGATGTTTGGTGCATTTCATTGGGGCATCTTAGACAATGACTCTGAAAGATGTAATCCCTTCCTTGCAATAGAGGTTTTACTCAGTGGCATAAGTTATCCAGTTGATGGCATTGTCTCTGCTATTATATGTGACTCCATTTAAACTTCTTTCATATATTGTAGGAAGCTTCTGTATTAGTAAATTTTTATGTGGTTTGGTATATGGCCTTTAGTGTTAGTAGTCTCTCCCATATTCCCTTCTTAACCCTTCTTTCTTATCTCCCTTTCTCCTTGGTTTCTGGCCATCATGTTCACCTGTTCTTCATAGCTAGGCCTTCTGGTAAGCTCCTTAGTTATTTTAAAGGAAGAAAAATAGTCTTGACATATAATATCAGTATATAATATATACCCTTTGTTATTCAGGTGGCTATATAACCAATTTGTTTTCAGCATGGTAATTTGCAAAATGTAAAAACTTTAATGTGGCCTTTACCTCTCTGAGCTTCATTTTCCTGATCTTTAAAATGGATATAACAGTATTAACTTCACAAAAGGATTGTGAAAACTAAACATGACAAAACTGATGGTTTGATGGGTAGTTTACAAAAAAAAAAATGTTAGTTATAATTTGCACGTTGTTGATTATTGCTCTGACTTCATGCTGTGACTTTGGTGGCTAGGTTTTCAATTTTTTCCTCTTATAAGTATATTCCATGTCTAGAAATGGAACATCATCCGCCTTTGCCTTGGCAATGTTCTTTATGCCTTTCCCATGCTAGGACTCATCCCTGCTTTGTTCTCCTATCAGAATTGGTAAAATGTGAGTAAATCTCACATCTACTCTAGCATGTTCTAACGGTTACTCTTGGAAATGTAGAGAAGTGAAATTCTTTAAATGTAAATTAGGTAAATTTCTATCTTCATTCCCTTCCAGCTCTCTGATTGAAGCCCTCTATAGTATTTAAATAGGATGGCATTTCCTCACAGTGGCCTATGAAGTTTAGAATGATCTGGCTCTTACTTAATCCAGCTTCTGTTCTCTGACTTCTGTATTACAATGTGTTGAATACAATAGCTGTTTTTAGGCACCTAACCCCAGATCTTTCCTGACTCAGGACTTTCTCATATCTGTTTGTCTAGTGTGCTCTTTCTCCAATTAGTATCATTTCTCTTTCTTGCAATGTCATGCAGCCATCTTGGAGGGCCTTTCTGGATTGCCCTTTCTAAACTAATCCACAACTGTCATGATACCATCGATTTACTTTTTGTCCAGTGTCATTCTTTATTTCCTTTGTAATTCACTTGTTATTTTGTCGTCAACCTTTTTTACCATGATGGAGTTTCCCCATTTAGGATCTGTCTGAGAATAAGTCTTGCTGTGCATCTCTGCACCTGTTCCAATCATCTGCCTGAGGAAGCCCCCATATCATGACCATCTCTGCATCTATTCCCATCAAATGCCTGAGGAAGCCTCTCATATCATAACTATCTCTGCATCTGTTTCCATCATCTGCCTGAGGCCGCCCCTTGTATCATGACCAAATATGACATTGATCTACAAGTACAGAGGTAGGACAATATTTTTAATGAAATATAAAATTCTTAGGTAAATAAGATTTGTTCTCTTTTAAATTCTGCTTGGTGTATTCAATATATTTATGGACAATAAAATGTTCAGACCATATATAGCAATAAATCTTTTACCTAGAAGCTTGTAGAATCTAGCCTAGGAAGCCAAACCATATTTCTGGGTTGTACCTATCAGATAAAGCTAAATTTGGCTCCCCAATGGATCCTTGTCTTCATTTTCCAAAAACAACAACTTTCAATCATCATTCACCTAAAGATAATGCTTTTTTTGCCTTAAAACCGATCAAATATTGAAAACTTGGTGCACACATGGTAGTTGTATTTCTTACGCAGAATCTAGCTTCCAACTGTCAAGAAGCATATGATCCAATACTTGTGAGATGGATTTCTGGGGCACAATAGCATTGTTGGGGGGTAATGAAGTAAAAAAATAGATGGAGGTTAGTAGGTAGGAATAAGTCACATGCAACACAAGTTTGAAGGGGAGAACATGTACTGGCCCTGTTCTGTTACTTTACTTCCTTTTGGCCATCAGAAGTCAGGTGCTCTGATTTACCACATGGTCCCTACTATGGGGCTCAGTTTTGTTTCAGACACACAGCAATGGGTCAACCAAGGGTGAACTGAAATCTCTAAAACCATGAGCCAAAATAAATCTTTCTTTGAGATGCTTATGTGCTTATGTTAATAAAAACAAGCAACACATCAACCTTTCTGAATACTCACAGGTCTCTGTCAAACACAAGTGATTCTACTTGACCAACCATCTTGCTACAGTAAGTTCTGAATAAACATTTTCCACTTTTTCTTATTGGATAACCTATGTTGATTGCTATATGCATATTCTAGTTATCACTGAGAAATGAACCAAGCCCAAACTTTTTTTTTTTTGTTTTAGGGACCCTGTTTATTAGGCCCATCATAATTTGGGATCCAGAAACTTAGTGGAGACTCAGCCAGCTGTTTTCTTCCTTGGCCAGGAAAATCAATGTCCAACATGGCTTCTTT
Source organism: Peromyscus maniculatus bairdii (assembly GCF_049852395.1). NCBI lineage: Eukaryota > Metazoa > Chordata > Mammalia > Rodentia > Cricetidae > Peromyscus > Peromyscus maniculatus. The sequence continues at coordinate 91,187,934 of NC_134853.1, read as the reverse complement.
CTCTTTCATGGGTAGAGTATATACAGCAATTCAGGGTGCTTTGGCCTCTGTTTCATTTCATTATGTTTTAGACTTTAAATTCCCAATCTTTGATGTTCTCAGAGGAGCTACACACCTGACACAGAATCTGGCCTCCAACAGAAGTATATGTTGGTAGAATAACTACACCACAAAGATCCATTGACATAGACTCTCAATTTAATTGTTCAGATGCATTACATGGCCTACTGATGTTCCAGTGGAACTGAGGACATAGACACCACATTATTATAGAGGACTGATATTATAGAAGAGTATGCAGATTGGAAAATATTGTTGTGACCATCTGTGAACATATAGTCTTACATGTTTCTTCTCCCTTTGTATTAGATATAAGCAGTGTCCCTATTTTCCTATCCTGAGTACAGATAATTCTTATGCTTTCAAGGTTTAGGGTGTTTGCAAAGTGCTGTGGGATGTCTTTCTGTATGCTGTGAATATATGTTTCTATGATTGGTTGACAATTAAAGCTGTTTTGGCCTATGGCAACGCATCTAAGAGGCAGGCAGAAAATTCAAGCCGATAGACAGGAAGAAGAAAGGAGACAGAGAAGAGATGCCAGCTGCTACCAGAAGAAGCAAGATGTGAAAGTACCAGTAAGCCCCAGCAATGTGGCAACTTATAGATTAATAGAAATGGGTTAAGTTATAGGAGCTAGCTAGTGAGAAGCCTGAGCCATTAGGCCATACAGTTCATAATTAATATAAGCTTCTGTGTGTTTATTTGAGTTTGAGTGGTTGTGGGACCAGGTGGGACACAGAAAACCTTCTGACTACAGCAAACACCATTATATCTGCCTGTAATGCCTTCTTTTTCTATCCTTGTATAGTTAAATTTGACTTTCACATGTGATATTATCTATAGAGTCCCTTCCCTGACATGTAATTATTAGTGGAAACATTTACTGATATCCTTCAACAAGCCTACATATAGAAACTAAACCATACTCTCCCCATTTTCTTCTTTCACAGCATTTATCCATGTATGGGAATATATGCTTCTAGTATTGTTGAATGAATCCTCAACTTTGTTTTTCATTCCATTGTGAATGTAAGTTTTAGTGGACAGTATATAGGTCTAAACTCATCATAATTTTGTATATGGAGTAGTAAGTCTAATTCCTGCCACATAATAGCTTCTTAGAAGATTACTGTCATATAAAGCAGGAATTGACATTACTAGTTTTACCCTTGAGCTCATTAAATAAGTCAATACACATAGTATTCTCACTTTCAGGTTGTCATTAGGATGCATGGATCTCTTCTCCATTGTTTTGCTCTCATTAGTCTTTGAAGAATGCAGACACTGCATATTAAAAGTATCCACTCATTATGGCTTATGGCTTGGTGTACCCATGGACAAGTGAAAAAAGACACTGCAGACCATTGGTCATGTGAATATGATTAGAAGCTCAAGCTCTCTGAAGTCACCCAGGATTGTGAAGAATCTTGTGACATATTTGTAGCTCAGAGAAAGATAAAAATTCTAAATTTAAAGTATGGTTTCTACTGAATATGTATTATTTTTACAAAAAGTTGAAAAATCATAAGTCAAACCATTAAGTCATGGCTGTCTGCATAGTGATAATGGCGTTGACTTTGTCCTTAGGCAGACTTAGGTTTGAATATATTTCTACTGTGTGATTTAGGGAATTTATCTAGATATCTCTCACCTTCATAACCTTTCCTACTATAGATTAGGGACAATCAACAATGTATGCTTCATGAAATCTTTTTAAGACTATGGCAGGTAAAATCATAAAATATTTAATGCAATCCTTCATAATCTCTATAATGGTATAACTATATATGCAATGGGAAATAGACAAACTTAGCTTAGTATTAACACTGCATGGTTTTGTCTGATCCAACTATCTTTGTCAAGGTAACTAGAAAATAATTCATTATTAGTCTATAAAAGCAATTAAGAATGACTTCTATTAAAATCAGAATAATTGACTTATTGGTTCTTTATGAAGATAAATCATCTGTTTTCTGTGCTTATTCTAGCTGTTAACTTTTTCATTCCTTTGTCTTTTAAATGCTGAATAGAATGACAAATTAAACATTTGAAGTATTTCTCCTTTTTGATGGGACTATAACAAACTTTGTGTATAGCTAATATTTAGGAAAATTAAGCTGTTACAGATGGCAAAAAAAAAAAAAAAAAACAAACACCAACCTTTTATAAACTCTTCTAGGACCAGTGATTGAGGCAACGTATTGCCCAACAGAAAAACAGTTTACTTATATATCAGAGGCTTTATCTGTACAATCTGTTAACACAGCCCCATTTTAAAGATTATTAAACTGAAGGTCAGAGAATAAACATTGTTCAGTGATGTAGCAAATATTTGCATCAGAGTTGGTGTTAGCTTCCGCAGGTGCTCTTCTACTCCGAGTCTTTTCACAGCTTGTTCCAGCTGGGAAGAGTCAGGCAAAGGCAGCAAAAATTGATCACAGCAGAGAAATTAATTTCAAGTTGCCTTAGTCATCGTTTTCAGACTTCAAAGCACTGACATGGATTAGCAGCCTGGCAACTTCTTCTGATAGGAACCACCAGCTGTGCTTGTTGGTGGCTGGGGTGGCCCCCCAGAGCTTCTGCTAGTCCCGCCATTAGACAGGCTGTGTCTGGGAAGAAAAATTTGCAGCCAAGTGTTCTGCCATTCTGATCCCCATCTATGTCAATTTTGTAATTTATGGATGTGCTTTTCCCTGTACTGAAAAGAAGATGCACAGGACCTTTGGAAATAATTCAGTTTCTTTCAAGGAAACACATTTGGGGAAATTATTGCTAATGCATCTGAGTAAGAGGTGCTCAACCTCAACAAATATGTCATGCAATTATAGCTAAGATGAGACAGTGACAACTGGTGAGCATCAATCATTTTCCAGATCAATATTAGCCATGTAACATGCAATCAAACCTAATCAACACCCGTTGATTAAAGAACAGAGCTTTTATTGAAGCTCACAGGGTCACAGTCCCTGGAAAGAATTGGTCTGGAGTCCTTGACATGAAACTGGAGGTGGAAATAAACATATAACTATGGATGTTAGAACTAACCAAATTTGGATCAGCTCCTATAAATAAAAATGTTTAAATCTTATATTCAATTGTGTAGTAATGATAATGATGAAGACTTGTGTTACATACTTTTGGTACTGTACACTGAGCTAAGTATTTAATCTGTAATCTATCATTTCATATATTATTGTATGTGGGGTATGTGTTCCAGTGTAACCTCTTTCCAATGAGAAGACAGCATCAGGGTTAGGTGACTTACTGAAGAGGAAATACACATGACCCCATGCTGGTTTCAGAATCACTCGGGAAGCCTTAATATGCATTTACTTATTTTTGTATTTTTAAATGGATAACATTGAGTCACACTCACATACCTGTTATTGTGGTGAGAATATGAATGATGTGTTATGTGTGCTCCTTTGTTTTTATACTTTCTTGTCAACAAGAAGTCCTATTGCCTTAGAATAGATCCTCTTGAAAATTTCTTCCTCTTACATAATATCTGTATAAGTCCTTCTCCTTATCAATTGCAGCCTCTAATAACCACTATAGTACTCTGTTCTTCATGAGATCAACAACTTCAGATTCCATATGAATCAGATCATGTGGTGCTGATCTCTTTGTGCCTGGATTATTTCACTTAAAAATATTTCTAGTTCTACCCATGTTATTGTAATGATGTGATTTTATTGATCTTATCTAAATTTATTCTATTGTCTCCCTTACTTTATCATTAATTCTTCTTTTGATGGCCACTTAGTTTTCTCTTATATCTTAGCTATTGTGAATAATGCTACAATAGCATGGAAGGACTGATCTCTCTTAGAATAGTCATTTGAATATATGTGAGTATAGATCCAATACTGAAATTGCTAGATCATACGATCATTTCATGTTTATTTTTTATTAAGAAATTTTTTATTCGTTGTACATACCAATCACAGAATACCCTCTCTTTCCTCCTTCCCCCTCGGCTTCCCCCTCCAACCTACCACCCATGGCCTCCTCTGACAAGGTAAGGCCTCCCATGGGGAGTGAGCAGAGCCTGGAACATTCAGTTTGGTAGATCCAAGCCCCCTCCCCCACACTGCCTCAAGGCTGTGCAAGGTGTCCCACCATAGGTAGTTGGCTCCAAAAAGCCAGCTGATGTATCAGGGATGGATGCTGATGCTACTCCCGGGGGGGGGGGGGGGGCTTAAGCAGATCAAGCTACACAACTGTCTTGCTTATGTAGAGGGCCTAATCTAGGCCCATGGAGGCTCCACAGCTGTTGATCTAAAGTTTATGAGTTCCCACTAGTTTGGATTGGTTGTCTCTTTAGGTTTCCCCATCATGATCCTGATGTCCCTTGCTCATAGAATCCCTCTTCCCTCTCTTTGTTTGGACTCCTGAAGCTGGGCCTGGTGCTTGGCTATGGATCTCTGCATCTGCTTCCATCTGTTACTGGATGAAGGCTCTATGATGAAAGGGTATTCACTGATCTGATTACTGAGGTAGGCCAGTTCAGGTACTCTCTCTTCTATTGCTAGTAGTCTATGTTGGGGTCATCCTTGTGGATTCCAGGGAAATTCCCTAGCACTGTTTTTTCCCTATCCCCACGATGTCTCTCTGGTATCTCATGTTATCTCTTCCATTGCGCTCCCCCTCTGTTCCTGTTCCAACTCACCATCCCATTCCCTTATGTTCTCATCCTCCATCACCTACCCTCTATTGCCCCCTTCACCCCCAGTTTACTCATGGAGGTCTCATCTATTTCCCCTTCCCTGGGTGATCCATGCATCCCTCTTAGGGTCCTCCTTGTTAGCTAGCTTCTCTGAAGTTTTGGGTTGTGGTCTGGTTATCCTTTGCTTTACATCTAATATCCACTTATGAATAAGTACATACCATGTTTGTCCTTCTGAATCTGGGTTACATCACTTAAGATGATATTTTCTAGTTTAATCCATTTGCCTGAAAATTTCATGATGTCATTGTTTTTTTACCACTGAGTAGTTCTTTACTATATATATGTACCACATTTTCTTTATCCATTCTTAGGTTGAGCAGCATCTAGGTTGTTTCCAGTTTCTGACTATTACAAATAATACTGCTATAAACATAGTTGAGCAAGTGTCCTTGTGGTATAATTGAGCATTCCTTGAGTATATGTCCATGAGTGGTATCATGGGGTCTTGGGGTAGATTGATGCCCAATTTTCTGAGAAACTGCCATACTCATTTCCAAAGTGGATGTATAAGTTTGCACTCCCAAAAACAGTAGAGGAGTGCTCCCCTTTCTCAGCATCCTCTCCAACAAAGGCTGTTATCAGTGTTTCATCTTAGCCATTCTGCCAGATGTTAGATAGTAACTAGAATCCTTTTGATTTGCATTTGCATGATGATGAAAGATGTTGAGCAATTCCTTAAATGTCTTTTGGTCATATGAGGTTCTTCTGTTGAGAATTCTCTGTTTAGGTCTTTAGCCCATTTAAAATTTGATTGGTATTTTGTTGTCTAGTTTTTTGAATTGTTTATATATTTTTGAGATCAGCCCTTTATCAAATGTAGGGTTGGTGAAGATCTTTTCCTATTCTGTAGGCTGTTGTTTTGTCTTATTTACTGTGTCCTTTGCCTTAAAGCAGCTTCTCAGTTTCAGGAGGTCCTATTTATTAGTTGTTACTCTCAGTGTCTATGCTACTGGTGTTATATTTAGGAAGTAGTCTCCTGTACCAATGAGTTCAAGGCTACTTCCTACTTTCTCTTTTATCAGGTTCCATGTAACTGGATTTGTGTTGTGGTCTTTGATCAACTTGAACTTGAGTTTTGTGCATGGCAATAGATATTGATCTATTTACAGTCTTCTACATATTGACATCCAGCTATGCCAGTACATTTGTTGGAGATATTTTCTTTTTTCCATTGTACAGTTTTGACTTCTTTTTTTTTATCTTTTTTAAAAAATTTTATTTTACAATACTATTCAGTTCTACATAACAGCCACAGATTTCCTTGTTCTCCCCCTTCCTGCACACCTCCCCTTCCCCCTAGCCCACCCCCATTTCCCACCACCTCCAGATCAAGGCCACCCCTGAGGACTGAGATCGACCTGATAGACTCAGTCCAGGCAGGTCCAGTCCCCTCCCCCCAGATTGAGCCAAGCGTCCCTGAATAAGTCCCAGGTTTCAAACAGCTATCTCATGCAGCAAGCCCAGGATCTGGTACCACTGCCTAGATGCCTCCCAGATAGATCAAGCCAATCAACTGTCTCACCTATTCAGAGGGCCTGATCCAGTTGGGGGGCTCTCAGCCTTTGGTTCATACTTCATGTGTTTCCATTCGTTTGGCTATTTGTCCCTGTGCTTTATCCAACCTTGGTTTCAAAAATTCTCGCTCATATAAACCCTCCTCTTTCTCGCTAATTAGACTCCCAGCGCTCCACCTGGGGCCTAGCCATGGATGTCTGCATCCAGATTCCTCAGTACTTAGATGGGGTTTCTGGAACAACTATTAGGGTGTTTGGCCATCCCATCACCAGAGTAGGTCAGTCCCGGCAGTCTCTTGGCCATTGCCAGCAGTCTATTGTGGGGGTATCTTTGTGGATATCTGTGGGCCTCTTTAGCACTTTGTTTCTTCCTTTTCTCATGTGGTCTTCATTTACCATGGTCTCCGATTCCTTGTTCTCCCTCTCTGTTCTTGATCCAGCTGGGATCTCCCACTCTCTTTCCCTCGACCCTCACTGTTCATTGCTCCCACTCATGTCCAGGCTGTTCATGTAGATCTCATCCATTTCTCCGTCATTGGGTGATCCCCGTGTCTTTCTTGGGGTCCTGTTTTCCAGGTAGCCTCACTGGTGATGTGAGTAGCAGTCTAGTTATCCTTGTTTCACATCTAGTATCCTCCTATGAGTGAGTACATACCATATTTGTCTTTCTGAGTCTGGGTTACCTCACTCAGGATGATTTTTTCTAGATCCATCCATCTGCCTGCAAACCTCATGATGTCATTGTTTTTCTGTGCTGAGTAGTATTCCATTGTGTATATGTGCCACAATTTATTTATCCATTCTTCAGTTGAAGGGCATTTAGGTTGTTTCCAAGTTTTGGCTATTACAAACAATGCAGATATAAACATAGCTGAGCAAGTGCTCTTGTGGTATGATTGAGCATCTCTTGGGTATATGCCCAAGAGTGGTATAGCTGGATCTTGTGGGAGATTGATTCCCAATTTGCTAAGAAAGCACCAAATTGATTTCCAAAGTGGTTGTACAAGCTTGCATTCCCATCAGCAGTGGAGGAGAGTTCCCCGAGTTCCACATCCTCTAGAGCATAAAGTGTCCTCAGTGTTCTTGATCTTAGCCATTCTGACAGGTGTAAGGTGGTATCTCAGAGTTGTTTTGATTTGCATTTCCCTGATGATTAGGGATGTTGAGCACTTCCTTAAATGTCTTTAAGCCATTTGAGTGTCCTCTGTTGCGAATTCTCTGTTTAGTTCTATAGCCCATTTCTTAATTGGACTGTTGGTCGTTTTGATGTCTAATTTCTTGAGTTCCTTATATATTCTGGATATCAGTCCTCTGTCAGATGTGGGGTTGGTGAAGATCTTTTCCCATTCTGTAGGCTGTCGCTTTGCCTTGTTGACTGTATCCTTTGCTCTACAAAAGCATCTCAGTTTCAAGAGGTCCCAATTGATTGATTTGATTGTTTCTCTCAGTGCCTGTGCTACTGGTGTTATATTTAGGAAGTGATCTCCTATGCCAATGCATTCAAGACTACTTCCTACTTTCTCTTCTAGCAGGTTCAGAGTAGCTGGATTTATGTTGAGGTCCTTGATCCACTTGGACTTAAGTTTTGTGCACGGTGACTGATATGGATCTATTTGCAGCCTTCTACACATTGATATCTACATTGATATTTAGTTATGCCAGCACCATTTGTTGAAGATGCTTTCTTTTTTCCATTGTACACTTTTGGCTTCTTTGTCAAAAATTATATGTTCATAGGTGTGTGGGTTCATGTCAGGATCTTCAATTCGATTCCATTGGTCCACATGTTGGTTTTTATGCCAATACCAAGCTGTTTTTATTACTGTAGCTCTATAGTAGAGCTTGAAGTCAGGGATTGTGATGCCTCCAGAGGTTGTTTTATTGTACAGGATTCTTTTGGCGATCCTGGGTTTTTTGTTTTTCCATATGAAGTTGAGTATTATTCTTTCCAGGTCTGTGAAGAACTGTGTTGGTATTTTGATGGGGATTGCATTGAATCTGTAGATTGCTTTTGGTAAAATTGCCATTTTTACTATGTTGGACCTGCCTATCCATGGACTTAAAGTTCTTGTCATATAGGTCCTTCACTTGCTTGGTTAGTGTTACCCCAAGGTATTTTATGTCATTTGTGGCTATTGTAAAGGGTGATGTATCTCTGATTTCCTTCTCAGCTTCTTTGTCCATTGTATATAGGAGAGCTACTGATGTTTTTGAGTTGATCTTGTATCCTGCTATGTTGCTGAAGGTGTTTATAAGCTTCATCAGTTCCTGGGTGGAATCTTATCTATACTATCATGTCATCTGCAAATAGGGAAAGGTTGACTTCTTTCTTTCCAATTTGTATCCCCTTAATCTTCTTATGTTGTCTTATTGCTCTGGCTAGAACTTCAAGTACTATATTGAATAAGTATGGGGAGAGTGGACAGCCTTGCCTCGTTCCTGATTTTAGTGGAATTGCTTTGAGCTTCTCTCCATTTAATTTGATGTTGGCTGTTGGCTTGCTGTAAATTGCCTTAATTATGTTTAGGTATGTTCCCTGTATTCCTGATCGCTCCAAGACTTTTATCATGAAGGGGTGTTGGATTTTGTCAAATGCCTTTTCTGCATCTAGTGAGATGATCATGTGGTTTTTTTCTTTGAGTTTGTTTATATGGTGTATTACATTGATGGATTTTTGTATGTTGAACCACCCTTGCATCCCTGGGATGAAGCCTACTTGATCATGGTGGATAATTGTTCTGATGTGTTCTTGGAGTCTGTTTGCCTGTAATTTATTGAGTATTTTTGCATTAATGTTCATGAGGGAGATCGGTCTGTAGTTCTCTTTCTTTGTTGTATCCTTGTTTGGTTTGGGAATCAGGGTTATTGTAGCCTCATAGAAGGAGTTTGGTAATGTCTCTTCTGTTTCTATTATGTGGAACAATTTAGAGAGTATTGGTATTAACTCTTCTTTGAAGATCTGGTAGAATTCTGTGCTGAAACCATCTGGTCCTGGGCTTTTTTTTTTTTTTTTTTTTTTGGTTGGGAGAATTTTAATGACTGTTTCTATTTCCTTAGGGGTTATTGGACTATTTAAATATTTCATCTGGTCTTGATTTAACTTAGGTATGTGGTACCTATCCAGAAAATTGTCCATTTCTTTTAGGCTTTCCAGTTTTATGGAGTAGAGGTTTTTGAAATATGACCTGATAATTCTCTGGATTTCCTCAATGTCTGTTGTTATGTCCCCCTTTTCATTTCTGATTTTGTTGATTTGGATTCTCTCTCTCTGTCTTTTGGTTAGTTTAAATAAGGGCTTGTCTATCTTGTTGATTTTCTCAAAGAACCAACTCTTTGTTTCATTAATTTTTTGTATTATTCTCTTAGTTTCTATTTTATTAATTTCACTTCTCACTTTCATAATTTCCTGGCATCTATTCTTTCTGGGAGACTTTGCTTCTTCTTGTTCTAGAGCTTTCAGGTGTGCTGTTAAGTCACTAGTGTGAGATTTCTCCAACTTCTTTATGTGGGCATTTAGTGCTATGAATTTCCCTCTTCGCACTGCTTTCATAGTGTTCCATAAATTTGGGTATGTGGTGTCTTCATTTTCGTTGATCTCTAGGAAATCTTTAATTACTTTTTTTATTTCTTCCTTAACCCACTGGTGATTCAGTTGAGCATTATTCAGTTTCCATGAGATTGTAAGTTTTCTGTAGTTTTTGTTGTTGTTGAAATCTAACTTTATACCATGGTGGTCTGATAGAATGCAGGAGGTTATTCCAATTGTTTTGTATCTGTTGAGATTTGCTTTGTGGCCAAGTATGTGGTCGATTTTAGAGAAAGTTCCATGGGGTGCTGAGAAGAAGGTATATTCTTTTTTGTTAGGATGGAATGTTCTGTAGATATCTATTAGGTCCATTTGGGTTATGACATCAGTTAAATCCTTTATTTCTCTGTTAAGTTTTGATTTGGGAGATCTGTCCAGTGGTGAAAGTGGGGTGTTGAGATCTCCCACTATTAATATGTGGGGTTTTATATGTGGTTTAAGCTTTAGTAATGTTTCTTTTACATATGTGGGTGCCCTTGTGTTTGGGGCATAAATGTTCAGAATTGAAACTTCATCTTGGTGGATCTTTCCTGTGATGAGTATATAATGCCCTTCTTGATCTCTTTTGATTGATTTTTGTTTGAAGTCTATTTTCTTGGATATCAGGATGGCTACCTCCACTTGTTTCTTAAGACCATTTGATTGGAAAGTCTTTTCCCAGCCTTTTATTCTTAGGTAGTGTCTGTCTTTGAATTTGAGATGTGTTTCTTGTATGCAGCAGAAGGATGGGTCCTGCTTTCGTATCCATTCTGTAAGCCTATGTCTTTTTATATGTGAATTAAGTCCATTGATATTAAGGGATATTAATGACCAGTAATTGTTCATCCCTGTTATTTTTGGTGGTAGCATGTGTGTACTTCTCTTCTTTGGGGTTTACTGCTGTGGCTTTATCTATTGCCTGTGTTTTTGAGTGTATATCTGACATCCTTCGGTTGGAATTTTCCTTCTAGTGCTTTCTGTAGGGCTGGGTTTGTGGATAAGTATTGTTTGAATCTGGCTTTGTCTTGGAATGTCTTGTTCATTCCATCTATGATGATTGAAAATTTTGCTGGGTATATTAGTCTGTGCTGACATCCATGGTCTCTTAGTGTCTGCATTACATCTGTCCAGGTCCTTCTCGCTTTCAAAGTCTCCATTGAGAAATCAGGTGTTATTCTGATGGGTTTGCCTTTATAGGTCACTTGGCCTTTTTCCTTTGCTGCTCTTAATATTCTTTTTTTATTCTGTACATTTAATTGTTTAATTATTATGTGTCGAGGGGACTTTTTTTGGGGTCTAGTCTGTTTGGTGTTCTATAGGCTTCTTGTATCTTCAGAGGCATTTCCTTCTTTAAGTTGGGAAAGTTTTCTTCTGTGATTTTGTTGAATATATTTTTCTGTGCCTTTGTGTTGGTATTCTTCACCTTCTTCTATCCCTAAAATTCGTAGGTTTGTTCTTTTCATGGTGTCCCAAATTTCTTGGACATTTTGGTTCATGACTTTGTTGGCTTTAGTGTTTTCTTTGGTGAATCTATTTATTCTACTGTATCCTCAATGCCAGAGGTCCTCTCTTCCATCTCTTGTATTCTGTTGGTTATACTTGCATCTGAAGTTCCCGATCTTTTACTCAGATTTTCTATTTCCAGCATTTCCTCTTTTTGTGTCTTCTTCATTTTTTCTATTTCCCTTTTCAGGTCTTGGACTGTTTCCTTTATTTGTTTCATTGCTTTTTCATGATTTTCTTTCAGTACTTTATTGTTTTCTTCCAGGACTTTATTGTTTTCTTCCAATTTGTTTGCCCTTTCCTGTAGTTGTTTACAGCGTTCTTCCCATTTTTTTTTTTGTCTTTTCCTCTACACAAGCCTCTAACTTCTTCATGATGTTATTCATAAGGTTGTTTTCTTCTGCTTCTTCCAATTTTTGATGTTCAGATCTAGATGTTGGAGGCGGGCTATATTCTGGTGATGCTGTATTGCTCTTCCTTTTGTTGTATGTACTTCTGCCTTGACATCTGCCCATCTCCTTATGGTTCGTTCTTGGCCTTATCTGTGCACTTGTTTCAGACAGAGCTGACAGAGTCAGGAATTCTCTCTCTCTTGTCCAGATGGGAGCTCCTTGTCCAAATGGAAACTCCAGGGCAGGATGGAAGCTCTTATCTGGATGGGAAACTGGGGTAGGATGGGAGCTTTTGTCCAGACAGGAAGTCAGTGGTAGGATGGGCGCTCTTATCCTGAAGGGAAGTCCAGGGCAGGATGTGCACTCTTGTCCAGAAGGGAAGTCCAGGTCAGGATGTGAGCTCTTGTCCAGAAGGGAAGTCCCGGGCAGGAACAGAGCCCTCTCTGGTCCAGAAGGGAAGTCGGGGGGCAGGACGGGAGCTGGGGGCCGGTCTCTAAGTCTCAGGAAGTGGCTGGGGTCTCGGGCGGATGGGCGTGGGGGCAGGGCGTGGAGATTGCAGGGGCTGCCGGGGGCTTGGACAAGGGGATCCTTTCTGGTGGGGCTAGAAGGGGACCTGCCCGGTGGCCAGAACCTGGGGCCAAGTTGGGCAGGTGTTCCCAGGAGTGGCTGGAGCCCAGGGATGACGTCCGGGATGGGCCTGGATACTCACCTCTTGACTTCTTTTTCAAAAGTCAGGTGTTCATAGCTGTGTGGATTAATGTCAATCAGTGTCTTCAAATCACTTCCATTGGTTCATGTGTTGATTTTTAATGCCACTATCAGGCTTTTTTTTTTATTATTACTATTGCTCTAGAGTAGAGCTTGTGGCCAGGGATGCTGATGCTTCTAGAAGTTGTTTTATTGTACAGGATTGTTTTAGCTATCATGAGTTTTTGTTTTTCTTGTTTTTCAATATGAAACAGTATTGTTCTTCCAAGGTCTGTAAAGAATGACGTTGAGATTTTGATGGGGAATGCATTAAATCTATGGGTTGCTTTGGGTAAGTTTGCCATTTTTACTATGTTAATCCTACCTATCTATGAGCATGGGAGATCTTTCCATTTTCTGATTTCTTCTTCAATATCTTTCTTCAGAGACTTAAAGTTATTGCCATACAGGACTTTCACTTGCTTAGTTAGAGTTACCCCAAGGTACTTTACGGTAGTGGGTAGCTATTCCAATAGAACATATTAAGTATTAGATTCAGGTTCTTTAGGATAGGGCACCTTTTGGAATGATCTTTATAACATGCCATTTACCTATGCTCTATAATTCTTTGGATTTTAGTATTCTTTAGTATGTGTTTCTTGCTTGATATTGTTTGCATTGGTTGTAGTTCCATCTTATCTAGGTTATTATCCCTCATTATTCCGGGACAATATTTGATAACCATCACTTTGTATATAGTCTTGTACTAGTTTAGAACCTTCTTATTTAGACAAAAAGGGGGAGATGTAGTGGGTAGCTATTCCAGCTTGGATCTGGAAGTTCCAACCCCCATTGAGACTCTGGCAACTGTCATGCCTACAAGGCGGGGCCAAGGGAGGTGTCTGGAGACCCGAGACCTGGATGGGCAGGCGCTCTCTCTGTTCCTGGACCCTGGACGGTGGAGGTTGACTGAGCAGACCTCCAGAGAACACCGCTGGATTGCGATACACCTTCCCCAGACTCCCGCAACCTATCTATTCCTTCATTTGTAAGTCACCCACTAAATAAATCTTCCTTTTAACTACGTGGAATGGCCTTTATAATTTCCCCAATACTTTATATTATTTGTGGCTATTGTAAAGAGTGATGCTTCTCTGTTTTTTTTTTTTCTCAGTCTTTTTATTATTTGTATATAGGAGAGCTACTGAATTTTTTTGAGTTAATTTTGTATCCTGCCACATTACTGAAGGTGTTTATCAGCTGTGGGAGTTCTCTGGTAGAATTTTTAGGGTCACTTATGTATACTATCATATTGTCTGTAAAGAGTTAAAGTCTGAATTCTTCCTTTCCAATTTGTATTCCTTTCATCTCCTTTTTGTTTTCTTATGCTTTAGCTAGAACTTCTATATTGAATAGATATGGAGATAGTTGACAGCCTTGTCTTGTTCCTTATTTTAATGGAATCACTTTGAGTTTCTCTCCATTTAATTTGAATTTGGCTGTTGGCTTGCTGTATATTGCCTTTATTTTTTTCTGATTCCCATCCTCTTCTCCAAAAGTGTAAGTTCTCCTATGAAGAGTCAGGAAAGTCTGGTACATTCAGTTGAGGCAGGACCAAGCCACTCCCCACTGCATCAAGGCTGAGCAAGGCATCCGACCATAGGTAATGGGCTCCAAAATGCCAGCTCATGCACCAGGGATAAATCTTGCCCCAACTTGGTCCCTCAAACATACTAAGCTACACAACTCAAGATCATGATGAGAAAATCTACAGAGATAACTGAACCAAGTTGTGGGAACTCATGAACTTTAGACTGACAGCTGTGGAGCCTGCATGGAACTGATAATATTTTTATATTAAAATTATCTCAAAATTATATAAATACTGTTAAAGGAACATAGGAAAGAAGATACCTGCTGGGGGAGAGGGCACAGCTTTGTTTTATGCATGAAGATATCACATTTCCGTCAGTAACAGCAGTTGTATGCTTTAGTAAGGATGACTCTGGTCTCAAATAGGAAAGAACAGTACAGTTTGATTTAGAAAGAGTAGAGTAAGAGGCATCTCGGTTAAAAGGTCCAATGATTATAGGCAATGCTTTAGCCTCAGGCAATAGGAAGCCAACAGCTCTAGGAGCGAACAGGTCTATCTACCTTGGTCTCTTAGAGCTTTCTGTTGGATATCAGCTTTCTGATGTTTTCTTTCCCATGTATTGTGTCCTCTCCCTTTGTCTTGCATATTTTTGTTGTATGGCTATGCTTTGGTCTTTCTCCTTTCTCCTTTCTAGAATTCTGTAAGTTCAATGTGGTGGTAGTGTGTTCCCCAAAATATTGTGTACTCTAATAAATTTATCTGGGGGTCAGAGAACAGACAGCCACTAGATACAAAGGCTAGAAAATGGTGGCACTCACACCTTTAATCCTAGCATTCCAGAGATAGAAATCCCTCTGGATCTCTGTGAGTTCAAGGCCACATTGGAAATAGCCAAGCATGGTGACACACACCTTTAATCCCAGAAAGCCAGCCTTTAATCCCAGGGAGTGGTGGTAGAAAGCAAAAAGATATATAAGGCGTGAGGACCAAAAACCAGAAGATTTTGGGCTGGTTAAGCATGTGGCTGGTTAAGCTTCAGGCTTTCCAGCAGCAGTTCAGGTGAGAGCCATTGGGATGAGGACGCAGAAGCTTCCAGTCTGGGGAGACAAGACCAGCTGAGGATCTGGCAAGGTGAGATAGCTGTGACTTGTTCTGTCTCTCTGATCTACCAGCATTGACCCCAATAACTGGCCTTGGGTTTGATTTTATTAATAAGAACCTTTAAGATTCCTGCTACAGTTCAATTTTTGTTTTTACAGATCTTCAGCTTGCAGGGGCTTTGTTCTGGTCCTCACACTTGTCTTGAGTCAAATTTCTGGCTTCTGCACTTTTGCAGTCCTTGTGTATTTTCAACTTTTCAGTTATTTCTTCATTCAAGTTACCAAGAACACCACTGTTCCTTAGGAAACCTTTAAGTGTTACTCATAATATCAGAAGCTGAACGGTGGCACATGGAAGGTGTTTAAGAAACCCAATTCTGATATAATCAGTTGATAATGGAAGAGGATTTACTTCATATGAACCTTAAACTGTTTGGATATTAGACAGGAAATGTCTTTAAATGATTGAGTACAACAGAGATTGAAAGATGAGTAAGGTCTTTTGAATCTGTAGTCTTAATATTTGAAATTCACTTGATGGGTAGATAGAGATTTGTAACTCCAATTTTAAAAGATCTTATTAATAAAGAAGAAACCCAGAACCAGATATTGGGGTGAATGCTGAAAGATCAGAAAAGCAGAATAAGCCTCACCTCACCAACTTCTCAGATGATCCTGGTCCTCACGCCTTATATACCTTTATGCTTCCTGCCATAATTTCCTGGGATTAAAGGTATGTGTCTTTCCCAGGCAAGACATGAGATCTCAAGTGCTGGGATTAAAGGCGTGTGTCACCATGCCCGGCAGTTTCCAGTGTGGCCTTGAACTCACAGAGATCCAGATGGATCTCTGCCTCTGAAATGCTAGGATTCAAGGCATATGCTACCATTTTGTGACCTCTATGTCTATTCTAGTGGCTGTTCTGTTCTATGGCCCTCAGATAAATTTATTAGGGTACACAATATATTAACCACAGGGATTCTTCCTCAGAAGCTGAAATTTTTGTTTTAAAGCTCTGAATACTCAGTTCATGACTTCCATAAGTATTTTATAATAAATTAATCTATTTTTTTGTTGTATCTCTGTAATAAGCATGGTCTCCTTACATGGCCTTAAACTTGAAAATTTGCTGTTTTAATCATTCAACAAATATTTACTGCACATCTCCATTGTTCAAGGTACTCTCTTATATACTAGATTTTTAATAATAAATTGGGCAAAGCAGCTCTTGTGGCCTGTAGTAACAACATTAGGAATAATAATTAAGTTTTGTGCTTACTGTGCAACTTGTGTTCTGTTTTCAAGTTAAGTATCCTCTCCTCTGCCCATGCTATTTTGTAATCTTCAGATGTTGACAGTATATACACTGGGATCTTACGAACAGATGGAGTGATTTGGAGGCTATGTCTGAGATTCTGAGATCTTGACCATATATGGCAATGCTTTTCTGGACATCTACTAAATATCCCATTGTAAACCTTCAGGAAACTGGGTTCGTAGGAAGCAAATGATGAGATCAAACATAGATAATGAGAGCAAAAGTCCTGGGGGAAACCTAGGAAGTCATATGTTAAAGGTATCAAATGGAAGTAAAGAAAAAGCAGTGTGAAGAAAGTATATCCTGAAGTTTTTAATGAAATAATAATGTTTGGATGTGGTTGTGGTGATGGTTCACCCTATGCCATTCATCTGTTAGTAGACATACCATGCATCACTCTGAACACAATTTGGTTGAGACAATAGGAAGATGATTTTGAGGAATCTTTAGGGAAGTCACACAATTGTCAATAGTGGGTAAGAATTTATTTCACAAATACTGAGAGAGAAGGGAACACATACAAGGATTGGACCAAAACACACAATGGATAGAATTTGAAAAAAAAAGTCTGATTTCTCTCGTGTGTTTACAGTACATAGGACTCTGGCTAGAAGGAAACCCTATAAATGTAAAAACTATGATGAAGAATTTAGTTATTCTTGTCCAATTATAAAATATAACTCACATTATAGAGAAGCCCTGTAAAGACAAACGATGTGGTGAAGTGTTGTGATGTCATAGTTGCTTTAGAAAATATGAAATCACTCATTTTGGAGAAAATCCATATAAATGTAAAGCATGTGATAAAGCTCTCAGATATTCTGATTCCTTTTATAGATATAAAAAACTCACATTGGAAGGGAACCTTATAAATGTTTGAAAAGTAATAAAACCTTCAGATATTGGTTGTCTCTTCAACTACCTGAAAGAACTTACACTGGAGAAAGCCCACATGACTATAAAAAATATATATTAAGGCCTTTAGATGTTCCAGTTCCCTTCATAGACATGAAAGAACTCATACTGGAGAGAAACCTGATTAAATTGAGGGATGTAGGGTACCTTCAATGTCCTCATTTCCTTTAAAGACATGAAAGACTTCATGATAAAGAAAACCCCTATAAGGAATGACATAACCTGTCAGATGGCCCAGTTCTTTTTAGAACATGGAAGAGAAAAAGCTGTCTCCATTCTGTAGGAAAGGCTTGTCAGTGTAAAAAAATGTGTTAAGTCTTTTGCTTTTTCCAGTGTGTTTGAAAACAAGAGAACTCATTCTAGAGGTAATCGCTCTGAATGAACAGAATATGTGAATTTCTTTTTCTCATACCCACTCTAAGATCCATGTTAATAATCTTTGGAAAATGTTTTATAAATGTAAGAATATGCTCCTGATTGAGATCCTAGCATTTTAGAAATTAAAGTAAATATTTCTATTTTAGCAATTATGGTAAAAGTCCTTGGAGAATTACCAATGAAAATAAACCCTATGTTGTAAGGAACTTTGAAAGTCTTATGCAAGTCAATTCTTATATCATGCTCTATGCTTTATAATATTCACATACCTGAAATGCCACCTTATAAGTGCTCCATTACTAGGTTATAAGCATAATGTGCTTGCCATTGGCTCACTTATCAAGCACAAATGAGTTTACATATGCACTGAAGGAAACACTGAGGTGTGAAAATTTTCATATGCTTTAAGGAAATGTATTGGGATTAACAAGTAGTTATTTTTTAATATGATCATTGTATCTATTAATTTTAAACTATGTTGTATTTAGTGATAAAAACAAATGCATTTCTAACATATAGTAGATTTATTAGTTTTATCCTCACCTAGCCTCTTTCTTCCTCTCTGTGGTAATGAAGATCAAGCCGGTTCTCTGCACGCCCAGGCAAGCGTTCTTCCACTGAGCAGCATCCCCATCCTGTAGACAGGTTTAACTTTATATAACTATTTAATTTTTCTGTGACTAATAACTCCATTGAAATCTAAGAGTATTTTATGCTTGCTGGGATTTTGCAAGTGTCATTATATGACAGGTTCTGTATATAATTTTTCTATTATGTAGTTCCTTGCTTTTCTTTCCCACAAAATTTCATCTTTCATTTTCACAAATTTTTATTGTGTTTTTGACTAATGGTTGATATCTGGTGGTAAGTATATGGAGTTTATCATATGTTCTTGTTTGAATTATTATTTTCATCTCCTCATGTTGATATTATTTCTGGACGTTATATGGCTAGTTTTTTAAATTATACTATGAAAACTATTATAGCTCCTTTAATATTCAAATGAGATCTTGAAATATCTCTGCCACTAAGCTCCATGTCTTTCAATCAAAGTGTTTTCATGTACACATATACTGTGAAATTGCAGTTACAGGATGAAATAACACATGCCTTTTAATTTCATCTTATGTAACATGTTAGCTCTGAGTTTTTCAATATATCTTAAAGCAAACTGAGGGCCTTTATTTGTTGTCATTGTTCATTATTATTTCACCATGAGATATGGGGTTGTTTTATTTAAATTTTTTTGTCATATACTATATTTTAATAATATTTTCCCATATGACATTTTTAAATGTTTTTTTCTTCATCTGGTAGGATGATCCTGTAGTTTTGCACAATTATTTTTATTAATATGCATTTCACTAATTATATAATTGACTTTCAGATGTGAAAAAGAACATTTTATTTGTAGACTAAGTCCTTCTTAACTATGGAGTGCAAATCAAATTATAAATTAGCCTATTGAGTTTTCTACTGTTTAATTAGAGCTTTTTGCACACATTTTAAGAATTGTGTGCTGAGTATAATAGTGTATAGTAAAAAGGTGTCTAATATATATAGCATGTTGATATATAAGTGTAATGTAGATATCAGTGGTGTTTAATACATATAATTAATTCATGTTTAATCAAATGCATATATTTAGTGTAAAAGTTTATAAAAATAGTTTTAGATTATTACAATCTCATACCATGCACTTTAGATTTATGTTATAAATACAAGTTTTAAATTTCCTGTGAGCCCTTAGAATATTCTATAATATTCCCTCATATACACCAAGGATCAGCTTACCTTCTTCATACTACAATACTTTCCTCCTATACCCCTTGATTCTTTTGTCTGCTTATAAGGAAAATTCATCTAGAGGACTGTACAGATTACACAGCCTCTGCCTCTTGACTATAAGTATGTATAATCAACAACCTTCCACCTATTACAAGAAAAAAAAACATAAGTAAGGTAGTGAGGCAGAAATAGGGAAGACATTTTTGTTTGTTTATCTAATTTGCCTTAGATTTTCAAGATATTAATGAGAAAAATTCTATGTACTCTAGGGGTTTAATGAGATAATTTGAGACACAGAATGACCATTCAAATGATTGCCATAATTAAATTAATTTATACATCACATTTCACATATATTTGTCATTGTATGTGCATTGTCTTGGGTACTGGGACACTTAAAATATGACTTTGTAACCAAAATTCAAATAAAAAAGTCAAAATTAACCATGAAAATCACTACACTTCTGATTAGATCTCCAGTTAGATTCTGTTTAATAGTTGAAACTTCTTACTCTTTGATCAAAATCCCATTTCTTGTGCTTCCTTTCAAACTTACACTCAATGCTTCCACTAACTTAATGATTTAAACTTAAGGGCAAGTGAGATTGTACAGTATGTGTTTTCCTATGTCATCATTCTCCTAATTTTCTTAATACTCTCACTGCTGCAAATGGCAAGATTTATTTCTTGTCATGGGTAGGTAATATCCCATAGCATATGTATATATGTTGATATATATACACAATTGGAGTCAGTATACATCAAGTAATGATACTTTTCTTTCACTGTGACAAAATATCTAATCTAACATGGGAAAATATTTTAGCTTTGTACAGTAGAGGTTTCAGTCTCTGATTCTTGGGCTACATTTATTTATTTATTTTTAGTGGGGAGGGATCTGTTGCATAGTGGGTCAGAACATCATGGTGGAAGTACCTAAAAACATAAGCTTGCTTACTTCCTGGTGCCCAGGAAACCACAAAATAGAGAAGGGACTTGAGGTCCTATACCCTCTTCAGTAGTACACTTCAGTGAGAAGACTTTCTTCTAGTAGCTCTCCCTCATTATTTAAAGGTTCTGAAAATTCCTATCTTGTTCCAAGCCAATAACCAAATCCTGAGCCTATGGGTTTTGGAGGATATTTAATCTGAAACATTAACATCTGCCAACCTCATTTCCCTTGAGATATTGATAGTCTCACAACTGAACCTCTTCTCTTTTCAGTCATGGTGTTTCATATGCCAACATTATGAAATGATTAGCATTTTCTTTTGTGAGCATGGTGGCAAGGTTTAAGATCTACTCTTTTAAAAAACTTCAAGTATGCAAGTTGATATAGTGCTATTATCATATTATTTGCTGTTTGTGATCAAACACAGGGCTGTGTACAAGATAGCCAAGTACCCTATTAGAGTGGTACATTTCCTGTCCAATATACTGTTATTATATACAATCACTATTCTATACACTGGTTCTCCAGAATTAATTCTTCCTGAACAACTGAAACTTTTATTCCATGATAAGAGGGAGACAATTTCAGATCCAGTGGTCCTGGAATCTCTGTTTAAAGATACAAGGTGACTAATTAAATATATGATAGTGGGCATCAAGCATTGTACAATGAAGTGATGAAATAACCTCCCATGAGAAAGAATAGCAACAAAGCTTATGATGGAATAATTTCTGCTAGTTTATTGCATAGAACCTAGTATGATAGTTAGATTCCAGAGTGACTCAATAGTACTTACTCAAGGGCGTTTTGTTCCCGGTACATTTTCTTCTACAGTGATTCAGTGCTGGTATATGTGACCTTACAGTATGAGAAAAGTAACATGTGATTCAAGATAAATTATATGAGGCATTGGTAGGGTACTCTGCAGTCACCCAATTTTGATGTCAGCCACTGTGCTACAGAATTGCATAGGTGCCTTAGGAGGTTCCATATGGATGAGACCCAAGCACAGATCAGCACCAAATTTGCTAGCCATGTAAGGGACTTCCCTTAAGTGGTCATGTTGGCCCCATCAATCCTTTTGATGACAGCATCCTCTTTGAACATCACCAGTGAGACTTTTATTAATAGAACAGTCCAGGTAAGCTTCCCCAAACTCATGACTCACCCAAACTGGGAGAATATTAAATATTTATTCATGCTTTTCAGCCTCTAAAATTTGAAATAGCTTGCTGAAGAAAAGAGATGGCCATTCCAGGTGGCCAGTTAGTCCAAAATATAGTTTGCTATTGGAGTATAATATAGGGTCAGCCAGTGAAGAAGCACAAAGGACTATTATATAAGACTTAGTGATTTGGGGGAGTCATTTGAGTTTATTCAGCATTTGATAAAAAAAATAACATTGCAAGTTTTGCTCATAGGAGTGAGAAGATTGTGAGAAGAAAAAAAAAAGGTTTCCTGGATCGCCATGTAGACAAATGAAAGGGAATAAGAGCTAAAGCAGGAAAACATGTTAGAATGTACTTTGGTTGGTAGAAGTCCAGCCTGGTCATACCACTAAATTTTCAGGGTCTATTTTGGAACAGTGAATCAATGGAATTTCATGAATTGTACACGAAACTAGAGAAAGTGTATCTGGAAAAGCTAACAATCTTTTATCCCATAGACTATAAGGGTTACCTCCGATGGAAAAGAGGACCACTATGGTCATAGTAGTAAAAATACTAGGCTTGTAGGTTGTACAATGAAACATTTAGACTGCAGTAAGTGGATAGTGAATTACCAGAAGATTGAGAAGAAAATAGGGAAGAAAAAGAAGGCACAAAAAGTATAGAGTCCTTGAGGTCATAGAGAGTGATTTAAGAAGCAGAGAGTCAGCAAGTAAGTCAATGTCTGTTGAGGGTTTTTTTGTTGTTGTTTTTTGTTTTTTGTAAGATGAGCAATAAGAATTGCCTACTGAATCTAGAAAGATGAAGACAGTTGTTAATATTAAGGATGGAAAGCACAGCCTTACAGAGATATTTACAGATCTGACAGCCACAAAGTATGTTTTCTATGTTTTTCCTCTTTTATTTTCCATGGAAAACCAAATAAAATTGCACAACTTGACTGTCATCTGCTAAGTTTACACAATGATCTATTTTGTGTGTGAGTCTACTGGACACACTGATTTATCAGTGGTGTCTAGATTTATAATACTGGGGACTTCTGGCTAGTGGGAATTGTCCCTGAACCTTCAGAAAGTAAGAGTGCCAAGTGTATATTGGAAGGAGGAAGAGCTAGAATGCAAGGACTAGAGGATCAGAGTCTAGCATCCACCACTTGGTCTGAGTCTGTAGTGGCAGGGATCTTATAAGGCTGTCCTGCAAGTATTTGATATTCCTATTTTGTGTTTGCTGATTCCCACGTGAGCAGGTAAAGTGAGAAGAGGTTACTATTGTTACTGCCTGCAATTACAAAGGCTATTGTTAAAAATATAAATAGGATTTGATTCATGGAGTCATTGCCATAAAGTATTTGCTGAATTTTAGAGATCTACATAAAGTCCAGAGAACGAGTATGCATGATTCATGAATCCAAAAAATCCCCTTACTTATAGACTGGGAAATTCAAATAACCAGGGATGTTGCAAATTCATTGCCTAACACCTATTTATTCACAGGCTTTCCTGCACGAAACCAAGAGAGCTTGAGCCTCCCACATCTGCCAATAGCCACTTACTCTCAGAGAGATAAGCTTTTCATGCAGGTGAACTAAGCAACCAATGGATGAGGTAAAGTAGGCTCTCCTTCCTCTGCTTCTCTACAGCTCTAGGGATTTTTCACACCACTTTGGATTTTTGAATAGGATTGTTCATGTAAGGTGCTGGCACTTAGAAGTTTCCCAGACAGTATCACTTAGCAATATAGATGTGTTGATATTAACATCCATGTATATAATAACATCTCCTTTCCCAGTAGGGAGTACCTTGAGTGGAGGGATGCTTATTATCTACCTTCACAAAGTCTAGTGTGGTCTTTGCCCAATAATAAGTGCCTAGATTGATGTTGAGTTTAAATTTAAACTTGGTGATTTGGGGGAGGGAGCAGAGGAGAAAATAAGTTTGTTGGGTATAACGCAAACAGCAGTGGTTGAACAAGAGTGTGGCTACAACTATTTCAGTGAGTCTTTCTGTTGCTTTATCATTTTTGACACATTTCCAAAAGGTCTTAAATGATTGCCAGATTCCCAGAAAATATTAAGGGAACATGATAATTCATTCATTAATTCATTCTTTCTAAGGATTTAGTTGGTCATGACAGATTTTTAACCAGTTAAATAATGTAAATGTGGTTATGTCCTTTTAGAGTTCACAATAAAATATTAAATTTTCTCTAGCAACCAGATTCACTATGGGAACTTAAAAGAAAATTCTCCTGAGGGAGGCAGATATGCTCCAGTGGGTAAAGTGTTAGCCTTACAACTGTGAGAACCTGAGTTCATAGTCCCAAGTATCCCCAAACAACAAGCTTCTGTAGTGCATGTTTGCAATCCCAGTGTTCCTACAGAAAAAGGAACATCAGACACAGGGGAATCGCAGAAGTGCGCAGACCACCTCACCTGGAAAAAAACAAAACAAAACAAGAACTATCACTGACAGGATGGAAGATGAACACTGACATACTTACATCCGAGGTTCTCATCTGACTTTCACACACGTATGCCTGACTCTCCCACACAAATATGGATACACATATACATCACACATATACACAAAGATAAATTATAAATACCTACTTCCCATGGCCAATCTTCTAGCCTACTGATTAATAGTTTTCAAAAAAAAAAGTAAGTAGTTTTCAAAAAAAAATCTCATGTATCTCTGACACTGTACTACTTTTATGTTGGAAGGCATCACACACACACACACACACCACATATATATATATTTCATATATATGTGAAATTTCTGGCTATGCTGCTTTCTTTAGGAATATAGGAAAGTCCCTCATTGTATCTGGCTTTAAGTTTCTCTACCTACCACTTCTTTCTACTTCCAAGGACCAGAGCAAAGTGAGTGAATATAATTAATAGCAATGTACTTGGCTTACTTTACATTTTTGTGCACAAGCTATAATTGTTATTAGCCATTAAACAGTGTTTACAACTGCTGCTTGACCCTTACTTACTACTTTAAAATCACCTTATTGGGTCTTACAGCATGTAAGTGTGAGGGTCTTGTATCTCTCTGAGATAATTAATAAGGTTTTAGTAAATTGCTTGTAAAATTAATGGTTGATGGCATGTTAATGTAGTATCTCTCCAGGTCCATTTGTATTTAACATCATGAAGAAAATTGTGAAATAATATAAATGCTAATAGCAGTCATCACTCTATTGAAATTTTCCAGTGTGCCAAGTGCTGTGCTAAGCACTTCATCTGGAACAGAAAATGACCCTTGGAAATGTCTAATGGGCACAAAAAAATAAACCTATATTTGATCAATTTTTATTATCATGGTGTTTTCATAGACAGTGCAACTAAGAACTAGACATCTTTAATGGAAATATAAAAATCAGGATGCCTGGAAAGACTAATGGTAGATCTTGTTACCATCTGCTTGAGTCCAGAGTTAAACTTACCCTTTCCAGTTTGCATTCTTAGAATCTAATGCTCAGCTTGGCCGCCTGGCATCTATGCAGTCATCTGGATCTGTCTAAGTACTCTGGCTTCTATTTTATTATTTTAAATTGCCTCTTCAGTGTAGCAGCCATCACATTCTCCAGTCAATTAACCTCTTGCCTCCACGGTCCACCAAGTTAGGTACCATAGTCTGAGCAAAGTGTCTTCCTTCACAGGCATGACCTGATGTATGATCCCTAGCCCTTGGCATCTCTCAGGAGACTTTCAGGTCCTCTATCTTTCATATATTATCTCCTCTAGCCCTTTGGACATCACAGACAGAGAAAAGTTCCATCGGGCATAAATTCCTGGTGTTTCCCCTCATGATCTCCTATTCACCTCATTAGCCACTTGGTAGTCTTTGTATGGAAGACAGGCTTCTGGTACAGCAATTTAAGCAGTCAATTTAATTGGAAGATAAGGGAAGACCTAGTGCCCAAACCATCATTTGAAAATAGACTGAGTAATAGCCCATTTTAAAGCTTAATTCTACACTTTCAACTTATGCATATTTTATTTAATTTCCAAATTCTAGAAATTTTTATTTTTAAGCTACCATTTCCTTTTATTGTTTACCTATCTGTCGAAACACTGCATCCACAGAAATGCCTTTTTAACAGTCTTCCCTAATGAGGCCATCCTTGCTTCCTGAGACCGCACTGTGGTAGTATATTGATTGTTGGCCTGTGTTCTTATCCATTTTGTTTCCTTACCTTTTCTTGGTGACCTGGTCATTCCTCACTCTAAATGAGACGTGGCAGACAAAATGTAAGGTTAGCCAGAAGCCACCACTACTGAGTATTCATACCTTTGTTTAATTCTCTCATTTTGAGTTTGGGCAGAATGTATGACTTGTTCTAAGTAATAGGAGATGACACAAATGGTGGTATTGGATAACAAAATGAATTGTATTACATTGTAACAATGTTAGTTACATAAGATCTCACGGATTACCATCATTCCCCTCTGTTTCCTCTGCAGGATCTTGATGCCAGAGTAAGTAGACTAGACTCCCTGGAAAAGTCCACGTAGTCAGAAGCAGTAATATTTGAAGTCTAAATGAGAAACTGATTTCTTTGAATTTAAAATCACAAGGAATTAATGTGGCCAGCTATTTAAGTGAGCTTGGAAGTGTGTCCATCAGCAGGTGAGCCTCCATATAAAAATTGAACGTTACCTGATATTTGACTTGCAGCCTGGTAGAGAAACAGTAAAGCCTTGTCCAGACATTTGACCCTCAGAAGCCAATAGGTCATTAATGTGATTCTTCTAACTCATTATGCATTTTCTATTCATTACTATAATATATGTATAAATATGCACTAACAATTCTTTTAGCATGTTCTGTTCTTTTTAATCAGGATTGCTTTGTCTTTCTGAGATCATTTTCACATCTATGTGAATTTAGGATTTTATTTTTCCTATTACTGTGAAGAACATTTTTGGTAATTTATATTGGGATTACATGGAATCTGTAAATTGCATTTGGTAGGATGGTCATTTTCAGAATATTAATTGTATGTATCAGTGAACATGGGATATATTTCTTTTTTTAATGTGCCCCCCAATCTCTTTTTTTCAGAGATTTAAAGTTTTCACAGTAAAGGTATTTCACTTAGTCAAATTTATACCAGGCATTTTATTCTTTTTCAGTCTGTCATAAATGGGAGGAGTAAGTGCATGATTTCTTTCACAGTTTTTTTTTTTTTTTTTTTGTGTGTGTGTGTGTGTGTGTGTGTGTGTGTGTGTGTGTGTGTTTGTGTGTAGAGAAGACTTTTTTTGTACTGATTTTGTAAGTTGATTTTTGGATCCTACTACTTTGATGAAATTATTTTTCATTTCTAGAATTTTTCTCATGGATTTTTTGATTCCTTTTATATAACATTTATCCCTACAAATCAACAAATAGGGATGATTTGAGTACCTCAGTTCTTATTTGTATCTCTTTAATTTCTTTCTCTTGCATTCTTACTCTAGCTAGTGCTTCAGACACTTTATTGAAATGAAGTGGAGAGAGTTGATATGCTTGTCTCATTCCTGATTTGATAGGATTGATGCAAGATTTTGTTTGTTTATTGGTTTGGTGTTTGGTTTTTCAAGACAGGGTTTTCCTGTATAGTTCTGGCTTTCCTAAAACTCCTTCAAACCAGGCTGGCCTCAAACTCACAGAGATCTGCCTGACTCTGCCTCCTGAGTCCTGGAATTAAAGGTATGTGCCATCATCGCCCAGATATTTAGGGTACTATTTGAGTGGGTTTGTCATATGTAGACTTTATTATGTTGAGGTATGTTTTCTCCAATCTTACTCTCTCTAGGACTTTCTCTAATGAAAGTATGTTAGTGTTTGTCAAAGGCTTTTGCTGTATATATTAAGAAAGTAATATGTTTTTTGTCTTTAATTTTGTATGATTTATTAAATTTATTAATGTATGTATATTGAATCATCCCTGGATTTCCAGAAAAAAAGCCAGTTTGATCTTGATAGATCATCTTACATGTGCCTATATATTCAGTATGTCACTATTTTATTGAGATTTTTTTTTTAACTAGGTAAGGTCAGTTTTTAATGTAAAAAAAAATACTCTTTCTAAAGAACACAGAACCTTGGATGGTAGTCAAAAGACCTGAATTTTATTTCCATGTTCACATAGGATATTAGTCTGCAGTTTTATTTTTTGTTGTGTCCTTAACTGATTATGATATTAGAGCAATAATGGCTTTCATTGACGAGTTTTATAGCATTGGGGGATATTTGATTACTCTGTGAACCCCGAGTTTGCATATCAGATCTCATAGAAGTCTAACGGGCCCTCTAGCACAAGGTAATTATGAACTTGATCAGCTATTGGTAGAAAATGTTCTAGAAGCCTCAGAATTTCAAAAGAAATATCATGTTTATAGCAAAGGTTTGAAGAAAGATTTTTCTACCACTTGGCAACAAGCCAAGGAAATATCCTACTTCTTTGTAAAATCAAACTCCATTACCTGTAGGAAGTAACCCAAAAGCTAACAAAAAAAAATAAATAAAATTTGGCAAGTAGATGTGTTTCATTTTGCAGAGTTTGGAAAATTAAATTATGTGCACCATATCATAGATCCATATTCAGGATTTCAATGGGCAACTGCTTTAAGTACTGAAAAGGCTGATTCTGTAATTATACATTTATTAGTAGTCAGGGCCATTATGGGGATGCCTGTACAAATTAAGATTGACAATTCTCCAGCATAAGTCTCTAGTAAAATGAAACATTTTTTTTGCATATTACTACATAAAGCATTTTACAGTTATACCACACAATCCTGTGGGACAAACAGTTTTAGAAATATCTAATCACACTTTAAAGATATGATTAATAAACAGAAATGGATAATAAAGACCCCTAGAGATGTAATACCCAGTGCTTTATTGACTTTAAATTTTTTTGTTTGTTTGTTTTTTCCAGACAGGGTTTCTCTGCGTAGCTTTGCGCCTTTCCTCGAGCTCACTTGGTAGCCCAGGCTGGCCTCGAACTCACAGAGATCCACCTGGCTCTGCCTCCCTAGTGCTGGGATTAAAGGTATGCGCCATCACTGCCTGGCGACTTTAAATTTTTAATTGCTAATGAAAAAGGAAAAAGGGCTAAGGAGAGACATTGGGTAATAGAAAAATTGTTGAATTAAATCAGCCTGTAAAGATGTGTTGACCACAGAATGGAAACCAGGATATGCATTAGATAGGGGAAGAGGTTTTGCTTTTGTTTCCACAGGAGAATAAAAGCTATGGATACCATCAAAACTGATAAATATTAGATTCTAACAGGAGTGATGATAGTTCTTCAAACAGCTTGGTCATTCAACCCAAACTAACTTATAAGATTAACAAATGCATTTTCATTTGATCAGACATGAAAAAAATACTTTTTATTATTAAAAGATAATGCATTTTCTGTTGTCAAAAAACATTTTGTCTTAACAAAGATATAACCTAAATAAAATGGAGCTCCCCAAAATTAGGCTTGGGGAAGGGCTTTGTTTTTGTCTTTCCAGGAGAGAAAAAGCATCCAACTAAGGAATATGCAGACCACTAAACAAAAGAGACATCCGGGGAAGGACAGATCATCCAGAGAAAAATGTCCCAAGGGGAAAAAAAAAAGTAAATTGGCCTATTGGTATATTACATTTCCAACAGGATAAAAATCTCATAAATCTTCCCAAACATTTGTTTCTGCTGCTCTCTACAAATATAAAAGGCAAATAGTCTTTTTTGTTGTCCCAGTTCAATTAAAATTTAAAGCTGGCTTAGGAGTTGGAGCTGACTTTCTCCTCCTGTAAACTCAAGCATGCTTGTTAAAGGAAAATTCCAAAATTTCTGTCTCTTGTGAGAAGAGCCACCTGATATGGAACAGAAGAAAAAATTAAGGGATTATTCTACTGTCACCAATCTCAAAATCTTTTGGTTTTATTTTGACTTTTCTTAAGTTATAAATATTATATATATATATATATACATATATATATATACATATATTTGTATCTAATTAAACTTTCTGTCGTAATGTTAATGGCTATATAGAGTATTAACTAATTCTAGAAATAGGCTTCCTCTAGTACATAATTTTGGGTTTGAGGCTGAAGCAGGTAATTAGGAATTAAGTTTGTATATCATGTATATACTTAATATATTGTGATCCTAAGCTTTTTAAGATCTGCTGCATATAACATTTAAAATGTTTGTTTTCTGCAGCAAACTGAACATTCCTAACAGTGACCTTTAAAGTCTCTAAAATAATGATGAGGCCCTACAACAATTATACTTGGGCTGTGGTAATGCCATTAAGCTTAAAGCTGAACCACCCAAAGTTCAGCATTGAACTACAAACTGCTCTGAACAATTTTAAGGCAGTTAGCTGAGATGGTCCAGTCTTACAGACTGCTCCAGCCAGGACCTTCAGATAATCCCTGCACTTTCCCATTAAACACAGACTGGACAACCAATGTTATAGCTAGTTTTCACAGGGCTTGACCAATATCTCAATTTTCTCAGGGTCTCCTAAAGTTGACATTGGCCTCAAACAACAGGAAGTAATTTAAAGAATATGATACCCACATTCTCAAGAGGTGGGGTAGATTTTTTTTTTGTCCTTTGGTAAGTTATGCATGTTAGTCATCATTTGGGGGGTTGGTTGCAAATTGTTACCAGTCATGGTAAGGGAGGAAACTAAGCAAGGGAGGTTGAATTTAAGGATCTCTTTCTGGCAAAAAAAAAAAAAAAAAAAAAAAAAAAAAAAAAAAAAAAAAAAAAAAAACATGAGGGGCATGGAATGGAAAGGATAAAAGGTTATATTATAGAATCTACTTTAAACTGAAAAGTAACTTTAATCTTAAATACTTTACATTGTTATGGGTTTTTGTATATTGATACAAATTTAAGGTTATTTTTGCTAGAACATACTCTATGTATGTTTCTTTACTTGTTTAAGGTATCTTTGTATATTGATACAAATTTAAGGTTTTTGGGTTATACTGCATATGTGTTTCTACTCTTGTTTAAGGTATAAAACCTATGAAGTTCATTTAAAATGTATAATTATATAATAAAGAAAGAGAGGTTATTAGTTAGTCATTTACAATAAACTTGGAGCCATGTTAGATATGCTTTCAAGGTTAAATAGTTGTATATTAGATAGATAGGTGGTCTTCAAACAATTCAGAGACCTACAAATATGGCATTTTAGACATTTTAACAATCTAAGGTTTTTCATGACAGTGAGATATGTCTGCTCCTGGCAGCACCAATTTACTTCAAATAGGAAGATGGGTTTCAAAGAACCTCCATATGGAGTTTGCTTTTATTGTCGCAAAGTTACCCACTGGGCAAGAAACTGCCCTTGCCTCAACTGTTGACAGTATGCTATTCAAATTGGATGAGTAGAGCACAAAAGAAGGCAACTATCAAACTTTGCCAAGACAGGGTAAGACAGTCCTTCAAAATTCCTGCTTCACTGAAAAGTCTAGCAGATATTCTAGACCTATAGGCCAATGGTGGATGCCCCAATGTTGCAGAGGAACCTTGGGTGACTGTCCAAACATTCAGTTGTTTGTGTCATATCTATAATTTTGGAAGTTGCTTGCTTACACTTCTTATTTACTCAAGTAATATTACATCGGTCTTGGATCTTTGATGGAGTAAAAGATGAGAAAGTTAGAGTTTTCTTTTTTATCTAATTCAGAAAACAAACTCACAAAAGAGGTATAAAGTATACAAGTTTGAGAGACATAAAAGCTTAAATAGTTTATATAAGAAAAACTTTTGAAGGACTGAAAAAGATAGTTTTGGATTGATAATACAAGTTAGGATAGAAAGTGAATTAGGTACCAAATTTTAGATTCACCAAGATAGGATAAGCTAAAGACAAATGTACTGGACATTGTGAATGGAATCCTTGCTTAATAATTGTTTCTATTGTATATAGTTTTACTGTGTTAGAGTTAAAACATTTTCTTTTTACTTAGACAATATCTGATACTTGTTCCTATTGTAAATAGTTTTGCTGTGTTTGAGTTAAAACCTCTCCTTTTTATTTAGACAAAATGAAGGAAATGTTCAGGATATTTGATCACAGTGTGATCAAACAAATGAGTTTGCACTTGTGTTAATTAAATAAAATTAACCTTTGGGTCAAGAGGTTGAGTTAGCAACTAGTTGACAGAAAGTAATCATCGAGCATCAGACGGCATCTGGAAGAGATAGAGAGGTGCACCAGAAGTAGTATGGAGGGATTTGGAGTGATGAGGGTTTTTTTTCCTGGCAGAGCAGAAGGATGGGTCTTTTCAGTGGCCTCCAACAAGGAGAAGTTAGCTAAGTGCTACTCAACCTCTCTAGGCTAACAAACTTTCACCCCAGCTTTTGAATTTCAAGATTTATTTGTAAAGAGAATGAGGTGGATTTAGTTAAAATTACCTTTAGCAGCAGCAGCAGAACCAGTACCTGCAGGAAAAGATTTCTGCCAGACGGCAGCCTGAATAGCCAGGCCACTGCCAGAGAAGCAGGCCAGTAACTGTGGAGTTGCAATTGCTGGCTGAAATAGCAGTAGATTAGGGCAAAGCCACTGTGCCTAGGATAAAACAATATGGAAGTATCTCTCTTTTTCTATTATTTTGAGTAATTTAAGAAGTATTCCTTGTAGATTATTTTGAAAGTCTGGTAGAATACT
Organism: Peromyscus maniculatus bairdii; assembly: GCF_049852395.1. Classification (NCBI taxonomy): domain Eukaryota; kingdom Metazoa; phylum Chordata; class Mammalia; order Rodentia; family Cricetidae; genus Peromyscus; species Peromyscus maniculatus. The sequence continues at coordinate 91,155,581 of NC_134853.1, read as the reverse complement.
TCTGTAAATCCATCTGGATGTGGAAATTTTAGTTGGAAGGCTTTTTACTACTGTTTGAATATCCTTTATTGTTATGGGTCTGTTTAGGCTAATGATCTCTTCTCTGTTTAATTTGGTGGCTTAAACGTTTCTAGAAATTTATTCATATCTTTTAGATTTTACAACTTGAATATAGGTTTTTAAAATATTTCCTTATAATATCCTGAATTTCTTTGGTTCTCTTGTAATATTTCCTTGTTTATTCCTGATTCTGTTAATTTGGGTTATGCTTTTCGTTTGGTTAGTTAGGTCTGTCAGTCCTGATTATCTTAAAGAAGAATTGATTCATTGATTTTTGTGTTGTTTTCTTTGCTCCTATTTCATTAATTTATGGTCTAACTCTTCACTGTTTCTTGATTTGGGTTTGGTTTGTTCTTGCATTTCCAAATTCTTGAGTTGTACCTAGTGATCTACTTATATTATCTATGATTTTTTTTTTAATGTAGGCACTTAGTGTTCTACATTTTCTTCTTAGAACATTTAACATGTCCAAATGTTTTTGTTGTACTCTTTTTATTTTCATCTAGTCCAGGAATATTTTAAATTTTTCTCAGTTTTTTTCTTTGACTTATTCATCATTCAATAAGAAGCTGTTTAATTTCCATATGTTTATACACTTACTAGAGAGTTGTTTCTTATCAATTTTAAATGTTGTTACATAATGATAGGGTAGGGCACATGGATTTACTTCATGTTTTCTGAATTTGTTTAGGTTTCTTTAGTGTCCTGGAAGGCACTGAGTAGAACTTCAGTGAATTCATTCAAATGTATGTTATTTGAAGATAGATTTTTGTGTGGAGTGTGTGTGTGTGTGTGTGTGTGTGTGTGTGTGTGTGTGTGTGTGTATGTATGTTATTTTTTTCTGGATTGCGTGTGAAGGCATTCATACCTCTTAGTTTTTGTAGCTTTTAAGTTGTGACAATTTATCTATAATCAGAAGTTTGCCACAAGAAGTAAATGCACTAACTTGTTGAAACTTGGTTACCACAGAGTAAGTTTTTATTAAATGTTGAAAATTAAAATACTTTACTGTTCTGTAATCTCTATACAGCTTGTAACTTTTAAGTGTGGGACAGGAAACCTGCCCCTGTGTCTAAAAATGGTTGAGAAGAGAATGGAAATAGGTTTTTAATGATTGCTTCCTCATGTATCTTCTTTTGGTAAGAAAAGTATTAGGTCATTAAACTACTACTTAACTTTAGAATATAATTAGGAATCATAACTAAATGTGTTAAAGAAAGAAGGGTTGAGTACAGTTTAATAATAGTAGTAGTGATAATTGTTTGCTAATGACACAGAGATAAAGGGGTGCTCAGAGGTTGCTCAAATGCTAAGAGGACTTAAAAATGCCTCTTCTCTTTTACCCATTCCCACTGATGATATTTTCATCTCAGCCATTAACTGTATCTTTCCAATCACTGGCGTACCTTACTCTCCTTAGACTTCTTCATGTTGAAGCTAGAACGAACTCTCAAACTCTAATCAGATATATTCTCTTCCTGGACTTCAATAATTTCCAAATAAACACTAGACTTTATAACATTGTTTCCAAGGATGACTTTTGAATTTTCTTTCACCATACACTTCTTCATTCACTGTACCGGAGATAAAATTGCACTTGATTTTCAAGTCATTCTCAGTTCTACGTGGTGTTGGTGGTTGGAGGAAATCAATATATTTCTCTCTCTCTAGAAGCAGATTAAATTGATATAACAGATATCATATTTATAGCTAACCATAGCTATAAGAGATCATGGCTTTAGTCACAATAGTCAGAGGAATTCTAATTCTTTTATCCCTAGCTATATAGCTTGATTTTTCCTAATCCTTAGTTTATGTCAACAACTACATACATTTCACAAATAAGAAATATACCTTCTCTAAACAAGTGCATGGAGAAGCAGAGCAGAAACTCACTGGAAATTTGAAATAGACAGATTTCTTAGAATAGATTCAGTAGTGATAAAAAGAAAAACCTTATGGTAAAATTCATAGAACTCAAAGATCTTCAATAAACAACAACAACAACAACAAAATGGAAATGATGACAAGTCACAGACAGAGGGCAATATCTACAAAAACATATCTGATGAAGAGTTTATATATAGAACTAACAGAAAACTAGTTAGAGAGCAATTTTAAAATGGGAGAAAGAATTCAGCATATATTTAATAAAAGGTATGGTGACAAATAAGCATGTGAGAAATACTCAACATCACTAGTCATTATAGCAGTGGTCCTCAATCTCATTAGAGCAGTGTCAGGACCCCTTTGGGGACAAATGACCCTTTCACAGAGGTCATATGTCAGATATCTTGCATATCAGATATTTGTAATGCAACTCACAACAGTAGCAAAATTACAGTTATGAAGTAACAACAAAATAACATTATTTATATAACATTATAACATAAGAAACTGTATTAAGTGTCACAGCATTAGGAAAATTGAGAACCACTGCTCTAGAGGAATATAAAGTATATCTATAAAGTGTGAAGCCAGGATAGAAAGATTGCTTAGTGGTTATGAAGACTGGCTGCTCTTGCTGAGGACTTGGGTTTGATTCTCAAAACACACATGATAGCTCACATCTGTAATTTTACTTCGAGAGAATTGGACACCCTTTTCTGTGATCACTGTATACAAATGATGTACATCTGTGCAGTCAATATAAATACAATGAAAATACAAAACCAGCAACAAAAAACATAACTCAAACATATGAAGTAAAAATAATAAATATTTAAAATCTATATGAAACTAAAATCTATATGAAACCACAATGTTATTACTATTATCAAAATTAGGACTGGAGACTTGGATTCTGTGTAGGAGTATGCAGTGGTGTATAGCCACTTCAGAAAGCATTTGGAAGTTCTTCTGAAGTAGAATATGTATTTGCTATATGTGTCGGTTATTAGGGTTGGCATAACATAACTATAAATTTAACAAAACAGTTGTTTTCTTTCTTAAAATTCTAGAGGCTGTAATTCCAAGATCAATGTTAGTTTTGTTTGTTTATTCATTTGTTTTTGTTTTCTTCTGGAATCTGTCTCTAATATGTTCTGATCTCTTAAAATACATTTATATTTTGAGGCATTAGGTCTTAAGTCTTCAACATATATATTTTATTTTAGGGATGCCATATGACATTATACACTCCAGAAATCTCACATAGATATTTATCCAAAAGAAATATAAAACTACATGTTCACACAGAGCCACAGACAAGAATGATTATAATGTCTTTATTCATAATTACCCCAAACTTAAAATAACCCAAACGTCTTTCAACTGGTGAGTAGATAAACACATTATCCTGTATCCACACAATGGATTGCTTTTCCACAACAACAAAAAAATGAACAAAGGGTGGATAAAGGTAGCAACATAAATGAACCTCAAACATTATGCTAAGTAAAAATAAGTTAGATTTTAAAAAAGCTACATATTGTAAGATCTTTTTAATATAACAGTCTGAAAAAGAAGAAACTACGGGGAACAGAAAGGTGATCAATGGTTGCCTGGCACCAGGGAAAATGGAGAGAACTGAATTAAAATGTATCACAGGGATCCTTTGTGAATGATAGAAATATTATACCTTAATGTCAGTCAATGATGTTTATATGATTTTCTGCTTGTGAAATTCCACCAAACTATACACTTAAGAAGGCAATTTTTACTAAGTGTAAATAATAGTTAAATAAATCCTGCCTAGTTAGGTCTTTGAAGATGGATGAGTAGGAAAGGGTATTGTTGTGTAAGTTTGAAGCCTTAGATTTGAATCTCCAGAACCCATGTAAGGCAGGAAAACTGGCATGTGTCTGAAATCTCAGTACTTGAACAGGGAAATGGGAGGAGGAGATAGGATATTCCTTGTAATCTCAGACTAGCTGCTCTGAGGTACACAGAAGCAAACAACAAAAGGACCATGTCTCAAATAAGGTAAAAAGCAAGGAACAACACCAGAGACTGTCCTGTGGCCTCAATATGTGTGCTTTAGCACACACACACTCACACACACACACACACACACACACACACACACACACACACACACACACTCACACACACACACACACACACACTCACACACCATACACACACTCATCTAAAAAGAAATTGATTGTGAACCAAAGAGGCTTGTAGATATATGCAAAATCTTCCTAGAACTTATTCACACAGCCTCAACTTGCATTCAGCATCTTGCCCTTTTTCCTTTTTTCAAAGATTTATTTATTTATTATGTATACAGTGTTTTATCTGTATGCATACCTTCATACCAGAAGAAGGCACCAGATCTCATTATAGATGGTTATGAGCCACCATGTGGTTGCTGGGGATTGAACTCAGGACCTCTGGAAGAGCAGCCAGTGCTCTTAACCTCTGAGCCATCTCTCCAGCCCCCTTGCCCTTTTAGAATATATTATAGAGGTGATTCTGTCCTACAGAGTCTTCATCTGCATTGATGACAGTCTTAAACACTTACTCTTGAGTAAGGCAGGCCCCTTGGGGAGAGAAAGGCATGTTTGTCACAGAAGCTTATGATCTTGAATCCCAGTTTTTGGACAGTTACACGTATTTATGACTGACCCACCTTATTTCCCTAAATGTGCATCACTCCTTATGCCAGGACCTCAGTTTTCCCACATCAAGGTATAAGTGCTTATGTTTCTGTATAGGTAAATCCAGTGCTTTTCTTTAAGAGAGACAATATCTAACATTTTAGGAGCTTGATGAGTAGAGTGCACTGTGCTAATAAATTCTGTGTGTGATAGGTTATCCTTTCATTTCTTCAATAGGTCCCCTTTGTAGATAAGATGCCTAACACACACGTTAGCCAGGCAACAGGGGTAGGTCTAAGGGAGATGCAGCATGCTTCTCCAGCCCATTCCTCTGGGCTGACTTCTAGATACCCGAAGTATCAATTTCCATATTGAACCTTCAGTCCCAATCTATGGTGATTAGATATGAACCTGTTTCACAAGAAAAAACATACAAGTATCCCAGATCTTGCCCATTCATGAGATGACTGAAGTCTATGTTCCAAAACAGGTCTATGAATTTCATAGGGATTAATCTCCTTGGAATCTCACCCTTTGATGACTGGTTGCTTAACCTTTTTGATTTGTATGTTTTTCTATGATTATTTCTATATTCAAATAAACTCTTAATTTGGGCACCTTAATCCTTACCTCATGGCCTGCACCTGGCAAGACAGGCTAAGAGCCATTATTGTTTATTGCATGGTTGCTGTTGCAAAAGCCACGAGAAGCTCTTCTCAAAGGAGGAGGCTCAGAGATCATTAAATAGCTTTTTAGAGTACAGAAAATGCCCTAAAATGTTAGGAGTGAATTTACAGAGAATTATAGTACAAAAGAAAAAGGTTTTCATAAGTGCTGAGATCAACATTTCATCATGACTTAGAGTTTTGCTGTCTTACTTGCAGGGTATGAATATAAATTGCATTACCATCATGGGTTGAAGAAAACATTCTTGTCACTGCAAAGTGGGTGGATGTAAGGTATGTCACAGCCCCAATATAGACAGATACAACATCCCTAGATACTACTTCTATAATAGGTGGTCCTCTTCTATCTAGACAGTTGAAAATAAATTAATCTTGTGTTCAACTCATGGGATGTTATAGGACAGATGACCCACGATCTATGAGTGTCTGACTGGCCAACCCTTATCCCAGAACTTAGTGAGAGACAATATTTTGAAAAGGTGCAGCATGAAATCTAGGACTGACTTCTTTTTCAGGTCCCAGAAAAGAACATCATTGAGTCCTAGACATCACTCTGTGATAATTTTTCACACGGCACCTGTATTATGGAGCCACTTCAGGGAGTTATCGAAGAGTAATCTCATGCTTGGCCCTGAAATAATGTGAGACTTGTTTTCAGGGGGTGGCCTTAACCCATAAATAAAACATTAAGGGATATCCAATGTTCTCTACTCCCCTTAAAGACATTTATGAGCTAATATATGTGGTGTGCTATCACCATGCCCAGGAAGTATTGTTAAATACTTGTCCACTGACATGGAAGAAGGTGATATCTGTATAAAGACACAGGCCATGCCTTCACCTGAATGATCCTCCTATGCTTAGTCTACCCAAGAGAAGAGAAAAGGAAATTTTATCCTGAAACTAATATTCTTGTACTTCGGAAAACCTTACTTACAGGGCTCTTCTAGAAGTTTATGTTACAAGTCTCTCAGTCCTTACTCTCCAGATCCACTTTTGGCTAAGAAACAGAGCTACTGATGGGATTATTGTCTGGATCAAAGCTAGAGTCTACATGAAGCAAAATATGTGAATCCAATCTGAACCATCATCACTGGTCTGCCAAGTCACCAGATTTCTTCTGTCTATCCCTGACCTGTTGTTTCGCCATTGCTTGTTCCATTTCCACAAAAGGAAGTCAAAGAGTCACCAAGCAGACAGAGCATCAGTGTTTATCTGCTCATCTCTGGAAAAGGAAAGAAAGCAATGTTCGCAATGACTGTCAGGCTAGATCTTACATTTCCATCTTCTCTTTCAGCTTGGCACTTGACATTGTCCTTCATGCACTGTATTCTACCTCTGCTCTTATTTTGCCTGCCCTTTCTTTCTTTTGTTCCATTTGTTTCCTAGAAATGAGGGGGTTTATCTTTTTTCTAAAAGGAAGTTGCTTCATGAAAGTGGCCAACAAGGGACAAAGGACTGTCTACTTTTTAAAAAAATCCTGATCTGGGATTCAATTGTTTTTCACTGGACTTTTTGCTTTTAGTTTATGAAAAATTAATAGTTTAATATAGAAAAAAAGTCTCCTGGCTATCTATGTAGAGACACATTGCCTTCACTGCAAAACTTGTCTGCATCTTGCTTGCCAAGAATTCTTAAGTCAGTTTGCCTTACAAAGAATCAACCCAGCGCTCTGGGGCCCGTTCCCTAACTGCAGGAGGATAAGAATAATAAAATGACTAACAGAGCACAGAAACCGGTCTAGGGTTGAAAACTCCTCAGAGATATTTCATGCACATAGTCAACAATAAATGTTTAACTAAATTGCTTTAAATTGAAAACCACATCACTCAAATTGATGAGGTAAGTGCCAACATCTCTATAACAGCTTAGAGTAACTTCTATGTGCTGAATGCCTACTGGGCTTTCCAGTGTTGATTTAATTGTACCTCTCCTTCAGCATATATCCCTGAAGAAAGGAATACAATTTCCTTTTAATACATGAAGAAACCAAAGCTCAGAGCTTTTCTGACTCACCTAAGGTTGCTGACAGAATGTGCAACCAAGATTAACAGCATCTTCTTCATCTTGATAAAACCAGAACTTGAGCCTTTAGAAATACAGGAAAATATAATTCTAATAAATTTAGTACTGATCTTCTCAGCCTCCATGTCTTTCACTAAACCTTGCATGTTGAATTTCATCAGGGCAGCATCAGAGTATGGCAGAAGAACTTCTTTATCTCACATTGAAAAGGAAGCATCAAGAGTAATACAGGAATAGGGACCTTCCCTGTAATGAACTACTTTCTCCAGCCAGGTACTATTTTCTCAAGTTTCTATAGCCTCTTAAAATACCATGACAATTTGAGGGCCAGGCATTGTCTTAGTTGGTTTTGATTTTCTGTGGTAAAGACCATGACCAAAAGCAACTTGGGGATGAAAGTGTTTATTCCATCTTATAAGCACTCAGGTCACAGTCCATTACTGAGTGAAGTCAGGATAGGAACTCAAACAGGAACCTAGAGGCAGGAACTAGAGCAGACACCATGGAAGAATATTGCTTACTGGCTTGCTCTTCATGGGTCACTCAGATTGCTTCCATACAGACTCAAAGATCACTTGCCCAGAGGTGGCACTTCTCACTGTGGGCTTGATCCTAAATCATTAATCATGAAAATGCCCCACAGGCCAATCTGATAGAAACATTTTCTCAATTGACACACACTCTTATCAGATAATTTAATTTTATGCCAAGGTGACAAAAACCATTAACCATCACAAGAATTCAATATTTGAACCCATGGGAGGTACTTCACATTTAAATAATAGCATCTTTCACTTTTCCTTTCACCAATCCAGATGGCAGAAGTTAGAACTAAGCAATATAAAACCTTGGATGAATAATGATCAGTGAGCTATCATCAGGATAAAGATAATACCATACCACTGATGATGGCTCCATTGGGGTTTAGGGATTGAGAAATGTAGTTTGTTGCATCGCAACCATACCTGTGTATCGACATACTAGTTATGGCTATCTTAAGGCCACAAAGGCCCAGTTGACTAGCTTCAAGAAACACCAGAAAATCGCAAACCTTCAAGTTTCTAAACTGCACATTGTAGGAAGTTGCTCCTGTCCTTGGGGCCCAAAGAATTCATGTTGTGCAAGACTTGTGCTTGTAAGTAATATCATTTTAAGATTGCATGTTAGATTCCTTACTTAGAAAAGCCTTACAGAAGAAAGAAACTTCATTTCCACATTAGTTGTGTTTCCGCAAAACAGATAATATAGAACAATGGATTATAGAGTTGATACACTGTTACATTTTGAGATATTTAAACTGCTTATTGAAATTTTTCATTTATATTTTTTATTTTTAAAATAAATTGCTATGTATGCATGAGTGTGTGTACAAGCATATATTAATATGTGGGCACACCTGTGCCACAGTGTGCTAGTATAAGTCAGAGGAGAGTTTATTAGAGTCTGCTCTCTCTTCTCACCATGAGGGTGCCAGCAAATGAACTCAAGTCATCAGAATTGGCAACAAGCACCTTACATGCATAGCTCTTTACTAGCTGGAAACTATGAATTTTGTATCTTCAACTTTATAGGTTGCATTTGTGTGTGATTTGTACTCAAGCTCATTGATCCTTGTAAATTTTACAGGCTTGTAGTTTGTGCTTATACATACTTGTGGATAAAATATTCAGGCTTCTAACAATTGAAGTATCACTGTCTCACTTTGCTTTCTCTAACCTATTGTTTTTAACAGCTACACTGAGGTTTAATTTACATGCTATAAACCTCAATGATTTTACAATTTTTTACATTGAAATGTACAATTCAACAATGCCCTGCAAATTTACAGTTTTGCAAGCATCACTCTAACTAACTTTTCATCTATTTTAAAGGCAGGTTTATATGCTTTCTTGTAGCATAGTTTCATTTTACTCTTTCTTTATCTAAACACCTTTTTACCTTGAAAAGGTGATATGTTCTATGAGAATAGACCTGTGTTATACTTAGTTTTATCAATGGCCACATTGAGCTGAAAATTCACATATTTTATACTTTATTCATATTATCTCATTGTCATCTTATGTGTCTTAAATATAGCAGAATCAGTTATTCACAATTTAAAGAAAAATTATTTAGTTTTTTGCAGTCTGCTGATGTGGAAGTCCACCTGGATATGTCAGGTGTTGTGAGGGTTCCTCATTGTTCAAATCTTGAGAAGGTTGGATAGTATTCTATGTATCTCAATTTACCAAAAGGAGTTGCCTGCATTGATTACAGAATCATGGTATTGTGGTTAAGTTTGGGATAAAATTCTGGTTCTACCTTTCCTTAGCTCTATAATATCATTGATTAGGAATTATCTTCTATAGGAAATGAGCAGGAACAGATGCTTGGTTGCATTGAAGGTTGAGCTAGTTAATCCATGTAAAAGATCCAGACTGGCATTTGAAACAGTGAACAGCAATAAATTTGCAAATTGTTCTAACTAAACAATAGAAATATTTCCTATCAGTGTTAATCAAATTTATATATGGGATCATTTGATAAGTCTGCTCAAAGTCAAGACTGGGTATATTAGTCTATTATCTGACACTATAATAGAATATCATAGATTGGGTAGATTGTGAGTAATATAAACATTTTCAATTTTGGATTCTAGATGTTGGGAGTCCAACCACACAGTGCTGGCACCTGGTGAAGAACTTTTCATGGTCATAACATGGTAGAAAGCATCACAAAGCATGTGAGACCAAGAAAAAGGAGTCAAACCCTCTCTTTTTGTAACTATCATCTGAGGTAGTAATAACCAAATTCATTCATAAGTATGGGGTTCCTATGAGCCACTAACCATTCAGAGTGCCAGTATTAATGCCTTATACAGAGAGAATTAAATTTCACAAAAGCACCTCAGAGGAACCATTCAAAATATATCATGGAACATTCAGAATTGGTAGGAAGAACTGCAGAGGATGGAAGATGGAGGGAGAGGCTGGAATACTTTGCAGTAATGATATAAACCCTCATGTCCCACAGTAACAAAGGCTGGATACAAATCAATGAAAAGTCTCAGGAAAGAGGGAAGGATTGGAGGAAGAATGAACATGATTGTAGAGGCTGTGTTATAGGGATTCTCTAGACTCTGATAATATAAGAAGTTCTCCATGTAGAAACATTGAAAGATTTGGGGATATTTTACCCTGAAAGCATGATCATTAATAATCTACCTTGTCATTCAAACTAAGATACTAGCATCACATTGGAAGTGCATATGTCATTTGAGGGGGTTAAGAATAAGTACCCTGACTCCTCAAAGAAGAGAGAGAACCTTCATTTAGATCTACTGAGAGACCTAAAGAGGAATACACAGAAAAAGCGACCTTTGAGAAATGAGGAACAAAGGATATTTAGAACGTGAGACAGTGAGGACAATGAGAAAAATTTGGGCTGTCAAAAAAACTACAATGGCAGCATGAAATTATTTTAAGTTAAACAATAATATGGGCAATAATAGCTACCATATATTGTGCCATGTAATATACTTCAATAAGTTATTTCATTTATTGTTACAACATTATAAGATCGATACTATAGAGGTTCAGAGAGATTAAACAACTTCCTTAGTGTTTACACTTGCAGTTACAATCTTGAGATTCCGAGGAAGATTTGACTTGTACCTAAGACAAGTGTTTTAATGTCACCTCATGAAGAACTGTTGTGGTAGACGTGGTGGGTATGTAGGAAAGAAAAGAGTAGATGATCACCATCAACTCTTCAATTTGAGTTTGCTTACTGTAAACACTATTTGATGGCTTGGAGAAGACAATATAGTCATCTGGAGCCTTGCACAGGTCATGTCCTTCCTTTGAGCACTTCTTTCCACATTCACAAGAAAGTAGTTAGACTAACTACTTTCTAGGTTTGATCCAAAAATAAAATCATGTTAAATTCTCATGTAGTACTCTCTGTAGGAATAACAGGCAACTCATAATTGTATTAAGGTCCTAGGGATGCCATAAAGTATTACCACAAAGTAGATGGCTAAAAACAACATAAATATATTAAATACATTCACTTACAGTCCTGAAAGTTAGGGTTAAAAAGTCAAGATTATAGTATGACCATACTACCTTCAAGGGACTCTAAGGAATATACTTTATTTGTTTCTCCCTAAGTTACATCATTTACTGAAAACTCTTGCTACTCCTGTACCAAGAACTCACCTTTATCACATCTACAAGATCACTTTCTGAAATTCTGAATGGGTATGAAATTTCAAGGGATATTTTCAACTTTGTATAATATTATCACTACTGTTTAAGATGAAATATTATATTCCTGATAAATTATGGGATAGCAATTATCATTGATTAAAGGTAACATTTAATCATAATAATGAAATCAGAAAGAACAATAATAACTGAAATGGATTTACATAAACGACCATCAATACTCTTCTCCAAAGCACCCAGCACACAGAAATATGTGCACTAGTGTTCTCAGTAAATATTGGTTGATTAAAAAAAAAAAAAGAATGGAAACACATGAACTATGAACCAAAGGCTGAGGGGCCCCGAACTGGATCAGGCCCTCTGAGTAGATCTCTGAAGTATGTGAAGGCCACCTGGCCAAACATCCTAATTGTCATGCTAGAAACCCCATCCAATGACTGAGGGAACTGGATGCAGAGATCCACGGTCAGGCCCCAGGTGGAGCTCCAGGAGTCCAATTGGTGAGAAAAAGGAGGATTTGTATGAGTGAGAATTGTTGAGACCAAGGTTGGAAAAAGCACAGGGACAAATATACAAAGGAAAGGAAACACATGAACTATGAACCAATAGCCGAGGAGCCCCCAACTGGATCAGGCCCTCCAGATAAATAAGACAGTTGATTTAGCTTGATCTGTTTGGGAGGAATCCAGACAGTGGGACCAGGTCCTATCCTCAGTGCATGAACTGGCAGTTTGGAACCTGGGGCTTATACAGGGACACTTGGCTCAGCCTGGGAAGAGGGGACTGGACCTGCCTGGACTAAATCTACCAGGTTGAACTCAATCCTCAGGGAAGTCTTTGCCCTGGAGGAGAAGAGAATGGGGGTTGGGCTGGGGGGAAGGCGGGGGGAGGGGGGAGTGGACGGGAGGGGGCAGAACAAGGGAATCCGTGGCTGATATGTAAAATTAAATTTAATAAATAAATTTAAAAAAAATAAAGTTTATTATATTGGAATGAAGGAAATAAAAAAAGGAGTAGAGAGACAACTCATGTAAAAAAAACATACATTCTTGGACAAAGCACTACCATTTATTTACAAGAACATGACATCTAATGTGGGATAGAACAGATAGCAGGGCTGTTACCTATGAGCAGGAAGTGTGAGTAGATGATAGATTAGCTCCCTGCTTCAGGCACTGATGGTTGCACCTAATGAGACACTGTAAGAAATGAGCTCTGTCCATGGAGCTGTACTTCCTTCCAAGTCCACAGGGTTTAAGTACAGTAACACCAGCTGTTTTCAGATTCCTTTCTGGAAAAGGACACGTTGCTTTTGCCTTAATAGTGCAAAGAGGTACCCATAAAACCCATCCTATCCTCATCACAGCTGCCAATAGAGACAGAAAGCAAAACTAAGAAGTATGGGATTCCAAACCTGACTCTGTATAGAGGGTCTGAGTCTTGATGGCCTGGGACTCTTTTATCTGTAACCTTTGTTCTCTTCATTTGGAGGGCAGCTACAACCTGCCTGCTGTAATGAACTATATTCAGGAGTAATTGGATAATGAGACTGAAGAGGACTGTATAACCTGGAGAGAAATTTAAACGTGCATGTTTAGTAGTACAACTCTACTTGATATAATAACCTTTATCTTACAGCCAGCAACTCCATGCTGATGGAAGTGGCTTGCTCTCTCTAGTCACATGCTTAGGAAAACATACCAAACTCACTTAGACTCTGGTATCCGTGAGTGATGATGTCAGTAATTACTTCCTTATTTGTTCTTCCCAGTAGGGCTCAGCCTTAGGCTTGATCAATGTATATGTTAATCCATTCAGTTATTTAAGCATTTATCCATTTGTCCTTGTAGCTATCATCCAGCAAACCACTGTTTATGGTGGAGTTGCCTCATGCTGGGAAATTTCCACTTACAAAGGTGAATGCAGTGGGGACTCAATGTTTAAGTGAGAACTCATAGGCACAGGAGTAAATATTACATGAATACAAAGAACTCCAAAGAAAGGCAAAACATTTGTGGTTCAGGGCAAGAGTGTTCCACTGTCTGAACCTCAGATCCTTATCAATCAAATGAGACAATCCTATTCATTGTCCTGAAAGAAAGCTCCCTTCTTCAGAAAGGGAAGAAACTGAAATTCTGTTGGAAGCTGGAAATCAACATGGTCCAACTGTGATGCTAACTGTGCAGGCACTCTCAACATGAACTTGGAAACATTATTTCCCTTCTATAGGCCTCAGCCACACTGTGCAAGGGAACAGTGTAAAAAAATCACCAATAGTTATATGACTTGAAAAACTTTAGTAGAGGAAATGACTCACCCCCTTGTCTTAAAGTCAGTGCCACAACCCTCACGGCTTAGATTCAGAAGACAGCTGCTGAAGGTGCAGAGAGTCAAGCTCAGAGGAGCCTCATGTGTTAGCAAATGTTCCTGATATACTTGCCATCCTACTGGGGCTCCTGATCTCTGTCTTCTGCTCTCACAAGTGAGCACTGAAACATCATATCCAGAGAATAGACACATACTTTTCCTTTCCCAGGACATCCTATTTTGTCAGCATCTCTGTGTTTCCTAACCTAGGGGAAATGGTTAGGGAGCTGATAAGGTTTGACCTCAAGAGACTAGGGATGGGGAACCATGCAGTAGATATGGTATATAATGTGGGTGAATCAACTTTTCAGGAGAAGAAGAGGTTAATGTCGTGGCTAGACCACCACTGTTGTGTGTTGTTCTTTAACTTTGACGTTTCAAAGACTGGTCTGATATGTGGGATAGGTGGCTACACAGGTAGGTTGGCAATGTGTGAGTGAAGGGAGTGGATTAGTAGACACATAGCTGCCAATGTTTCAACTAGGACTCACTTCCCAAGCCAGTAGATGAAATGGTCCAGAGCGAAATCCCATGGGACTTCAAGTTAAACAAACAAACAAACAACAACAAAACATTGCCCTGCTATATTTGCTCTTCACAACACCAAGCCTTTGAGATGTTTCAGCTTAACCTAGTAAACAAGAGCATGGGCTTAAGACCCATGCTGGCAGCATCTGATTCTCATTTCTCTTGCTTACCAGCTATGTGATCTCAAGCATATTTCTTTACTTCTCTGCGCCTTAGTAGCACCCTGTACACAATTCAAACAGTAATTCAGGTTGCTAAGGTTGTTAAATGAGTTGATCATTAAAACAAACATTGTATAATAAACATCAGGGAATTTTAAACTCTATAAATAGGGAGAGCTGATGATACTATTTATATTCTTTCCACTAATAAAAATAAGAACTTCTTGGAGCTTCTTGGGACATAGAGGTATTTTGGGGTTTTGAGATTTGATCTTATGAAATAGAAAACTTCACTTTCTTCTTTATTATTTACTTAATTGTTTTTTTCATTTTACGTACCAACCCCAGTTGGGCCTCCCTCCCCTTCTCCAGCTCCCTCCACCTCTCCCCCTCATCCCATGCCCCATCTACTCCTCAGAGGGAGTAAGTCCTCCCTTGGAGAATCAACATATCTGGCATACCAAGGTGAGGCAGGCCAAGCCCCTCCCCCCTGCATTGAGGCTGAACAAGGTATTCCTTCATAGGGAATGGGCTCTGAAAAGCCAATTCATGCACCTAGGATAAGTCCTGGTTCCACTACCAGGGGCTTAACAGACAGATCAAGCCACACAACTGTCACTCACATTCAGAGGGCCTACTTCAGTCCCATACAGGTTCCCCAGCTGCCAGTCCAGAGTCCCTGAGCTCTCACTACCTTGGGTCAGTTGTCTCTGTGGCTTTCCCCACCATGATTTTGACCTCCCTTGCTTATATGAAGCCTCCTCCCTCTCTTCAACTGATCACCAGGAGCTCAGCCTAGTGCTTGGCTGTGGACCACTGCATCTACTTCCATCAGTTACTGGATGTAGGTTCTACAATGCCAGTTAGAGTAGTCACTAATCTGATTATAGGGAAAGTCCAGTTCAGGGACCATCTCCATTATTGCTAGCAGTTTTAGCTCTCATCATCCTTGTGGATTGCTGGGAATTTCCCTAGCACTTGGTTTCTCCCTAACCCCATAATGGGTCCCTTTATCAAGATATCTCTTTCAATGTTCTTCCTCTCCTCTCCTCCCCTCCTCCAGCCTAGCCATCTTGATCCCCCATGTTCCCATCCTCAATCGCCTCCTTTATATCATCCCCCACAGTTTATCCAGGAGACCTTAACTATTTCCCTTTCCTGGGATCTTCCATGTGTGTCCCTCTTAGGGTCCTCCTTTTTACTTAACTTCTCTGGGGATGCGGATTGTAGCCTGGTTATTCTTTGCTTTGCATCTAATATATACTTATGAATGAGTACATACTGTGTTTGTCCTTCTGTGTGTGGGTTACCTCACTCGGGATGATTTTTTTTAGTTCTATCCATCTGCCTACAAATTCCTGATGCCATTTTTTTTACCACTAAGTAGTACTCCACTATGTAAATGTACCACATTTTCTTTATCCATTTTTCAGATGAGCGGTGTATTTGACCGTTATCCATTCTGCAACTTTTCGGCAATAAGTAAATGGCCAGAGAGATTAAATTAAAGAACAATCTATGTTACTTACTAGCTTAATGTGAATAGAAAAAAGAGGGTGAATCTGTGAAATTAGGTTAGCAGTGAGGAGCTAGAGGAAAGTTGCATGTTAATAGAATGTAGTGGGGAGTTGTCAAGAACTTTTGACAAGATGAGGCAGAATGGATGATCTAGGGGTATTAGATGCAGGTCCCTTAAGTCCAGAAAGAAGGAGGTCCACTTCCAGTCTTCTTGGAATTGGAGCTGCCTGTGAAATATCCTTCCTCTGCTGAATTACCTCCATCTTTATCAAGAAGCCTGATGGATGATCCTAAAAAACAAGGCAAAGCAAAGCAAAGCAAAGCAAACAAACAAACAATAGAAAGGCTCCATACCATAAGCAACAGAAAAATCTGAATTCCTTTAGTTGAGCTCCAAAAATGCTCTGCTATTTGACATCTCATTGCATCAGATCCTTGCTTTTATCCTGTGACACTTTCCTCAGAACAAATAGTGTATTTGATTTTCCTGAACAATTTTTCATCTTTCAATGCTCTGAAGATCCTTCTCTTGACTAATAGTCTTTCTTTTTCTGCTTGGTTATTGTTGTGTGCTGAAAATGTCCCTTAAAATGAATTGTTGCTGTTCTAACTTCCAGTTTACGTTAATGTGACCTTACTGAAACACTGGGTCCTTGTTGATATAGGTATGAAAAATAAAGTCATACTGGATCTGAGTAGACTCCAATATAATAGTTGGTTCCTTTATTATGTTAAAGAAAACATATCTATAGGGGTGAATATCACACATATATACTGTCCAGGACATCACTAATGGCCAGTAGATTCCAGAAGCAATAGAGCAACAGGAAAGACATAAAAAGATGTTTTCTAGATATTTTGATGGATATGTGGCCTAAGCAACACCTCTGGTTCAAATATTTACCCTTTAGAATTATGACAGGGTAAACCGTTTTTTGGTTTAAGCACTTTATATTACAACACTTTATATTAACAATCCTTGGAAGTTAATGAAGTTGCTTTTCTGTCTTAGTTCAGTGAACAGCTATTGTTTTTTATATTGCTTGATAATTTCACATATCTAACTAACAAATTTTTCAGATCCTCTTATTCCCCTCTCTCATTTCCTCCTCCTTCCCACTAGAATATTTCTTTTTAACAAGTCTCATCTTTTTTTGTATCTTCTTTTTGTGTGTGGTCCATTGAGTTAAATTAGAGTTCCTTGCCCAAGTATAAGTGGGAGGTTATTCATCAGTAGCTAAGCCAAGGAAGAAAATGGCACCTCCTCTTCTTACAACTAGTAAATGAATAGATGGTCAGGAAAGATTGGGGTCTCGTGCTCCTCTCCCTTATTCATAATAAAATATTCAAAGGCCCAATCTTGTATGAGTCTTGTGCAGATAACTATTGTTGTAGTGATTTTATGAGTGCAATAGCTAAATCATGCCTGGAAGACATCATTTTTTATTAGCATATCGAACCTAGGGATGATAGTATCAAACTGCCTCTTGTGACATTGAACTTTTTTTTAACCTAAGAGTGGACCACTGACCTGCTAGGCAATTCAGATATCACCACTGGAAGTTTAGATGTTAAGAATAGGGTGGCAACTGTGTACAAATGATTAGAGCTAATATCTCCCTTAGGCAATTTTATATGGAATCTGCTCTTGATTTGTTTTTCCCTATATCCACAACCAGCTTATTTCTCTATTCTCTAATGTCTCCCAGATTCATGGGTACAGAGGGACACACAATTATTTAGTTTTGAATGATCAAATGGAAAAAAAGCCCTCTGTTGATTTTCCCACAGTGTTCTATATTAGATGATAAGAATGATACAAATTTAGTGTATTTTTCAACATTTCCTATCATAACTCAAACAAGTCATCTTTCAGGATTCTCATGAGAGTCATACTAATTTGCTACAAAGCCAAGAACAGAACTAAGTAAATAGTAAGACTTCCTGTGTGTGGGAGACATCCAAAATTTAAGGAGTTGTTCATTGTCATGATCAGAGCAGTATGAGTACTATTCTTGAGAATAAGTGCTTCCTGAAGAGAACCCTAATGTGCTTTGTTTTCAATTAAGCTACTCAGTGTTCCAGAATACTTAAATACCAAATCTTCAACCCTTCATTATAACAACTGACTCACTGGTAGTGTTATTTAATTTCCCTATGGAGATGACATATATGTTACAAGGTTTGTTGGGTGTAATTACAAAACAGAAAAAAATAATAGAAGAAAGAAGGAGAAAAAGAAAGAAAGGAAGAAGGAAAGAAAGAAAGAGAGAGAAAGAAAAAGAAAGAAAGAAAGAAAGAAAGAAAGAAAGAAAGAAAGAAAGAAAGAAAGAAAGGAAGAAAGAAAAGAAAAGAAAAAGCTGTCAATTAGAAGACAGAAAAAATGGGTCATATTTCTGCACTGCTTTTTAATAGCTTAATAATTTCAGAGACATTTGTTCCATTTGTTTGTTACTTCTATCATCTCTGAAATGGGAGGTGATAATAATAATGTTAATTATCACATGGTCAAAAGAGTATGAAGAATGGGAAGTTCATGGAAAGCACATTATAAAAGTTAATTGTTGTTGGGGTTATTTGTCTGGTTGGTTCTGGGTTAAACTTTTTTCCATTTTCCTAAAATGAGGCTTAATACTGTTTGCTAGTAACATATAGCACTGTTGTGTATTTTGACATTTCAAGTGAAAAGTATGGAGCATAATGTTTGACCCAACAAGAACAGCTAATTTGTAATTGGGAAGTTTAAGTTCAGCTGTCACTGAGAAATTCCAATTTTAACTCAGACACTTCTTTACCGTATGATTTTTACTATATCGGGCTAATTTTTGAAAACTCACTCTGGCCTCTTAAAATAAAGGAAGTACTATTCTCTTCCTTATAGAGGTTTAGAGATGCTAAGGAGAAGTAACGGTGCAAACACTTTGTATAGATTCTGACACACAGGGTGGAATCAATGATGAGTAATTGTTATTATTAACCTTGTCTACCTTTCTGTCAAAGCGAGGGTTAAAACAGCAGTCTCCTGTGAGTTTAGAAGGTGATTTATAGGAGCCAATGGTTCACTTCAGCAGGCACTGGGAAAGATATCAATCCGGGAAAGGAAGCTGTAAGTGAAAATTGAAACTGTCAGATGGTGTGGACTCCCTGCTCAGTCTCTGGCAGTTTTTTCTTCCATCTTTTAATTAAAAGTTTTTGTCTTCTGATGTAGAATTGGAATAAATCACTCCTGACCTTAGCCTGCTGGGGCCCTACCTCGAGCTTTAGACTACATAGTCACTCAGATGCCTTCCTTGTGTAGGAAGGCAGAGCTGAGACCTGCTCCCGAAATGTATACACCAGTTAGCACAGGTCACAATAGCTTTGTACCTTGAATCCAGCTTCATAACTAACTCTGGGGCTGGAAAGATGATGCACCAAGTAAAGGTGCCTGCCACCAAGACTGACAGACTGAGTTCGATTCTGAGGACCTGTGTGGAAGGAGACCGCTGACTCCTTCAAGTTATCCTCTGACCTCCACATGCACATGAATTCACTCAATGTGTGGCCCTTCCATTACACGTGTAATGCACATGCAGGAATACACACACACACACACACACACACACACACTTAATAAACAAACAAATAAATAGGTGTAATTTTAAAAAGTTTTAAATAGCCGAATTTTGATAACTCCGGGATTTGGAGTCTGCCAAGTTTTCTCTGAAGGACAGTTAGTTCTGAAAATCAAATAGAGACCACAATGTCTGATTTTGAGGTTTAATTTTTATTCTTCAATAATTTTATTAGAAGAAATATCTTTGGTGGTATTGGATGAACAAAATGCCCCCCAAACTCAGTAAATAAATAAATGTATGAATTTGTTAAGAATCATAAATTAAAGAGAACGTATCTCTACCCAATTATATACACAAACTTCTGCATGATTGTTGGCCTTTTCCCTACATCCCTTCTGTGTCTTTCACATCAATTTCTCTTAAGCATATGCTATTGCACATCTTTTAAAAAAAACAGACTTAATGACACAGTGTAGCTTCATGTTGAAGAGCACAGATTATGGAATAGCACTGTCTGGATTTGGGGATCAGTTGCCATATACATTATGTGGCTTTGTTTGTTTTAAATTCTTATGGTTTTCAATACTATCATGTCATTCAAGAATTCAGAGATCAGATGGGCACTTATCTTGGGCACTTGTCTTGTCAGGTTGGGTGGAGGGCTCATTTCCTTGCCTGGCTTATTCTTGGATGGCATCTTCATTTACTTGCTGGGGTTCTTAGCACTTTTAGTATGTTTCCATCTACACAGGGTATCTCATGATTCAGCACCTCTTCCTATGGTTTGGTCTCTTTATACAATGAAGAATTATTGTGATTTTTATAGTTCCTCAATGTTTCATGAGGAAAACTGTTCTATGAAAGTCATCCTAACCTGGGCTCCAAAGCCTCAGAATATCACTGCTGCTGCCTTCTGACACTGAGCAAGTCATTAACATGACCTAGATTCAAGGAGGTGGGAATTGAAGCCCATTTCTATGGGAGATGCAACAAAGAATTAATACTCTTATTATCTTAGCATTCTGTTTGAGCCTTAATTTCTACTCCATAGAATTTTTAGATGATTGATATAATGAACAGAAAACATTTAGCAGCCTGCCCAATAATTATCAATCACTAAATTTTAATTGCTATTTTTAGTTGCTTCATTTCTAGATAAACCTTTCTCATGGCCTACTTCCCACTTACTACTCCCTCCTCTGATACACACAAGTCATAGTTTTCCCCATTTACAAAGATGAATATGGGAGGCAAAATGGTAGAGACAAGTTTAAAGTGCTTTTGTAATTCAGAGTTTGTCAATGGCTAAAGCAAGGGCATGTATGAGTTTACTAAGTTTAAATACTGATTTGGAATTACAGTAATAAGACCTCAATGACTGATGATTGCTTGGTAGAGTTGATACAATTGACAAAGAAAGGAGATGAATCAGGGATGGTGCCCAGTTATTGGCCAGAATTACTCAGCTGGTGGTGATTTTCTCTGAGATAAACATAAAAGCCAGGCCCTATCAACTACCTCCCATTTTTTCCCTTGTACATTCATCTTCCCCATATCTGGCAGCATGTAGACATCATAGGAATTTAGACATTGCCCTTTCGGTGACAGAAAGTCTTGAAGCTTGATCACAGGAGTGACATGAAACAAGTTGTTCCTCTGGGAGATTACATGGCTCATAATGAAGCAGAGAGATGACTCCAGCTGTGTCATTTTGGTCTGTTCATGTTTAAGAGTACTTATTTGGACTAACATGACCTAATCTTCTATGTGGATGAATTGTAGTCTTCCAGTGGAAAATTACAACTCTAAAAGATATTTAAAGAATTTTGTTTTGTTTGGTTTCCAACTAAATAGCCTGGGCCACCCAAAGTTCCGGGAGAAGAGTCTCTGTCAACTTGATCATTATTATTCTCAGGTCCCTATCTTTATATTGCCATTAGCCTAATGTGGCATCTCAAATGTAAACTGTCTGTCACATTGCATTGTATACTCCATCTAGCATCATCTTTTATCATCTCTGTTTCATGTCATGGACCATAACTTCTTATACAGCTCTCGGCTTCTGCAAATGTTCTCTGACCAGGGATAGCTCTTTTATGATATTTGATCTTCCTTGTGACTCCAGCCAGTGCCAAACAGGTCTAGTTTCTGTGCAAAATAAAGGCACTACTGAGAAAACTTGTTGGAAATCCAACAATGATGAAATGAAGTTAGGTTTAATATGATAGAGAATTTCTTCCTTCCCCTAGTGGTCTTGTTCTGCTTTTTCTTGAATCCTTATAGTAATATTGTCCTACATTTAATGCAGCAGAGTATTTAGATACCATTTGGAGAGCTATAATATAATATCACTATAATAATAATAACAATAAAACAGTAAAGGAACTGATTATAATAACAATTACAGTAATAGCAATAGCCAACTTTAAAATGTGCTTGTTATATGTCAGATAGTGCAATAAGTTCTCTATATATGATTATCTCATTTAATCATCCCAGGAATCCTATACAATAGATGGTTTTATGTGCTTACCACAAACAAAACTCAAAAAAGACAAGTAATTTGTCTGTGGTCAAACATCTACTAAATAGAGAACCTGAAATTGATATCCAGTCTTTCTGACTTTGTTTCCCTAGTGAGCAGGGGCATTCACATTACACTGCCCTGGAGGGTTTAGACATATTGAGTTGAGCTAAGCTTTGTCTTTTTGATTCAAGAGCTGCAGGCTAGACTAGCTTCCATTGCATGTACTAAAAAGGTTCTGACACTCTACTAGACAGGAAATGATATAAATGTATAAGGAAATCAAAATATAAATGTTTCCACTTAAAGAGAAAGTTGCAAAACACATAAGGGACAGGAGATTCGTCATGATGAAATTCAGCGGCAAGGGCAAGTGATCTAGGCTATGGTAATAAGTTCCAGACCAAGGGGAATGTCTGTAAAGCAGCGATTTAATTAAAGATAGCAAGCTAGGATTCACTTCCCTCCACACTCCACCCCACTGCTACAGACACAGGCAAGTGGCCTGGCTTGGGAGGATAGGTGACAATCAGTGCCATTCACAGAGGCTTCAGGGGAGATTTTCAATGACATTCTATCTGAATTCTCTTCTGGCTAAAATCTCAGACTCTATTCATACATTTATTATACCACAGATGTCAGACAAGAAATATAAGGCATGATGAGGGGCAGATATTATAGAATGTGGAAGCAGAACTCCCTGTGAGCACGTTCTCCATCTGAAGATACCACCTCCTCTTCACTTGAGCTTATAGCTACAGATGGCTCTTTTCATCTAGCAAGAAAATTGAAATTCAAGATACCTTTTCAGAATCTGAATACTCTGAACTAGTGAGAAAAGCAAATATTTTATATCCTTTCTGGTCAAGACATCCCAATATTGTTGTTCAAATAAAGTTCTGATATTTCTTGTTGGAAATCTGAGTGTATGTTAATGCCACTTCTTCCAGGAAGCCTTCTACACGTAAACTTTCTTGGGCTGCTCTAATGAACTACCCTTAACTGGGTGACTTGGAAAGAGCGGTAATGGATTTTCTCACAGAAGGCTAGAAGTCCCAGATGAAATTATTACTAAAGAAATGCTATTGTTTGCCTAGTCCTGGATTTCAGTGGTTTTCTAGCAGACTTTGGCACCTTTGTTTTGCAGATATGGTACTTTAATGTCTACTTTCATTGTATGGAACTTTCCCCTTTCGTCTATAGCTTTGTGTCTTCTCTTTTTATAATGATATGAGCCATATCAGATGTAGACTGTATTAGTTACTTTTCTCTTTCTTATAACCAAGTACTTGACAATAAGTAACTAAAACAAGCCAAGGCTTATTCTGGCTTAGAGTTTAAGACATGTGGTCTATGATGGCAGGGAAGGCAGAGCAGCAGCAATGTGAGGCCTCTGGTCAATTTGTACCCATGTTCAGAAACGGAGTGGACAGGAAGTTGTGTTAAGCTATTAAACCTCAAAGCCTGTCCTCAGTGACCAGTGATCTCCAATGAGACACTGTCTCCTAATGCTTCCACACCCTCCCAAAACAGTACTACCAACTGGGAAGCAAGTGTTCAAATACAAGAGCTTATGGGGGACATTTCACATTCAAATCACAAGAAAGACACAGTTTAATGGCCTCATCTTAACTTGATTACATCTGCATAATGTCTGCTTCCAAATTTGGTTACATTCATAGATATCAACATAACTTTTTTGGGGGGAAGGGGATACAATTTAACTGACAACTCTTTTCTTTTTTCCTTCATTATTTCCAGACCATATTAAATTCATGTTCTAACTATGTATTTGGGATTATGGGCTGAATGTCTACCTTCCCACTAGATTCTAAGTCAGTGCAGCTAGCTTTGGCTTGGGTAATAGTAAGTTCAAGCAGTAGGGGGCCATTTCAGAAATACTATTAGAGTGAGTCTATACTATTCTTGCATTGCCTGTTTATAACTTTTCCCTCATGACTCCAGGTACACTAGCTTTCCTATTTTCCTATTCTATCAAATACTCTCTTGGTCTAGAGATTTCACACATCCTGTTCTCTGTGTCTGAAACAAAATTTCTGAATTCACCTTGTGGTCACTAGCTCTTTATCATGCTTCACAGCTCAAAGCTTTTTATCCTGCATCTAATTTAGGGCAATCTAAATTTTTTTATCTCTTTCTTTTTTTAACCTCTTTCTTGTTACTTAAAACTCTTATAATAATCTTTAACTATATTCTTATTGCTATGTCCACCTTTGGAGCCTTTCCCCCCAATACTGTGCATTTTTGGAATGGACTGGACATGTCTGAACTGCTTCACATATTTGATACCCTAGCAGTAGTTCCTAGGTGCCTAGGGATTTGATTGTTGTAATGTTCTATGAAGTTTTACATGTGGTAGCATATTCTTTTTTTGTATTTTTTTTGAGGGGGGTTAAAGAAAGAGTTTCTCTGTGCAGCTTCAGAACCTGTTCGGGAACTCGATCTGTAGACCAGGCTGGCCTCGAACTCACAGAGATCTGCCTGCCTCTTTCTCCCGAGTGCTGGGATTAAAGGCATGCACTACCACCACTAGGCTGTGGTATTGTATTCTAAGGGTATACAATAAAAGTCCCTTCTCCTTGTTCTAAGTCCTAAGCAGGAAAATAGGTGAGTGGATGGATTCTGTGGGGGGGGAAATGCTGCTAAGAGGTGGTATTGCTATATGATCACCAAGAGCATGAGACTTCAGAATCATAGTCCTAATGTTGAATAGCTTTGAGCCTCAGCATGTTGTCATTCTAAAGAATGAACATCTACTGCATGTTCAGTACCAAATAAATGAAATTTCTCTTTCTCTTCATTCTATTTTTATCTCCGTTTGGATCCTGCTACTTTTTCCCATTACACTACAAATCAGGGGAAAGTCCCTTGGTTTCCATGGGGAGTTAGTTCCAGGACCCATAGCACTCTAGTCCTGTATATAGTGAGGTAAAATTTTTATATAAGCTATACATATCTAACCATGATTTTCAAATCATTTCCAGATTACTTATAATGCCTGATGTAGTATAAATGTATATAAATAGACATTATACTATATTTTTAATGGGGAATGGCAAGAAAACAGTTAACACTTAGCCCTCTTCCTAGCCCTCTTTTGTCCTCTTTATATTTCTCTCTCTCTCTCTCTCTCTCTCTCTCTCTCTCTCTCTCTCTCTCTCTCTCTCTCTCTGTGTGTGTGTGTGTGTGTTATGAGGAAAGACTAAGAAAACCACAAAAATATGAAATGGTTAAGAACACAAAAACTAAAATTTATTGGGTGCCAGAAAACAAAAAAACTTAGATAACCTCGAGGGCATTCTCTAGTTTTCTGGTCCCTACAGTGAGGTTCACCTTCCACTGCCTTTGAGCTATTGCACAGTTCTAAGTGCTGAGGAAATGTGGGAGCAGTGCCTATAAATCTTACCCACAGAGGTGAAATGTGTTCATTTGAGGTGAAACTGATTCCCCCACCCTTTTCACCTAGTGACTTCCCTACTTATAAGTGGGTTTTCTATGTCTTTTTTTCCTGTTTTTAATTAAAGAGGTTTTCCATTCATATTACATATCAACCACAGATTGCCCCATCCTCCCTCCTCCCACCCCCTAGCCCTCCCCGCCAACCCACGCCCCACTCCCACCCTCTCCAAGGCAAGGTCTCCCATGGGGAGTCAGCAGAGCCTGGTACATTCAGTTGAGTCAGGTCTAAACCCCTCCTCCCTGCACCAAGGCTGGGCAAAGTGTCCCACCATAGGCACTGGGCTCCAAAAACCTGGCTCATGCACTAGGGACACGTCCTGGGACCACTGTCTGGAGGTCTCCTAAACAGTCCAAGCCAAACAACCAGGGTAATTAGAGCATGAACTCAAGGCAGGAATCAGAAGACAGTCAACTTGCGGGATGGTTGCCTACAGGTCCACTCACCAGCTTATGCTCATGTATCTTTACAGCCCATATCCTTCCCCCCCCCCCCCCCCCCCCCCCGCCCCACAGTAGGCCAGGCCCTCACCTATCAATTGTCAATCAAGGCAGTCTCTCACAAACATGTTGACAAGCCAATTTGACTGAGAAAATCCTTCAACTGTAATTCCCTCTTCCCAAGTGACTGTAGGTGTGTCAAGCTGCCAATACAATCTAACCAGGCCACGTACCCTTAGGCATTATTATTTTATTGCTTGACAGAAAAAGGGTAAACTGAGGATTAGATGAACTTTGTTTCTGTTTCAAGTCACTAGAAGCCTTGTCACTATTTTTCCAGACTACATTCCCAGGACAGTGGTATTGGAGTGTGTGTGTGTGTGTGTGTGTGTGTGTGTGTGTGTGTGTGTGTGTGTGTATGCATGTATATGTGTGTGTATGCATGTGTGTGTGTATGTGTGTGTATGCATGTGTGTGTGTGTGTGTGTGTATAAATGCAATGTAGAGACTGTGCATGCTTTTAGGTGAATAGACGCTGGAGAAGGGCTGCTAACAAACAGAGCATCTTTGAGCGTGTGCTTGTTTAGGCTGAGAAGGCATTTGGCTTTTTATTGTAGCTGTCGTTTTCTCAGTATGACCATAGCAGGAAAGTGTCAACCTGGTTCTCTATTGTACACATCAATGTAGCCGTGTTGTTGCTGGTGTATGCTTTTTATCACAACTCTGGGCCTCCTGGTAATAGACTAAACATGAGCTGCTGCTTGCCTCCTTCCTTTCGTGGCTGTCATCAATGTAATCACAGAACAGGTGGGCATGGGCGATTAATAGGGGAGAAAGGAGGGGGAGAAGGGATCTACTCAAGGGTGGGGATAGTTAATTTGACCTGAACCTCAGAGGCACTGTCTCCTCTGGCAAGGCTGCCACACTGGTTATCGGTGGGAACAGCTTCTCTTCAGCCTCTCAGTCTCATTTCCAGTCTGGGCATGCTTGAGAAGCCATTACCATATTTATAGAGCTACCTGGCCCCACAGCACATGCATGAGAGGGTTAGAAAGACCTATCTGTTTTTCCAGCTGTGCTGCTATCCTCAGTGGCGAGGCTGGTGGGGGAGAGGGGGGGGGGGGCTTCGATCCCAGCATTAGAAGGACAGTGAGGATTAGACTGCAGAGCTTGCCTAGAGAGAGTGTGTGCAGCCTCTCTCTTGCTTCTTCCATCTGAATGAGCGTAGACACTGTGGCTCGCTGCGGATCTGTAGACTCTGAGAAGAGCTGCATGGTGGACCACTGGCTAAGAGAGATGTGCAGGAGAGGCAGTATCGACATCTGTGCATTTGGTAACCGGCCTGCGTTTTTTTATTGTAAGTCAAAGAGAATATTGGGCAGAGAGGACTTGAGAAGCAGCACCAGAAAGTGGATAGACCATGAGTTCAAAAGTCAGGGAAGTTTTATTAGTTGTATGATCTTGGGCAGATCCTCTCATTTCTCTTTAGTCATCTGCACAAAGGGATATAAGAATGAATTGTTGGGAGGAAGTAATTACAGACACAGTTGAATGTGTCTCACTAAATGCTCATTTTCTTTGCCGGATGAGGCCATTCTGTCTGACACGTTCTGACTTACATTGGTGCATTATACAATGTCCAGCATAATTTCTTCTACTCCACTATCACAGACTCCATTAGCAAATGTGTGTTCTTACTTTCTTGTGTGCTTATTCTCTCTCCCTTCCTCTCTCTCCCTTTCTCTCCTTTCCCTCCCTCCAACATATATGTGTACACAAACATATATGAAAATAGTATTATTTTTTTAAATACTCATTGTGACATTTATACCCTATTTTTATATAATTAAAGTGGATCTAGATAGCAGGATTATGATTGCACATAAGGAGTCTGTGATTTTTACTGTGTTCTTTGGCACCTCACTTTTTTATGCCTATCTTGGTGCAATGTTAAAGTTCCAATGACAGAAATTAAGAGCATACTTTATCTCTTGTTTGAAGTTCAGCTAAAAGCCAATCACACTGACAGCAATCACAGGATGTATTTTGTCACTTGTCCTGACTATATAATGAAGAAAGGACAGCAAGCATCTTGAAGTAAACTCTTCCTTCTAGAAAAGCTCTAAAAGTGATCTGTAAAAGAGTTGAGACAAACACTATTAAGTCTCATCTTTCTTTTATATGAAGAGAGTAAAATTGAGCCAGTTACCTTTATTGGTTGATTGGAGAATGAGTAGGGTTCTTTGATAAAATGGAATAGGATATACCTCTCTACATAGAAAGAGAATGATTCTAAGGTCACAGTTAGAGAGGTAGGAAGTCTCACCATGTGTGTTATACAAAATTAGAGAACCAGGAAAGCTGATGATGTAATTCAAAGTCCCAGGAACCAGAAAGTTTATGATGGAAATTTGATTTTGAGTCAGAAGGCCCAAATAAGGGAAACCAAGGACAGGATATCCATTTTCCATCTAATGTGGCAAGGTGGAGTGAATTACTCCTGTTATTCTCAGGCCCCTCAATAGTGAATAATGGCCAGCTGTACTGAGAAGAATCATTTGCTTTACTCAGCTCACTAGCTCAAATGTAATCTGTTTTTCTGGACATGCTCTTATGATAGAGAAATGATATTTAGTAACTATCTGGGAATCTCTAGCCCTATTCAAGTTGGTGCATAAAATTGGTCATCATAGATATAGAAAGAATATAGAGAAGTCAGCTGAGGGGTGGTTACACACACTCTTCTCAGGAAGGATGGTGAAACCTTGAAAGAAAATATGCCTGGGGAGGGGGCAGAAAGTCATCAAGAAATAAGAGACTAAAAACAAGTACTGAGATTCTGGTGGTGTGTGTGGGAAGGTGTGATATGATAACTGCTACATAACTGGGGAAAAACAGACAATCAAAGGGTGGATTATGAAGGTCTGCTGTGCAGTGTGTGGTATAATTGCCTTTTCTCCACAGCCAATGAAGTCCACATTTCTCATAAGTCCTTCATTATATAGGGTGTGTGTGTGTGTGTGTGTGTGTGTGTGTGTGTGTGTGTGTGTGTAAAATACATACTGAACCTAATAAGTTCAAATTGCAACCAAGTCCTAGCACTTGATAACTTATATGGACAACAATGCTGGACTCACAGGGACTCAGCATTGACACCCAATATTCATGGAATATTTACTGGAAAATATTCTTAGAACAATCTCATTTCAGGCAACAGGGCAACATAGTTCTCTGCCCACAGCTCACCAAAAACCCTGTCTCTGCTATAACATAGTATATTTCCTTCAAAATATATCTAGTACAGGAATGCAGGGAAAGTTAGAAATGTAACCTTGGATTTTGGAGCTCTACCCAAGACTTTTCTCATTAGCTGTGCTGAAAATGAACTAGGAGAACTGTGGTTTGAGGGACCATCTAACAACCATGAAACTAACTCCATTAACTACACTCACACATTCATGTGTATGCACACATGTTCCACATGAGCATGCACACACACACACACACACACACACACACACACACACACACACTCACACACACACTCTCTCTCTCTCACACACACACACAAGCACAAACACACAAACACGAACACATGGGGTGGGGTAATTGCCAAATATATTTGCTTTTAATTTTGTCAGTGCAGTCACTTCACTTGAGTCCCACTTAGGCTGATATTCTTTTGTGACCCTCTATGTTAAACATCTTCTTTTTCAGGACCACATTACACACATGTGACCATTGCACATCCATTCATCTCATTTGTGTGCCTAAGAAAGGTAAAGTACTGCGTTTATATCTTTGTCATTACACAGATTCTCAATTGTTTAAGTAATAATACAGTGTCTGAATAAATTACAGTGCTCTAAAATAACCTCAAGACACATTGTGCATGTTTACCAAAGTTTCTAGGTGTCATGTGGCAGTATTTGTAACAAATGAGGACAGACCTTTAACCAAGATCCAATGATTATTCTTGGCTACATGGCAGATGTACATGCTAGATGTCATTGTAAAGAGTCTTTAAAGATCACTCCAAAAGGCACTACAGCAAATACTGAAAAGATGACATTGATGAGATGATTTTTGCATTTCCCTAAATCTCTCATTAACAAAAAGAACAAGGAGGAAAAACTCAAAACTCTCCAACAACATCATCTGTCTAAGCAGAAAAAGAAAACCCACTAAGTTATTAAGATATTTTCATAACTTTAAATTATGAACAGAGGAGGATAAAGTATGATTGCCTAGGATCAGGACAGCACAGATTCTTCAAAGGAGTCCACAGAAGGGTGTAACATATCCTCTGATGAACCAAAAGAATAGGGTCTAATCTCCATCCAACATTCAATGGTTGGCAGGCAGAAGCACACAAGAAAGCATCTTACTCTGTTGGCGTTCCCCTGCGCCCATGTGCACAAAGTAGCTTGGAGAAAGATCTAGATAAACTGCCTCTCATAACAAGAACCCATCTGGGTGAAAAACTATAGTGTACAGAGTCAAGTTAAAAGAGTGTAAGAGAAAAGATATCTCAAAAAGTCCAAGTTGATATCATGCAAAATAAGACAGAGTTCTAGTGCTGTGAAGGCAGAGTATGTCTGGACTTAGTACTTCATCCAAGAGCTCAGAAAATTAATTTCCATAAGAATTGACAAAAAATAATCAAGTTTGAGCCCCATGCACATTTATTAATAAATGAAGGTGAGAATAAGTATATTGGTTCATCTGTTGGCAATCTATCAATGTAAATGAAAACACTCATTGAAAAACGTGTACAACATGAACTAGAAGAAATTAAGATATGATAAGAAAACAAGATAAACCACCAAATCAGAAAAAGGAAAGAAATAAAGATATGACTTGCAATCCAATTATAAATTAAAATTAAAAGGTCCTTTGAGAAAAAAATAAGCTAGAAAAGCACATGTACAAGTGAATATGGTAGGTGGTGTCTTTTAAGAAATAAGTGAAGAGAAGTACATATTTAAAAGATATATTCCTTGGGTTGGGGATTTAGCTCAGTGGTAGAGCGCTTGCCTAGCAAGCCCAAGGCCCTGGGTTTGATCCTCAGCTCAAAAAAAAAAAAAGATATATTCCAATTATCTTTATTTATGTTTATTTCTCTGTATATGTCATGCACATGCAGTGGCAACAAGCAGTGGTGGCTACTCTTGAGCGTGAGTTTCCTCTGTTTGTGAGCGTCCCCACATAGGTACTTTTAATTTCAACTTGGATCCTTGGGAAGAATAGCAAGTGTTCTTAGCTGCCGAATGAGTCACGTCTCCAGACCTAACATTAAACTTTTTTTTAAACTTAACTTTTTCTTTTTTTAATAAATATTTTTATTTTATAATTAATTTAATTTTACATATCAGCCATAGATTCCCCTGTTCTCCCTCCTCCCATCGCCCCAGCCTTCCCCTACAATCCACCCACCATTCCCATCTCCTCTAAGGCAAGGTCTCCCCTGGGGACTTAGCCCAGCCTGGTAGATTCAATTGAGGCAGGTCCAGTCCCCTCCTCCCTGCACCAAGACTGAGCAAAGTGTCTCAGCATAGGCCCTAGGTTCCGAAAAGCCATCTCATGCACCAAGGAGAGGTCCCAGTTCCAATACCTGGGGGCCTCCTAAACAGGTCAAGCTCATCAACTGTCTCACTTATCCAGAGGGCCTGGTCCAGTTCCATGGGGGCTCCTCAGCTATTGGTTCAATATAAATCCAGTTACACTAAACCTGATTGAAGTGAAAGTAGGAAGTAGTCTTGAATGCATTGGCACTAGAGACCACTTCCTAAATATAACACCAGTAGCACAGACACTGGGAGAAACAATTAATAAATGGGGCCTCTTGAAACTGAGAAGCTTTTGTAGGGCAAAGGACATGGTCAATAAGACAAAACAACAGCCTACAAAATGGGAAAAATCATCACCAACCCCACATCTGACAGAGGGCTGATATTCAGAATATATAAAGAACTCAAGAAATTAGACATCAAAGTATCCAACACTCTAATTTAAAAATGGGCTATAGAGCTAGACAGAGAATTCTCAACAGAAGAAGCTCAAATGGCTGAAAGACATTTAAGGAATTGGTCAACATCCTTAATCATCAGGGAAATGCAAATCAAAATGATTCTGAGACACCATCTTACACCCATCAGAATGACTAAGGTCAAAAACATTGAAGACAGTTTATGTTGGAGAGGATGTGGACCAAGGGGAACACTTCTCCACTATTGGTGGGAATGCAAACTCGTATAGCCACTTTGGAAATTATTATGGTGCTTTCTTAGAAAATTTTGAATCAACCTCCCTCAACAAACTTTTAAAACTCAAAATAAATGAGGAAAGATAAACTAGATTTGAAAGAGAGTGAGAGAGTCAAAGGATAGGAAAAGCAACAACATCTAATTACATTAGTTTTATTTATATTATATTTATTGTATTGTTTTATGAATTTATACACAAAGTAAGCCAAAGCAAAAGTACAGTATTTACAGGAGAATGGTTTAAAAATTAACCTTAAAGAACAATAACAAAAAAATCTGAAATCACATATTAAAAGGAGACCATATGCTTGGAAAAAAGACGCAGAATAACAAATACTGAAATATTTGAAAGTTACATTTTGTGCACTGAGCCAAAATGCCCAAGTCCCTCACAATAGGAAGACAATCTGATTGTTATCAGACTTTTGACAGCTATGCTTTATGTCAGAAGACAATAGAGTGACATATTTAAGATACTCAGAAAAGAAAATAAGAGCCATATGTTATGAACCCAGACAAACTTACTTTCAAGTAGAAAAACTGTGGAGAAACTGCTACCAACAAGCACAAACCCAGAAAATACTGTTCCCAGGAGCCTTTCCTGAGCAAACCACCACAGAATTAAAGTGACTGCAGAGACATTGACAGAAGACCTGCTGGTAAGCATTAAATATATATCTGTCTGTACAGCTAAGTAGAAATGATGGCTAGTAAGGGAAATACAGGCTCTGAAAGCCACATGCCATAAAACTGTAGGAATGGTGTGTCTGTTTTTAAAAGGGGGAGGACTACAAAAATAAGGTTATGCTTATGATTGTCTGATGTCTATTAACAGGAAGGATTAGGGTGCTTCATGTCATATTCTTAGATGTAGGTGAGTTTTATAAGAACCATAATAATGGTTCTAAAATTTACCAAAGATTTCACCAAGAAATAAAAATACTGATCTATGTTGATAGGGATGTTCAAGCCAAAATATTAACAGCATGCTAAAAAGTTATGAATCTATCAAGTGGAGCTTACTCCAAAAGGGAAAAGATGTTTAAATATTAAACACTTCATTAAAATGATTCACCATAACAGATGGCATTTCTTTAAGCTTATCAAATGCCTATTGATAAAGAATATCATCAGCCTGTGTTACGGCTATACGAAGCTTTTTCCTTAAGGTCTATACTTACATTTGTTTAGCTTCTATAATCACTTTAGTGAGAATTCTGGGTAAAAAATGTATGCATAATTCCCATTTCACTTATAAGGAAACTAAGGCTTTGATCATTAAAATAAATCATTCAAGAACATGTATGGTTGATGTTCAGAAAATCTGGCCTTTGAATTCAGTTATTTTTCAATTCCAGGTCCCATTCACTTCTGTCTAGATTAATTTTCCATTTTCTTCAAATTTTCCCTAATTTCACATTCTAATTTTCTTCCCACCCTCTCTCTTTTTCTCTCTTTAGTCTATGATCCTCACCTTCTTTCTCTCTTTTCTTCTTCCATAATTTTTCTTACATATGATTCTTTCTGTCCATCTTTCTGGCATTTCCTCCCTTCCTTTCTGAATATTAACTTTTGATTCCAAATCAAGTTGTGATGTTCCCAATGAAGGGAAATCTCATATCACATAGACACACCTGCAAAATGTCCTTAATCCTGCTCAGTTCATAGAAACTTATATTTGAGCATAGTTTGTTGATTGCTTAGCAATCATGGACTGAAAGAGCAGACTGACTCCAGGAATTTAGTGTTTAGAAATGATTTCTTAACATCCACATAGCAATGTGATCATCATACTGTATGTTTTGATTTTATTTCTGTAATATCATATCCTTTGTGAAGATACAATGACTTTTAAAGTCAAAGGGTATTAATAACCCTTGAAAAATGGTGGCATCATCCTCCAATACCTGCTAATTCAGACTCTGAATGTGGTATATCAATGATGTACATACTTTTGCTTTTCTGCCTCTTAGAAATACCTTGAATTTTGCTTCTATCTTGCAGCATTTTATACAAGAGGTAAAATTTAACTCCTTTCTTGGTGGAGACAACCACGATGACAATAAGATTAATCAGTTTTTTTTGATATATGAGCCTATGTTTAACAGAAACATTACTGCAGCCAAAACTGGAAAAAGGATCTGGAGAGATTCCTTAATGATTAATGGCATTGGCTACTCTTCATGCAGAGCCAGGTTTGATTCCTAGTACCCACACAATGGGCTGAAACACTATAACTGCAGGAGATCAGATGCCCTCTTCTAGCCTTTGTGGTCATTACACACACATGGTGCACAAACATAGAAGCAGACCAACACACACAAACATAAAATAAATTGAGAAGAGTCCCATTACCTGGTCCTAACCTTCAAGCTTTTCCAAGGCTCCTTTTTCCTTCTTTCTCCCTCATTTCCTTTTTGGTGTTCTGAGATTTCTCAATGCTTTTCTCTCTGTGATGAAGGGCAATATGACTCTTCTTTTCCAGTTTTAAAACCCACCATATTACTCTGATACTTGTAGAGTAGTAAATTTATTTCTCTATAAAAACCTAACTCTATGGTTATTGTCTTCCACTGAGGTTATTAATATTCCCTGTATTGTTATAACTCCATTATATAAACCACTGAGAAGACCACAGCAAACAGGACAAGGGCTAGGTAGAAGACAGGAAGATAAAAATAGTTGAGTGGTCATTTTTATAAGTGGTATTTCTTAGGGATGTCCAGTATAGTCACAGAGTGGTATTCACTGTTGACTGAG
The DNA here is from genome assembly GCF_049852395.1 of Peromyscus maniculatus bairdii. Lineage (NCBI taxonomy): Eukaryota > Metazoa > Chordata > Mammalia > Rodentia > Cricetidae > Peromyscus > Peromyscus maniculatus. Next base: position 91,120,459 of record NC_134853.1, on the reverse strand, counting down.
GTAAATCAATTAAGCCCTTGTATTGAAGATGCCCTTGAAATGCAAGCTCAATGTGACAGCTTTCATAGAGGTGGGATAGACTAGTGAAGGAGGTGTGTTGTTGAGTTGACTACTGAAGTTGAGTTGATGCTTGACCTCAACAGGTATTCTTTCAAATTCATGAAGGGAACTTCAAGCTCACTGTCTCAAGTGAATAGCAGGAGCACTTGTTCCTTCAGTGCTAACTGTGTCCTTTGGTTCTCTCAGGTGTTCCATCAAGTGACAAAGGTCCACAGACAAGAGGTGATTAGTAGATGTCACAGATGTCATGCCACTTCAGGTAAACCCAGCTGGTGGAAGTCTGCTCAAATCTCATGGTTGACTCTTAAGGAATTTTGTAGCTTGAATTTTCCTGCCTTGCCCACAGTCAGGACAAATCTTTGTCACCCACCAGTCCCACAGCCGCTCAGACCCAACCAAGTAAACACAGAAACTTATATTGCTTACAAACTGTATGGCTGTGGCAGGCTTCTTGCTAACTGTTATTATAGCTTAAATTAATCTATTGCCATAAATCTATACCTTGCCATGCAGCTCGTGGCTTACCGGCATCGTTTCATGCTGCTTGTCAGGGTGGCTGCTGGCAGTGACTACTTCTGCCTTCCTGTTCTTTTATTTCTCCTCTGTTAGTCCTGTCTATACTTCCCGCCTAGCCCTGGCGAGTCAGTGTTTTATTTTTTGACCAATCAGAGAAATTTGACATACAGACCATCCCACACCACAGCCAAGTGCAGACCATCTCAGACACCTGCATTTAGGCCCGTGGTCCTAACCATCCTCTATGCGAACCTGCTGGATAAAGCCACGAGGAAACCGAGAACGGGCTCCCACAGCACATACAGAACATCCCCACAGCAGAATATAATAAAAATGTTTACATGGTCAAGTAGTATTTGAGCAGGTATTCAACCCAGTAGCATATTACTTCTTTCCTGCTCTGTCATTCAGTGTGTCTTGACTAAAATCAGCTCTGTCTGAACAGCTAAGTATTACAATCAATCCACATGATTCTATTAAATGGGTAACAGAATTTATTTATTTATTTATTTATTTATTTATTTATTTATTTATTTATTTATTTATTTATAGAACAATAAACACCTTTATACATGAGCTATGAATGATGCTTTATTTGCCTTCCTGGGCTTTGATCTTCCTCAGATAGAACTCCAGCTCCTCGCCTTCTAGCACATAGCCATCTGCTCTGCCACACTGGCCTGGTCTTGAGGTGATACAGGCAAGAAGCTGCTGGAACTGCTCCTCCAGAAGAATGCTGATTTTGGTGTTCTTTTTCCTTTCATCATATTTCTTTTGGGTTTTCTTTGATCATTTTTTTGTTTAATATTTCTTCCTCTTCAGGAGTCAACTTGGCCCCCTTCTTGCAGCCCAGGGGCAGCGCACAGTGAGACTCATACCACTGTCGGTATGGTGTGCTGTCAATAAGCACAATGCAGTTCTTCACCAGGGCCTTGATGTGGACCAGCTCGTTATGAGATGCACTGTAGACAACCTCAATGATCCTTGTTTTCCAAGTACAACACTCAGAGCCCCAGGAAAAGTTCTCCACATCCAATCTTAGGGCACAGTACTTCTTATTGCGTCCTTGGACTCAGACTGTGTGTATATGCGAGGGCCAATCTTCGTGTTGGCAGCAGGCCATCCCACCTCATATTTCCGTTTCTTGTGGTAGGGCTTTCTCTTACCCCCAGTCTTGCGGCGCTTGTGCCAGTATTTATTAAAATATAAATTAAGGAAATAAACTCACAAATAAAGAACGGAGTAGACATCTGAAGTCGTCCTCTGATCTGACCAGGAGCAAATCCACCTTCCAGAGAGGAGCAGGGAGAAGGGACATGTGACTCTTTTTCCTTCCCATAGAAGAAGTCACATACAATAGAAGGGAGCACTGCCTCCTTTAGGTCCTATAGCCCAAGGTTGTGGGTGCAGCAAATACCACTACAGCTAAGTTCACCTATCTCTAAGGTTTTGCCACCTTTAGAATTAGAGGGACCCTCAGAAGTTTTGCCACCTTTAAAATTAGATGTGGCCTAAAATGTGGCTTTTGGAACTTCTGGCTTTTTTAGTTTGACTTGACTTGAGTGATAGGAGACCTGAGACTGTATGTTATTTTCTTTTGACAAGATGCCGTGATAATCTTTCTTATTGTAAATGTCTGACTAAAGGTTTCCATTATACTCCCATATGCATTTATAGATTAATATCATGCTCCTTATAGTTTTATTTTTGTGCTTTTATAAGGCTTAAGACTTAGTCATTCTTTCAGGACGTATTTGTGCATCATTCACAGAGTACTAGACATTGGGAAAGGCTCTGGTTAAGGGTGAATAAAAGTTGGGTATGGTTCTATGAACTTTACAATCTTGAAGGAAATAATCCTTGGGGCATCATGATGGGAGCTTACTCCAGTTCAAAATAGAAGGAAGTCTAGGAAGGAAGTGCATCTTAGACATGATTGAGGTATGAGCAAGAAGAGGCTGATGAAGGGCTGGGAGGATCTGACCTGGAGGAACTCTACAAGGCTACCAGGACAAGTTGATTATAGTTGACAAATGAGGAAATTGAGACCCTTGGGAAACTTGAGGCCCAAAGCTACTACTCAAGGTCATATTGGTAAAGTAACAGAGTTTAAGGGAAAATCCAGATATTTTTGTTTTATGAGTCATCTATGCAAATAACCCTCTTTAAGATTAAATAGGATTTAATTGCATTTGCATTACATTAAAAGATACCTCCTGGCTAACTCAGTTGGAGCTGATTATAGTATCAGGAGTAGGACACCTGGGGACAACACACCTTCTGGGACAAAATCTGATGAGTGTGTCTATCAAGTCTTTATATTGAAATTCCCTTTTCTTGCATTAGTTTTTGCTGTCTCTGTCAGAATCATGAACTATTGGCAAAACCCAAATTAATCTCCAGAAGCCAAAATATTCTTGTACTGACCTTGAGGAGGACACAGCTTCCCAGAAAGTGCCCAGCTTCACATTCTTATATATCAGCATATTTATTATTTCAGTATAATGGCCATTAATCCACAGAAAGGTGTCCCTAATGATGAGTGAGTTTCTAGGTGATAGAAATTGATAATGAGAATATGCATGAGAAAGTAAAGCCGATGATTCCAAAGGAAACATTCAGGAGCTGTGGCAAAATTTCTTTACAAATAATTCCAGAATTGTAGACAATAAATGTTGCTTCTGCTTTGGGTCTCTGAAGCATAATGGAATGAGAGCTGTACTTGTGGGTATTGGAAGTTGGCTTTGGCTCAGATTATCCTTGGATCGAGAGAATGCTCAGTGCTTCTCTGCGTTGTTGCAGCAGCAGATGTGCATGTATAGTAAGCTCTAGGTTGGAGCAGTTGTGGGAAAGTATAGACTCTCAACTGTTAAATTCATTGTGCAGAGAAGTTTTATGCTGGAAGGAAAGTGAGAACAGGGTTCCTTTCATGAAAACCTGATCGTTGCGTTGTCAGTGGAATAACTGGTCAAAAGATTAAGGTATTAAAATATCCCCATCTCTCTTTTTACCCCTCTAAATAAAACCACCCTGACCTTCACATAGCATTCTCTGAGTTCTTGCTAGGACATTTCCTAAGTGCTTGAAGTTTGAGAAATTGCTGAAGACTTCAGCTTCCCATTCATGATTTAAAATGAGTACATTTCATGTCTGTATCACTTTAAAATCTTTAAAGGTCCTGATATATGCCAAAGTATGATCTTAAAGCAGAATGGATGATATTCGTCCTCCAGGGATTGTATGAGAAGAGGGATCTTGGATGCCTTCATTCTCCAAAACAGAAAGCTCTGAATTTTATGACTCAAACAACCCAATGGCTTTATCACATTAAGTGAATAATCATAGTAAACTTATATGGGGGGGGTGTCAAGAAACCTAGGCTTCAGCTGTAGCTTTCTCCACAGATTAACACTTTCATCCTGTGAAAGGATCAGGTCTGTCAGAGACAGGGAAGAAAGTAAGGAAAGAGAGGCAAGAAGTGATGCTATATGGGGAATACCTTTTCATATAGAGGTGTCCAGGGAGTGTCTTGAGAGATGAGATGGGGTCAGGCAGAAGTATACAGTGTCTTATGAGGAGTTCAACCTTGGTCTTCTACAAAATGTGTTCTCACTAAAGATGTGGCAACAAAGTGGCAGCATGATCAAAGCAAAAACAAAAAGAAACAAAGAACACTTTCAGTATGGAGGGACATGTCTGTTGTGATAAACTCTGAGGTCTAACAGATGAACTAGGAAACTCTAGCTCTGGTGAGAGATGCTGAGATCCCTGAGTAGATTATATAGGAGACAGTGTGCATAGATGTTTCATGGTGATAGTGCATGGTCAATGGAGTGCTTTTCCTGGAAAGAAGAACTCTAGTCTGAGACAGTCAGTCTACAATATTCATATTTGTTTTAGGAAGGAAGTAAAGGATATTGGTTTAGAACTCAGGTTGGCATAAAAACCCCTAATTTGACTCTTGGCTTTAAATGTGTGAAACTAGGAAATTGTGTCTGCTCTTAGTCTCAGATTTTTCATCTATAACATGGGAAAGGCAACAATAGCAGTCATAGGATTGTTCCTAGAAGGCTGGTGAAATAGTATAGAAATGTCATTAGCACATTCAAAATGACCAATAAATGTTACATGTATTTATTAATCATTAAAAATAATTAATTTATTATTGAAATTACAATCTTGAATTGTTTTTATGAGATGACAGAACTAATGGTTTGGATGTTATGACACCTACCTTCTACTTTGTTTCTGCCCTTTTTGTGTGTGAAGTTTTGGGTCTTGGAAGCCTTTGTCCCCAAGTTACAAGTAGCCTGGGTCCAGCCATTTGCTGTTCCCTGGAGCAGCACTTAAGGTTTTTCCAGGAAAAGATTCTGATTGACCCCCTGTGGCCAGATGGTCACTTTTGGGATAATCAGTTTGTGCCAGAGACTGGATAGTGAGGTCAAGTGCTCTTTCTTACCTCATACTCAGAGTATAAGAAAAATAAAACGTCTGGAGACATTTGCAGGGCTAAATGTGTACTTTATTATACAGATTATTTTTCATTTGCCATGATGCATATATCTACTTTGACTGAACTTTCCTTGCTGAACACAGAGACAATGAAAGGATGTCTTCTTTTCTCTACCTTACTACTGGCATTATCCAATGTTTTCATTATAGGGTCACTTGGCCACATGCCATCCTGATACTTGAACTGCCTCAGTCTGTGCATGCTGTCCCTGTCTGAGCCAACCATTCTGCTACCACTCCTGATTTGGGGCAGAGCTGTGAATGAACACATTTTCAAATACTATCAATATTTTATGAATTTCCATCCACTTACTTTAATGGGGAACTGTAAAAGCATTTAACCATATTACACCCCATCTCTCAAACACTGCATTATTCCAACAGAGCTGTTTTATTAGAGTCAACCCTCAGGGTAGCTGGGAATGCTTATTTTCCCTTTTACTAGTCCATCTGCATATCTGTGAATCTTTTTTTGTCTGTCTACCTACTTATCTCAAATCTATGTATACTTTCCAAATAAAATTGTTTCATAGCCTTGGTAAGGCATGTACACATATCTGGATATGTACACATATTTTCATCTGCATACTAACTAGTACATTGAGAATTGATACATCTCTTAACCTTGCTTGACTGGACTCAAGCTTTTAAAAGACTTTTTGATTTTACAATCTGCCCTTGGGTTTACACCTGCACAATTCCCTCCCTTGTCTTGTGGGAAAAACATTCTCAGGAAAGCATATTACCTTAAGTTTGAATAGCTGAAATTAATGGTCAAGTGACCAGGCATTGAATTCAGGCAGATTTTCCTCCACTTACTTTATGACATTGAACAAATCACCTTCACAGAGTCACCTCTACAGACGGGGCTTCCAGTGTGATGAAGATCCAAGAAGAGACATATGAAAGTGCCTACTGAACTGCCTGCACAGCACAGAGATGCTAAGCAAAGCATGATTCTTAAAACTAAAGAATCGAGAGTCTTTTCCCTACCAAACTCCTGGATGTCTGGGACTTCCAGGTTTTAAGATGCAGTTCTTCTTCTCCTGACCCAATAGTGGACGAAGTCATGTAGGACTGCACCTCACTCACCTTCTCTGGGAGTATCTCAGTTTCCCCAGGCTGTGTGTGGGACCTTTCTCTGAGCTCCTCCATTGCCATCCACACTGTTCCCCACCGCACAGCATTTATCACACTCATGCAACTGCCTTTCCATGTCAAGCTCTTGTTGGGAAGAGCTGAAGTCTTAGTCCCTGTCACAGCTAAGATCCTTTAGGATCTGAGCCATACCAACCTCATCTCTCAGGGCTTATTATCACCTCCTCTTTTCTATTCATTGAGTTCAGCCATTTTCCTCATCACTTACTCTGGGGGGAGACAAGATTCTTACCACTGTGTTTGTAATACTTTAGTTTCTCCTTACATCATCCTGTAAAATACAGACTAATATGAACCCCCTCCCTTGTACGAATAAAGGCATCAAAGCTCTAAAACTAGAAAAATGTACCACATAAAGTCCTCAACCTGTATGGAGCAGAGCTCAGCTTCAAATGCTGTTGTCCTCATTCTGGAGTCTGAGCACATTAGTGCCACTCTCCGCTCCTTGTATATTTCTGGCTCTATAACTTCATTAGAAAATAACTGATCTGTGTTCAGCTGTTCTTATCCACATCGCATTTAAGGTCAACTACTTGCCTAAAACATGCCACCAAATCCTTCTCCCTATAATGACATTTTGCTTTGACAACTTAGCTTCACTTGTCTTCCTCAGTTGGAACCCATTCCACAATACCCTCATCTATGCTCATTCTAAGTTGGCCCTTAGCTGGGTATATCAAGGTCTGCTTGCTTGCCATTTTGTCAATTACACCTGAGGGTAGTGGTGCTTCTGGGGGCAGTGCTTATGCCTGTTCCTCTGAGTGTTGGATACTGATGTTCATGTCATTGTGTGAAGTCCATGTCCATTTGCATATTAGTTGGCATATATCAAATCTCAAAATTTTATTTTTCTATGGTTTCTCCACAAATTGTGTATGAAAGTCTCTATCTTTAATAGCAGGGTCATAGCATAGACCACAAACTAAAGTGCCATTTTACTAAACTGTATAAGTGATTAGGGCAAAAGTGATTCATTGTCATGTGAATTCTCAGAAACTGAGTGTGAGTGAGTCCTAGATATTCGAAGCCAAGTTGGTACCTCTAAAATATCTTACAGTAATACTTTAGTGTTTCATTGATAATCTCTTTGGAAGTGTTTGGAGATCAAACTGTGTTCATAAGGAATAGAGTGAAATAGGGGAACAAAATCTAGGTTTCAAGTCAAAATAATCTGGACCCACATGGCTCCTTGGCGCTTAGGAGATCTTTGGGAAGAGGCATCGGTATACAAAGTTTATGGTCACAAATGTTAGATATTTCCTGTTCCCTTGGATATAAGTGATAGGCTCTATGGGGAAGATTGTGAGTCTGATCATACAGACAAGTCCCTGGACCTAGCAGCATTCTCGGCCAAGATGCCGGTACATAAGAATCCATAGTGGAAGGGGAATTTGGGTTAACACACATGTCATAGTATATCCATGTAGGCTCCTTCCAGAAAACTGAAGCCCAGAGAATGTCTCACTTTACCATACAGGCTAGAAACTTCCAGGCTTCCTGGAGAGGCGGCATTAAGTTTATTCTCCTTAATACATTTGATTATATGTGTAAGCAAAATTCTAAAGCAATTTATCTGAAGAAAGTTCTCAAGTAGACTGTATCAAGTGTTATAGGAAGAAACTAGGATGTCAAAGACAAGTTCTGGAGACATGTGGACTTGAAACAGTCAAATATGTTTAACAAAGAGAGACAGATTCTAGTTGGTGGACAGAGTCAGAAACAGAACTTACTTGGGGAACATTCTGACTATCGAGTCAGGTTCACAGACAAGCTTCACAGAGTGGTATCCTCCAGGAAATTCTTGATCTTTTGAGTTGTTGGGTAAGGAAAGCTTGGTTGGAGCTGCTTTTATTCATTATAATGGCTCCTAATAGCCACCTCAGTGTATCTGGGGATGCCACATTTAAGCTACAATCCCATCTTCATCTCTAAGCTCTTCTTTCTTTAGCATAAGAGTAAAAAATCATTTATTACAAAAAAATGAAATCCACTGGGAAGCCCCAGGAGGTGCCTGCATTCCTCCCCTCCCTATCTCCAGCAAAACCTTTCTCCATGCAGACAGAAAACATTTCAGCCCTATGTCAGCCTCCTGTCACTCTGTCGGCCTGTGTCTCCATGCTGACATGATAACTGAGGATATGAGACAGACAGCATTTGTCTTGTGTTGGAGGTTTTGTAGTAGAATCACAGCCAATGATAAAGGAGACAGGCTATGGCTAGGGAACCAGGAAGCTGTAATCCTGGGAAGAGGATTCCTCTTTTTTCCATACTTTGCCCCAGAGCCTTCCTGGTCTGAGAAATGCATTTCATTGCTTGAAGAGTCTCCAGCTTAAAAAAATATCCATGGACCTGACAGTTTTCAGTAAAATATCTCAGTTGTTTCAATTCAACATACATTTACTGAGATGATCCATCTTGGTACCATGCAAAAGTATTACATGCTAAGATCCTTAATATTATAATGGAGAAGAGAAAGAGTAGGAAGAAGAGGAAAGAGAGAAGGAAAAGTGAATGAAGAGGAGCAAGCAGGGGAAGGTTGGGCAGGGGAGGAGGAAGAGAAGGAAGAAAAGGAGGAAGACCTTCATCATATGCTGGGTTCCTGTGGTTATTACTGTAAATTTGCATTTAATCATCTCAGTAATGCAATGAGCAAGATATTAACAGGCCCCTGTTAATAAGTCCCTAGTTGAATAAACGTATCTCAGAGAGATGAAATAAGATGCCAAGCTTACAGCATAAAGGTTTTTAATTCTTACTTATGACTCTTTTGGTCTCATGCTTCTACTGTTCCCTTCAGTAGATGGTGATGATAGATAGATAGATAGAGAGATAGATAGATAGATAGATAGATGTAGATATATGTGTAAGATGCAATGATATATATATGTATATATATATATATATATATATATATATATATATATATATATATATATAAAATGTATCTGCAGATAGATAGATGTGTAGTATCCCCTGAGCTACAAAGGCTCTTGAGTCTATAGCAGGGCTTGGGATGGGATACAGGGTCTCATTAATGCTTTGCAAACACTAGTACTAAGGTAAGTCCCTACCACTAAGATAAACTCTTTGTTTTATTTTTGTATTTATTGAACATTTATATCATTTAAAAGATACTTTTAGTTAGTATTTTATTATTTAGTTTTATTTTTTCCTTTTATTGAAAATAGATTCTTTTTTTTCATACAATACATCCTGATTACAGTTTCCTCTCTCTACTCCTTCCAGTTTGTCCCCATCTCTCCTTCCCTTTAGATTCACTTCCTTCCTATTTCTCATTAGAAAGAACACGATTCTAAGAGATAACAACCAAACACGACAAATAAAATAAAAGAAAAAAATCATATTGAGGCCGGACAAGGCAACTCAAAAGAAGGAAAAGACCCCAAGAGCAAGCACAAGAATCAGAGACACACTCACTCACACACTCAGGAGTCTCACAAAAATTCTAAACTGAAAGGTGTAATATGTATGTAGAGAACCTGGTGAAGTCCCCAGTAAGCCCCGTGCTTTCTACTTCAGTCTCTGTGAGTTCCTATGAGCCTTACTCAGCTGATTATAGGGCCCTGTTCTGCTGGTGTAAGAGGCCCTCTGGTTCTTACACTTTCTGCCTCTTTTTCCAAGGGGTTTCTTGAACTCTTAGAGGGATTTGGAGACATCTATTTAGAGCTGTATGCTCAAGGATTCTAGCTCTATAGGTGTAATATGAGCCTCTTCATCTGTTCCCACATGCTGCAGAAGGAAGCTTCTCTGCTAAATAAAGCACTCATCTATCAGTATGGCAGAATATCATAAGGAGTCATCTTATTGATTTTTTTTTTTTTAAGATGAGTAGTGTTTGGTTTTACCATAGGTCTCTGGGCTATCTAGTCTCTCGTTCTTGGTCACCCAAGCAGTGTGGTGTATGGGTTCCATTTCGTGGAGTGTACTTTAAGATGAATCAGACAATGGTTGGTTACTCCTACAAGTTCTGTGCCACATTGCCCAGGAATATCTTGCAGACAGGACAGAGTGTAAGTAAAAAGTTTCGTGGGTGGGTTGTTGCTTACAATTCTTTTGGTAGCTGTAGAGCCACTTCATACACCAAAGACACTAGAATGTAGTGATGTCTTCATACAAATGTTCTTTTTTTATTATCATTGTTGTTGCTGTCATTGTACTTTGCTCTTTTTCATTGCTCCCAGTCCCCTGCTTCTCTGAACCTACTGCATACTTCTGTGGCTGGCTCTCTTCCCCCATATTAGCTCTTCCTCTTTTCATACCATGGGTATTCAATTACCCTATTATCACCCACTCCTGATTCTTTTAGAACCCTTTTCCCCTCCCATAGCTCTCTTTGAACTTTGATATCAGATGATATATATATATATATATATATATATATATATATATATATATATACTGTGTATGTATGAAAAAAAGTATTTGGGTTTGGCTCATTTTGCTTCACATAATGATCTTTTTTCCAGTTCTATCTTTTTCCTGTATATTTCTTAAAGTACGTATTCTTTGGTACTTTCATACATAAATACAATGAATTTATAATATATCCTCAGATGCTCCGGAACTGCCCTTCACAATCTCTTCTCTTCCTTTTACAATCTGTAGCACAGTGAGTCCAATTAGTCCTGGCAATATAGAAATAGCTACTGGAGCATAGCAATGAACCATAGCCCACATGACTGAAGAAAATAAACTCTCCCCAATGTTGGCCATTATCTGCTAGTGGCTCCTCAGCTAAGAGAAGCAATGTCCTCTACATTTTGGAATGTGACTGGATGGTCTTCTAAAATTCTTTTTCAGATAACCACAGTGACTATAAGTTCATGAGTAATATGGCTCTGCCATATTCAGATGATATTACTTCACAGCAATCTTCCTTGACCTTGGCTCTTACAGTCTTCCCCCTACCCCTAATTTCCACGTTGTCCTCTGAGTTCTGGAGAGAAGGTATTGTAATACACAGGTTCCATTTAGGGATTTAGGGATGAGCACTCATATCCATTATTCACCACACTTTAATATGTTATGATTTTGTTTTTTTATTGTTGAATAAAATTCTATTACATATGTGGGCCACATTTTCTTCATGGATTTTTCTATCAGATATCTAGACTTGTTCCGTTTCTCATCTGTTGTGAATAGTCCATCAACAAACATGAATGTGCAAAGCGTATGTGAGCCATTTTTGCTTCTAGTCCTTGAAGTATGAATGCAGTGGTGTAACTGCGTCACATGATAGTTTTACTTGTGGTTTTTGATGGAAAATTCTCACTAATTTGCATAGTAATTTTACCAGTTCACATTACCACTAGGTATATAAGAGTTACTTTTTGTACATATTCTTTCCGATTTCTAGTGTTGTTTATTTAATGATAATCATTCTGACTAGGGTTAGATGGAAACTCAACATAATTTAATTTGCATTTCCTTAATCCAGATCCCTGGTGATGGATGAGAAGCAGAAGCCTAATTCTAAAGGGAAGACAAATAACCCTGGTGAAAAGGCACCGAAAGTACAACCCTTAGTTCCAGCCCTAGTCACTTACAGTTCTCAAATCTAAAATCCTAGAACACTCTCTCCTTTTTATGTTCCTGCACTAAAAGTTTGTTTTAAACAGTCAGTTCCCTCTCTAGACAGTATCCTGACACGACTCTCTAAGTCATAAACAGTAATAGGATATTATTCCTTCCCACTGTCAAACTGTCTGCCCAAGGAATCACTGTCACTAATACATAGATTTTCTTCTGCCTCTGGTAAGAACAGGGCAAAGGTCTTCTCTAGGGAAAGCCACAACAATTAGTTATTCAATACCAAATGGTTATCTCTGAAAACATATAAATATAAATAGCACTACATGAATTAAGCAAATTATATTTATGTATATGGATTATTCTTAACAACTAAAGAAAAAGAGGCCATAAACTTGAAAGTGAGCAATAGAGAGATACATGGAGAGGCTTGAGGAAGGAAAAGGAAGGGGATATAATTTTATTAATCTGAAAATATTTTAAAAACTAGAACTGCATTAGAACTCCTTGTTTTATGCCCACAAATTATGATACTTTTCACTTTTCTGATACTTGGAATCCATATATGCAATATGAAATAATGGTGTCTGTGGTGGGTAGTTGTAGTAAAGATTAAAAGAGATAATTTACAGAAGTGAACATAATTAACAAATGATTTTTTATTTTATGCCAAGCCTTTTGATGCTATCTCATTGGATCTCTGAAAAGACACTGTTTTTTTTCTTTCTTTCTTATTTTCCAAGTTAGAAAACAGTGGTTTAAAGACAGTAAGTAATTTGTGCAGTGAAGTTAACAAATGGTGTTGTAGGACTTGACCTTAGTGCAGTCTAAACTCTAAATCTAATTTACATAGACAAGTTGAAGTTCATTGGTCTATAGATTCGTTTAAGATATGTCTCAACATTACCAATGATGGTATATCCTCCTTCATGTTCATACCACATTGCCTTCCTTCTCAGGAAGAACTACTAGAGAATCTATGACACAATGTTGATCTATATAAGAACATTTCATTAAACATAGTGTGTTGTGTGGAAATCGCTCCAGTATCCTCTTCTGGCTGGTGAACATAAAACAATTATAAGAATCCTGTATGAAATTAGAGTCTTTTTTAGTGTCTGTGAATTTTCCTAAACCCATCTCTCATAGTAGAGTAAGTTCAAGTACAAAAGATGCTTTTTTGAAAGAAGTAGGTTAATACCAATTAACAAGTCCAGCTAGGAGTTGAGACCTTAACCTGTTCACAGACAAACTGTGATTTCATGTCACCTGACACATGCATAATTGCACACACCAGGAAGCATTCATGAATGCACAATCACAATAAATGTGTGCTTAATTATGAGTCACCATGCATATATGCTTAATTACACATCTCGCTACCTGCAGGATTAATTGCATGTCATATTACATGTACACAATCAGAAAAGGAGACGTTTGACATTAAAAGAGCTAAGAGAACATAAAGGAGCAATCTTTAAACAGTTGCATAATGTGTATGCTTTATTTACTTGCTACAGAAGGAATCAAACATTAATTTCTACTCAATCAATCAAGAGACACTTATTGAACCAGCCTTGTCAATTTTACTTTCATTGTATCTACTACATCTAGCCTTTCCTTTCTATTTTCATGATCGCTAATTTCATCTCTGTCCTGACAGTCTGAGGCAATGGGGACAACACTGGTTACAGATGTCCTAATACTGCACTCTGCCCTAGGCTACTACTGATCTCACCTGCAGAGGCACCTAAAAGATATATTGGTTACTTCTGATTCTTTTACTCTATGCTAAGAACCAGGGGAGCTTTAAAGAACTTGTATCTGGTCATCCCAGCTCCTCCTAGTTTATGACATTCAAATGACATTGTTTCTCTGTTCAGAATGAAGCCTGTTATTCTAAGACTGAACTTCAAGTCTCTATATCCTGGCACCTTCCCACCTCCTCTGCTTCTTTCCCATTTACATCCTTTAGATATCACCCTCAATAAAGTCCAGTGGTCACCATTCTCCTCTCTCCTTCTACAGACCCAATTCTTCCTGACAGTTGGTTGGCACATACTTATCATTTTTATGAAGTAGCTTCTTTTTACTTATCTAATAAAACCCTACCTAACATCTCATTTAAAATTTTCTCTCCCAAGAAATCTAGGATCACATTGTGTCCCAATACTAGTCTCTGAACTTTCCTACATAAGATATCATCACAATGTACTTGTGGCTGGAGAAGTAGCTTTGTGGTTAAGATCACTTACTTCTCTAGCAGAAGACCTGGGTTTATTTCCCAGAACATACATGGTGGTTTACAACATTCTGTAACTCCAGTTCCAGAGGATCCAATATTTCTTCTGACCTTCAGAAAAACACATAATCATGAAAGTAAAATAAATTTAAGAGAAAGAAATTATCACAATATCCTATTTAGAACCTCTCATGTGATGTATTCAGTCAATACCTTTCTCACTCACACTGTTCCAGGAGAATGTTTGGATGTAGTGCACATTCACTGTATCCTCATGACTTAGTGATGTGGGGGACATTGAGGGGGCTCAACCAGAGATGATACAGCTACAATATACAATGTGACACATAAATCTGAGGCTCAAGGAACACTGTGGAAAAACAATCAAGAGAAAGGGGACAAGGATTCCTGCTTCAAGATGGTGTCTTCTAGACATGGCAGAGAAGCCATGAAATCTCCACAATATGGCTACCTTAGCAGAATCTGCATGATGACAATAATAATTGACATGTGAAAGTGGATGTGGAAAGCTTTTCAAGCCTGGACAAAGAACTACAGGCAATCAATGTCTCCTAAGAGATATAGAGTCAGCTTTCTTCAGGAACAAGCCCCATGATAGATTATCTAGTTCAAGTTAGCCAACCCTAAACATACGTACATATGAGCAAAACTATGGAATCAGTAGGTGGTGTGTGTGTGAGTGTGTGTGTGTGTGTGTGTGTGTGTGTGTGTGTGTGTGTGTGTGTGTAAAATAATAAAAGAAAATGTCATTAATTTGAGAGGGAGTACAGTGAACATGAGATAAATTGAAGGGAGAAAGGGATGAGTGAAATAATGTAAATACAATACTCATGTATGAAATTCTCATAGTTAGAGCTGGGGTTATATTCAAGAAATATAGGCACAGGATGCCTGGTAAACTAGTTTTCTAATCAAGAATAACATCAAGTTTGTAGGATAAGTACATCCTGTGTGTCACCTAGGGGTGTGATCTAGTAAAACTTTTCCCATCCACTTTTGCATCCCCTACTTACCTAAAATAAAAATGAACAGAATATCATTTATTTTTCCAAGAAATTCTTTATTTGGATGCTCATTACTTAATGATTTAATGACTAAATGGATGGATAAATAAATTGTTTACACATAGATTCAGAAGAACTTGGTCCCAATTCCCCACTGGTTCCTGTTTTACATTTAATAATTAATCATCATCATAAATATCATATATATATGTGTGTGTGTGTGTGTGTGTGTGTGTGTGTGTGTGTGTGTGTGTGTGTGCTCTTGTAATTTTGACATGAAATGATAGAAAGCATAGGCCAGGTATATTTCTAGAACTGTGTAATAGCCTAAATTCCCCCATCAACATCATCCAAATCAACCTGCCTTCCTTCCTTCCTTCATTCCTTCCTTCCTTTTCTCTTGTCTCTCTCCCTCTCTCTCTCTCTCCTCTTTCGTTCCTCCTTTCTTTATCTATAATCTATTCCTATCTACTATTTATATGTATATATGTATATATATATATAATGTTATCTATGTACTATCTATCTACCTACCACCTATCTACCACTTATATATCTCTTTATATCTACCATCTGTTCTTCATCATATATCTCTATCTATCATCTGACTTTATATTATTATTTATCTATTATGAAGCTATCATCTATCTCTTTGCTACTTATTAAATAACTTTTTTGATACAAAACTTTACTATGTTGCTTAATGTTACCTCAAACTCTCTATGTCCTCTAGACTCATCTCAGACTCATGATCATCTTGTATCATCCTCTCATCTCCAGGGCTTTCTGGCGTGCACCACAATGCCAAATATATCATCTTCCAAATTGTAAGTCTTTCTTTCTCGTGAACAAGAAGAATTTTAGATTTTTAAATGTTTCCTTTTTCTACATGCCTCTATGTTGTTAGTAATCTGATACTTTCATATCATAGATATAACAGTCAGGACTGGGGCTGATATTTAATGCTAATATTTAAAAAATCAAAATCAATGCCAAAAATCCATGATGAATAAAATATTAGAAGTTTAAATAAAAACAGAATCAGTATTACTGATTTTTTCTTTTGCCTCAGGCTCCAATATGACTTGGCACAGAAAATTTTATATAAACTTTTGATGTTTTACTCATCATGGGCTTACTTGAATTGATTGTGTTCTTTTAAAGTATTAAATTAGTATGCTATTTGTCTTGATTACTGAATGTTTTGGCATTCCCTTCCATTGTGCTCCCAAGACAAGTGCCTCTCTGATCTCATTCTAGTCTCAGGCGTGATAAAACAAGGACAACTTTTGGAAAGAAGTGTACAGTAGAAGTGTAAGATTGAAATATTCAGAGCACAAAGGACCAAATGAAAGAATAGTTTATGCTGAGCACAAAGAGGAATGGAGATGTTTTTAACCAAGAGACTAAAAAAAAATCTAACTTGGTATTTCCAGTGTTATTCTGGCTATTGGTCTGGTGCAGAAAATAAGTTTCAAGAATTATTAGGCGTGTCTATGGAAGGAAATTAATGGAACTTAGACAAGTGTGAGATGAGAAAGAGGGAAGAAGTTACTTTTGGAAGGAACATAGCCAATGCAAACACAAAATTGTGCTGGCTGGAAGGGGAACTCATTCCTCTCATTCTTCTTTACTTCTTGGCTATTCAGGAACTGATCAGCTTATCATATCTTTTTGTGAAAGAGCAGAAAAGAAAGAAACACAGAGGGAGGGCATGTTAGCTTCAATAACTAGGATGGTAACTACACGAATGTGCCCTGATTTATTTGCAGACCTTCTAGGCATTTCCCAATGCCTACATAAATTAGTTCCTAAGAGATCCATACTTAATATCATACACATTGTTCCCTGAATCATATGTTCCCAGAGGTGGGTCAACAAATCATATTTCAGAAATGATGTTGAGAAAAATGTGTTATTGACACTCTCCTGTGGTATTTTTATTTCAAAAAGAAATGTGTTTAGGATACCTTCATTTAATTAAAACTCATCAAAGACACTTATGAAAACAAATATCAATAGTGCAGAGTCCCCAATCCATGAGGACTCAAATTTAGCTTTCAACCAAAACTCAACATGGACTCATGGTATGGTCTTGAATACACTACAGGGTTTCACTGTGCTTTGGGCTCACCTTTGGGAGGAAGATGGCAGCATTATGAATGAGGGTGTGCAGGCAGACTTTTCTTTCCCACCAACCAGTTCCCAAATCATGACATAGAGACTTATTATTAATTATAAATGCCATATTCTATAGGTCTTTGCAGTGTTTGAAAATCACCTATCTAGCTAAAATATATCTCTGTATGACTTTGAAAATATACCTAACATGACAAGTTGAAAATTGTAGATGACTATTAACCTGGGTCTATTATCATAAATAGCCTTTAAAGACTAAAGCTTTACATAATGTTGTTTTTTTTAAATGAGCTACACAGGTACAATACCTTAAAAAAGAATAGAAACACATATACAGTATAAAAAAGTAACCTTAAATTTGTATTGATATATAAAAATCCATACTAATGTAAAATATTTCAGACTAGTGTAGCTGAAGTGTTCCTGGTCCTGCCTGACCCATGGTCAGGACAAATCTCTCTCACCTGCCAGTCCCACAGCCACTCGGACCCAAGCGAACACACAGAGACTTATATTACTTTTAAACTGTATGGCCGTGTGGCTCAGGCTTCTTCCTATCTAGTTTTTTTTTTTTTTATCTTAAATTGACCCATTTCTATAAATCTATACTTTGCTATGTGGCTCATGGCTTACTGGTACTTTACGTCCTGCTTTTCATGGCAGTGGCTGGCAGAGTCTCTCACTCAGCTTTCCCACCTATACTTCCTGCCTGACTACAGGCCAATCAACACTTTATTTATTAACCAACCAGAGCAACACATTCAAAGCATATTTAACATCCCACAGCAGACCAGTGGTTGTTTATCTCAATATTTCTACACTATATACACCCCTTTTTTTCCTTCAGAGAGAGATCCTGTGTTTACCTTTTTTCTTGACCATGACCAGTAAGAATTTGTAAACAACTCCTCTAAATTATGACAAATATCTATAACCTATCAAATGACCAAAAGTCACCCACCCCATCTCTTAGGAATGTGGCTGTCCTCTTTTCTAGAATACTTCTGTTGTCTCTCTGTGTGTAGGTACTGGCATCTTTGGGGGATCCTATGAAAATTCAGATAATGGTCAAGTTCCGGTAGAGTTGGCTGTATTTTTTATTGTTCAGTCTCTGTCCAGTGGGAAAAAGCAAGGCTTATCTAAAGTCCTGGCTGGAGTAGTCTGTGAGGCTGGAGGATCTCAGCCAGCAGCAGTCTTGAAGAACTATGCATGCAGAACTATGAGAAAATTGCAACAAAGGCATTCTGAGAGGATAGATTACCTGTGCCATCCATTTTCATTTGTGTATGATTCTCTTGCCCTGAAAAACATAAACTTTCAAACATAACATACATTATCTGCACTGATACAGGTATGTAATGTGTGATGGGTACACGTCAGTTAAAGATTTTTTTTTTGTATGTTTGAGCAAGTAAAAGGCATCTGTCAACTTTATGACTGTTTGGACTGTATAATAAAACTGTAATATAAATCTCTATCCATGCCATATGAAAGGGTGGCATGTAATAATATCATGAAGACTCTGTTGCCAGAAAGAATGATCATGTCTCATCTCATCTCAGAGCTGTACTCATGTCAAGGGATCAACTTACATGTCATCTGTTCTGTAGTTATTTTTTACTTCCTCCCCCTTGTCTGAGACAAGATACTCAGGAGGTCTCCCCAGGCCAAATCTGGTCTCTATTAATCTGGAAGAAATCCACAGCCTTTCATTTCCTGTGGAAACAAAAGCATAACCTCTCTCCCAATGCAAAATATTGTCCAACTTCCATTTTTGAAGTTAATATATTTTAATATATACAGGTTGGTTTATTTTAGCAGTTTCAATAACCCAATGTCTCTCAGTACCTACTGTTTTTTCACATTAACATTTAAAAATTCAAAGTTAACAAGATAAAAATATAGGATCCAGACTTCCTGTGTATTTTTCATCCTTAGGTAGCTTATTTTTTATTACTTTACTTTGTCTTTAAAGACTTTATTATTTTTCAACTATTTTTTATGGTTGTCTATAACCAAGATTTTTCTTAAGCCTAAATACATTGTTAAACACACTGTAACTTATCTAGAGTTTTTTTCCCCCTCTGAACCTGCTTTACTAAGTATCTGTAATCTTTTTGGTCTGCATGAGCAAAACCTTGAACCCACCACATGGCCTATTTCATGGCACACTGGCGATTCAAGCATGAAAGCGGCTCCCCATACGAGTCTCTGTACTGCAGCCTGCAGGGAAGACATATGAGACTAGGAAGCTGTGTTTGGCTCTGTTTTTGTGTGTTTAGAATCTTTTTTTAAGTTTACTCAGTCCTTATGTGAATATATGTGGCTAGACATTGAGCAACATTTGTAGGCAGATTTTTCTGTTCCTCTTGCTGACTCCCAATTGACCACGCAGGAGTTCCTTATTAATTAGGAAACTTCAATTGATAGCTTAGGCTTGTTTTTTACCTGGTTCTTATAACTTAAATGAACCCATATTACTTATTTACCCTCTGCCATGTGGCAGTAACTTCTTTCAGCACAGCATGTTCATCTCCTGCTTCTGCTGCATCTCTTGTGACACTTAGATTCCTCTCTTCTTCTTCCCAACATCCTCTCTGTCTGGCTGTCCCACCCAATCTCTTCCTGCACAGCTATAGGCCAATCAGCTCTTTATTAGACAATAAGAGTAATATATACTTATAATGTACAAAGATTGTTCCACAGCAAGGATGGACTTTGGTATTTTGAGCATTATACTGGTACTCTCCAGGTATATGATCTTGGACAAGTTATTTAGCCTTTTAGAATTGTATTACCACCCCTTTACTGACAAACACAGAAGATTATTACCTTTCTTGCAGTGTTGTAATGGGATGAAAAGTGGTTAATGTCTTTCAAGTGTTTGAAACTTACTAAGTGTTTAATATGTATTACCTGAGCTTTCCCTCTAATGGTTAATGGACTTCAGCAACAAAAAATAATGTGTCCCAACCAGAGTAGATTACAATTATGTTTTTAAGCTGGAAAAAGAAAACTAAGTGCAATTTCATGCCAAGATATGCTGATACAATGAATATTCTGGAGATAACTTTATAATTGTGTATACAGAATGCCAAGATTCAAAATGAGAGTATATCTCTTTGAGATAGACTCATTCAATGCAATTGGAATATCATATATGAAAATGTGGCCTTAATTTGTGACTTAGTATACTTAGACTGTGCCTTGTAAAAATAATTTTTCTATCAATAATCTTTTTTCATAATTTTGATGATGAGAGAAGCAAGGCACAAATATAGACCATTGCATATTATAGTCTTAAATAGGCACCACAAGAATAGGGATGCTTATTAAGCCTCTATTATTTCTTGGTTATTACACTTAATTATTCCTTGAATATGTATGGTAATTTGAATCTCAAGTCAAAATACACATAGTCCCAAACTGCTATCTCATACAACTTTCAATATGAAAACTTTCCCCGCTTCAGTTAAATGGCATGCAGGCTTGCTTCCTGTGTGTTGCATGGTGATTGAACAAGGGGTCATGTGAAAACATCTTAGCTGATTTTCTCATGTACAGTAAAGATTCAATAGATATTATGACTATCATTGTTATAATAGAGTATTTTTAACTAAGAGTTTGCTAATTTCATTTCTCTTCATCATGTAAAGGGTCTGAATTTCAACACCATGACTTTCATTGTAACTTCTGCTACAGATATTCTTTTAAAAGGTATGAAATATAATTAATATTTTTATATACATGCATGTATACAACTGATCTCTAGCTGAACAGAAAAGCAATTTATTTCATAGAAATCTATCCAAACTAATTTTTTGCTAGTCTCTGAGGTTTTTTTAAACTTTTCATTGCTTCTGTGGGTTTTCTTATAAAATATTTGAATTTGATTCCAATGTTTCATCCTTTGGAATGTGGTAGAAGTGCTTCTCTCCATCCTATTATTAGCAGGAATGTGCTCCATGATTAAAAATCCATTTTTATGTCAACAAAAGTAAAATTGTATAAGAAAGGCCATCTGATATATGGTAATTGAACAAGTCACATTTATTTTCAAAGACAAATCTAAATTTAAGAAGCATAAGGATACATACAAAAGAATAAGATATGTATGTAATTTGGACGCTGCTCCTTACTCTGAATGAACTTGGGAAGTCATGGACATTTTTAGGTTTCTGTGTTTTCCTTGGTAATACAGAAGTAGTAGCCAGTATTAAGAACTTAATAATTTCAATTTTAAACACTAAATTCTGAGTGGTACATTTTGAAATATTAATCCTGAGCTTCACCAATTATTACGAAATTATTCTCAGCCCTTACTAATCTATGTATTTGTAAGTTGTGTATTGAAGTAATCTAATTTTCCCCCATTATGGGGTTATTAGATAGGAGACCCCAGGTATGATATGGCTCAATTTTAGGACATGATTTGGTTGACTTTCTCCTTATGTCCCTTTTGGACATTGAAGCAAAAGCAAACTAAAACAACCTGGGAGAGTACAGAGCCACACAAGGTTGTCTCTACATGCATCCTTCTCCTGAGTTCTGATTCAAGTGGTCCTAGATAGGCCGGCTGAATCTGAAGGTGATCTTAGTTTGGAATTCTTTGGGCTATAATCATTGTTGATTTTATTAGTAGTCAAATGAACAGAGAAATCCACTTGGATATCATATAGGTCTCTAGCCTTGAATTAGTGCTTGGTAAGTGCATGTGTGAATTGGTCAAAAAGAGAGATGTCTCGACCAGGTATATAGATGTTTCTTAAACTCCAGATGAGAAAATGAAAAAAAAAAATCTAAATCTGCATAACAATAAGTAGGAAATATACAAATGAAATTTTACAAAATGTCTAAACTCCTATACTTTAATTAAAAATCTAACTTAAAAGCATATTATCATGTATTGTGAACATGATATACATCATATAGTCCAGATATTATGGTTATAAGATCTAGATGTAGGAGGGGACTGGACCTGCCTGGACTGAGTCTATCAGGTCGATCTGAGTCCTCAGGGGAGGCCTTGCTCTGGAGGAGGTGGGAATGGAGGGTGGGCTGGGGGGAAGGGGAGGGGGTAGGAAGGGGGGAGAACAAGGGAATCTGTGGCTGTTATGTAGAACTGAATGGTATTGTAAAATAAAAAAAAATTAAAAAAAGATAATCTGAGAGGTACTGTGGAAAGAATAGTGGGTAAGTATGATCAAAATACATTATATGAAATTCTTAAGGAATTAACGTATTGTAAAATATAATACAGTATTGCTTGTAACTGTTTTGTACAATTTAATAAATTTACTAAACTTAAAAAAAAAAGATGTAGATGTATTATCCAGAGGGCCTACCTAGTCCAGTACCATGGGGGCTCCTCAGCTATTGGCCCACAGTTCATGTGTTTCTACTAGTTTTGTCAGGGACCAAACATGAACCATGGAAAAGTACTAGCTAGGCCAGAGAAAAAGCCACAGGCCCTAAACCAGATGCCCCAAAACATAAAGAACAGGTCAGGTAGGTCAGGTAGCATAGCAACAGAACAATGGGCCCTGACCAGTGACTTTATCACCTAGCAGCCTCAGGACTTGCACGCCCCCCCCGCCCCTTCACCTGCATGTACAGCACGTCGTGTACCCCTTCCCTCCTTCTCTTGTATAATATTAGAAGGACCAGCCTTAATATTATACATCCCAGGGGCTCAGGAGAGAGAACTACTAACGGCGAGGACTATTATCAGGAAATATAATCTCAGCACACCGAGTTCTATAGTCCACTTGCTTTAATTCCTCTGGCATAACGTCCTTTATACACAGCTTCAGTTCTGTTCTCATGTCTAGCTCCTTTCTTGCCTGATTTCTCTCTATATTTATCTACTGTGCCCTCTATGTTCTATCTTAATTCCTTCATCTAGTTCTGTCCCTTCTAGGTTCTCATCTATCTAGTTCTTTCCCCTATCAGCTCCTCTCCCGTCTCCTTCTCTCTCATCTGGCTCTTCCTCATCTTCCATCTCGTTCCTCTAGTCCTCTCTTTTAGCTCTTCAATCTAGTTCTTCCCCATCTCAGTTCGTTCCTCTCAAGTTCTTACCCATCTAGTTCTTCCATTCTCTTCTCTCTTCTCTGTCCTCTGCTTTACAGTTATATATCTCCCCAAAATCACAATCCTCCCCTCCACCCAGGACACTCAGCCTGAACTTCCTCAGGCAGTGATTGTCCGCTATCAGGATCAAATGGAGGGTTGATAAGAATTACAAAGAGGGGCACTAGTTGTTAATTACCATTTGTGACCCAAAGGGGAAGTGACTAATGAATTAACTAAAGGCTAAATATGGGTAATATCTAAGAAGAGGGATCTTATGTGCACAACTATAATCTTAAATGTGTTTGGTAAAGGATGTTAAAAATCTATAAGTTGCTAGGTCAATGGGAAAAAATAAAACTGTCTTCTTTTTTCCTGTGGCTCCTATCTGTCCAAGCTGTCTGCCGTTTTTCTGCAGGGTGGGGGAAAGTGTGCTCAGTCTCTAGGCAACCTGTGTACAGCTAGATGCCCCTGGTGATAGTTAAAGGGAGATCTGGAATTGGAGGTAAGATTTGGGAAAGGAGGAAGTTAAGTTTAATTAGCACATCCACCAGGCCTTCTCAAACAGGTAGCCTGTTCTTAGAGAGTACAGAGGTATCTCTGATAAGGTACTTTCCTCCATCCGGTGATGGACCTGGCTGGATGCTACCAATAATGATAATTACAGGGAGGCTTGAACTGGGAGTTCTGGCTGAGCATAGCTGTTAGCACAGAAGGTTATCTAAATATTCCTAGAAGTGGTTAGGTAAGTAGTTAGAGGTCTATAAAGTTAGTAAGGCTGTAAGAAAGGAGGGATCTGAGCTAAATTGTGTAAAGCTATTACTTAATGTCTACCTGACCTAGGCGGTGTCCCCTTGTGGAATTTACCTTAAGTCAGGAGACTCGCCTGTGGGTTGTTATCACTGTTAATCCTCGGAAATTGGGTGACCACCTGGGTGATGTCTCCTTTAGTCCTTGAAAGTGGCTAGGGGAGATATCTGATTCCAGAGAAAGCCTTTCCTGAGGCTGTTCTCCAAATGCCTGGAATGTGTATGTCTAGAGAGTGATCAGTCCACATTGTTAGCCCTTCTTAGGGAAAAATCAATTGGGAAAACTATGAAGGCACACATGATTTTCATAACAGAAGACAGCTGATATATAACAAGCCAAGTAACACCAAAAACTCCTTGGGATTTGGCTTCCTCTGGAGGAATTCCCTGATTCCTCCAGGTAGTGACTTTGCCATAACTAGCTGAGTTCTTATGATATTCCTGCGGCCCGCAGCATCCTTCCTGCCCCCTCCCATGCTATATAAGCTAAGCCTTGCTGAGGAGAATAAAATTTGCAGCTTGATCAGAACACTGTCTTGCTGTCTTCTTTCGTGTCTCCCCTTCCCTTTCATTCTCTCCCGCAGGTGGGTCTCCCCCATTGAGACCCTGCTAGCTAGGGCAAGTTTGGCTAGTTGTTTAGCTTGAACTGTATAAGGGGGGCCCAGGCAGTGAAGTTGGGACCTGTCCCCAGTGCATGGGCCAGCTTTTTGGAGCCTAGTGCCTATGATGGGACACTTTGTGCATCCTTGATACAGGGAGGAGATACTTGGACCTGCCTCAACTGAATGTACCAGGCTCTGCTGACTCCCCTTAAGAGACCTTGCCTTGGAGGAGGTGGGAATGGGGGGATGAGTTGGATGGGAAGCCTAGGAGGCAGGAGGAGGGAGGACAAGGAAATCTGTGGTTGGTATGTAAAATGAATAGGAAATCTCTTAATAAAAACAAGACAAAAAAAAAAAAAAGAATGGAGCAGACAGAGGAGGAACATGATGAAAAGCACCAAGCTGATAAAATCAGAAAGAAAGAAAAAAACTAGATGTATAGCATCTCCCTGAGCACAAGATGAGTCTAAGATGAAAGCTGTCTGAGTAAACTCTACAGTGTTTCAAACTTACAACAATAACACATTTGATGTCTGAAAGAAGTAAATTTGGATATTAGTTGGAAAACAGTCATACACTCAAATATTGACTTTAAACATAGAGCCATAGGCTTTCTTGGTTTTCTTATTGTAACATGCAAGCTTCCACCATAAGCTGGTATTAACATCTAAACTATTTACTATAGCCTTGACACATAGTGATGCTGTTACCATATAATGTCCAGAATGGTATAACTAGGCACAATGCACTTTACAATAGCCAAATGGATCTGAGGAATTGTCTTCTGGATTGGAGCACAAAATGTTGAGAGATGAGTAGACAAAATGAATCATGTTCACAAGTGAGCAATGCACAGAAGAGTGTATAATAACAATTCATAGAGCAAGAATGGATGGGAAAGTACAGATAAGGAAAGTTGCTACACGATGGGTACTAAAGCAAAACCAAAGAGGAGAAATAAGTTTGAATGTCCTAAAGCAAGCACAGGAGGGTGACTGTAGTCAACAATAATTTGTGGAAGTTTATAAAGAAATGGAAGAGCAGTGTGAAGACAAACATAAAGAAATGATAAAGCAGCATTAGGACATAAAATGCTAATGACCCTGATATGATACTTATACACTGAATCCATTATTTAAGTATCACATTGGACTCTAAATATGTGAAATTATTGTATGCCAATTCAAAAAAAATAAACAAAAATAAGTCAAGAGAAGATGAGGGCTAGTTCATAGAACCAGGAATATGATGAACTTTGAATGATTGTCAAACATATGGAACTGAACTAAGATTGTTTGCTCTTGGGAAGCCAAAAGTGTAAATAAGTAATCAAAACCAGCTGAAAGATAAATTATATATATATATATATATATATGTGTGTGTGTGTGTGTGTGTGTGTGTGTGTGTATGTGTGTGTGTGTGTGTGTGTGTGTGTGTTTAATCTTTTGAGTCTCCCTGTCATACTTTGCTTGATGGTGAACACAGAGGTCAGGAAAGTGTGACCTAGTAATCACTTCCTATGATGAAACCATAAGAGTACTTTATGTCTCTCTGTGCTAATGGTCAAGGTCTTTGTGGGAATAATGCCCTTCTAAGCTGAGGAGTTCCTCAGAATAAAGAAATCTAAGGACTTGCTGAATGTCAGGTAGCATGATTGGTAGGATATGGCATTCTGAATACTTCCCTAAGGCCCTCATGTGAGTGTATACCCAGAGATGATCAGAGTTGCTGATGACTGTTCCCAAGCTGGAAAGTGATTTGTGTTCCCATCTAGCTCAATCTATCTATCTTTACTCCCAGGGCATCAACCAAATATCTACATATTGGATCCATTCATCTTTCCTGAATTGCAGAATTGGGGATGGGGTGGCATTTGGCTAACAAACCTCTTTGGAAAAGTGCACTTCTGCAAGTCAGGTTCTAATTAAGTTGAGAAACAGCAGTTGCTTGTGAACTGTTAATATTTTAGCAAAGTTCCTCAACCTGAGTTATTAGAGATCTGGCAGCCTTGTAAAGGGAAAACCTGGGCCCCAGATTAACTCTACATTCAGCCGTGTCCTTTTTCTATCTCTAGCTTCCTTGCAGGAAATCTATATGCATCTAAGCTTGTTTAATGGCTCCAATGTATCAAAACTGGGTAATGATGAAATCTTAACTTCAAAAAGTCTTATGATCAACTAGGTTTACTATTGTGGGACCCACAATACTTGGATCCTCAAAGCCAGAACATCTTGGGAAATACTGTAGCCCAGTCCCTCATTTAATTAATTAGGCTGATTGTTAATATCTCTGTTCACTGGACTCAATCTCCTCAAAGACTCCCTCAAACAGGTAACTCATCACCACTAGAAAACCCTTTCTTTTTTCCTACAGTTTGGAGACAGAGATATCTGACTGATGTCAGATCAATAAGATATGCTTATTTCCTTTGGCATCATTAAAACAATGATCATATTTTCATTTACTTAATCCTTACTACCAATTAAACTTTGAATTTTCTGGTTCAATCCCAATTATCATGCTTTAATGTGCATGATATTTATTGTATCTAATGGAGTAGGAAACTGAGGCCCCAAATTCCCAGGAATTTTATTGATATGTGTCTATTAGCTATTTATATTTTTGAGTTGACAGTTGAGTGAAATTATATTTATCAGGCACAACATGATGTTCCTTTGCAAATGATGATATATAGCTCACAAGCATTATATCACACAATTATCACTCAGTGAGGCCAGCTATCTGTTTTATCAGCAATTTTCAGGTCTATTGTTACTATGCTAAGCATTATATCTCTTTAACTTAGAGTAGTTTAATTATTATTTTGTATTTCTTGTTCTGATTCCTTCTTCCAACTTTCCTTCCTTTTTATTAGCACAATTCTACTCCTTTTTGTCAGATCAGCTTTTTCATTATTCTTATTTTTGTTGTTGCTGCAACTTAAGCACTGAACCTCCTCCATGATAAACTACATTGAGCTATGTACCCCAGCCCGAGTCCAGTATTTTAGGTTCTACAGTAGATCACAGGGGCAGTTCATGTGCCTTGCAGCACAAGGAACTGATTAAGCTAGCTAATTCTAAACCTGCCTGTCTTGTTGGCACCAATCCCTCCCTCTGAAACCTCAACACAAGATTGTACTTGTGTTTCCTTCAGTGCCTTCTCTCCTTCAAATGTATGCAAGTGACAAAGTATCTCTTCATGGGCAACTGTCCTGTAGTCCATCCTCATGCAATCATTTCAAGAAAACTATATTTTAAAAACTCTTTCTCTGACTTTAGCTTCCCTCTTTTTGCAGACACAACAACCATTGTAGTCTAAGAACCCCGAGCTACATCCAAGGGTTTTCACTTCTAGCAGAACCAGAAGACAATGTCTCCTTGTAGTTTTTCAGTAGTCTATACTTTTGTTTTCCATTTAAAGATATAAGTACACACAAATAAACAAATGTATCCTTTCCTATCTTTTACCATTTACCACGGCTGTTTTCAACTTCGGTACCATATGTCCATTTTGTAGATCCTAGCCATTTTGGCTTCCTGAACTATATATACCCTTCCTTTTATTTGTAGATTTACCATTATTTGTAGTCTTTACCTAGGGTAGTTTCAATGCCATGAGAGATGATCCTAAAGTCAATGATTATCCTATGTGTTACCATTGAAGTCCTCATATGACCTTTGTTATGGGTTTTCCTGATTGCCTTTCCCTACTTGAAACATTGGGTACTTTGGGGAGTAGGGCCACCATAGGACGTAGCTTACAGTGAGCTTGCAATAAACATTTCTATATTTTTTCATTAGTTTAATCAATAAATAAATGAATATGATTTGTGCTCTCTGTCCACCTCTCTTCCTTTTCCTTCCATGAGTCTTTAATTACATGCATGTACACACACACACACACACCTGTGGCATTCATACATATGGACTCTCTCTTACTTCAAATTGATGTCTATACATAAGTGCAAATGTAGACTGAACAATCCAAGTAAACTTTTAAATATTATTATAATAATTTTAGACAGTATGTCTTGGACTGAGTGTCAGAAGAAGAACTCAGTTTTCATTAACATGGGAAACTATATAAAATATGGATTTCAGTTGATAGTAAGGGTGAGGATTGGAAAAAGAACAGAAATTAAAAAGTGAAATAAATAATTGAAGGGAAGAAGAAAGAAGTGAGAGAAAGAAGAAAGAAAAATAGGTTGACTGATGACTCTAAAACATGTCCATTTTTTGGTAGATTGTCAGGAATGGTGTGATATGGGACTTATATTTGGGTAAAAATTCTATTGATATAGCTAATATTTTCTTGGACAACACTTAGCTTTAGTGCAAATATACATTATAGACATATGCTGTGACTAGAGATGGCTTTTAAAATGGACCTTTCCTTTTCAGCTATATTGAGCTGACATTGTGAATGGCTGATAATGTACCTTTTGGAATCTTCCAGATGGGATCATTTTCTGTGCAATGACTTCATTGTACTTTGTTCTCAGGCTCAATGACAGCTGCAGGTCTAGGTGCCCCATTGTTTTCTGCTTCTTTCTCTAAATCAAAGAAACATGCCAGATACATATATCTTTTTTAAATTATAAGAAGCAGCTGACATTTAAACAATGGGTAAGCTTAGGATGTACCAAGTGAGAAGGTTGGGAGCTATTCCATTATCGAGAGTTGTAACGGATTCCAGGCCCTTCCCTCCACTTCTGGAACTCATGGATCCAGAAACTATTCCCCTAGTCCTGCCCTGCCTCCTGCAGAGCCATATGCCTTTAATTGCTACCTCAATGAAGATGTTCTTCTCTGAAGGAGGGAATAAGGACATCTAGGTCTTCCAGGCTGTCTGCCCACTTGAAAAGATGTGTCATTCCTTGTCTCTTTCTGACAATTGTTTATCTCTTCCTTCTTTTGCTTCAGTTTCTTGTAATTTCAGCCATGAGGGAAGGAAGAAAAACTCAGATGTGGAGATATAATTGCAAGCAAATGGCATTTACAGTTAATGTGGCGGCAAACTACCTCTTCTCTGGCCTGGATATTTTAACTCTCTTAAGGAAGAACAAGATACTGTAATTCTCTTTTCCAGACCAAAGGTCATATAAAATTATTCATCTGGATCATTAACCATAAGGCATGATTTCACCCACTGCAATAGTCTGCAGGGCATCTGCAGTTGGAAATGGGGACACAGAACATTTATCTGCAGATGTTAGGTGGAAACCACAGTTCCCAGTTGCATTCTCTGCTCACAAGCTGTGAGATGCTAGGCTAACTCCAGAGCCTTAGTTTTCTCATCTGGAAAATGGAAATTATTTCTCCCGTCTTTCTTGGAATGATTGTGGTGAGATTATTGTGGGATCCTGTCTAAGTCTTTGGAAGCCATAGCACTACATAAATATAATGCTTGTTATTATTTTTACATCAGTATTATATTTACAAAATTTCTATCCCTTCCTCTTTCCCAAACTCTTCCCATATCCCTCTCACATCCACTCAAATCCATGACCTTTTCTTCTTTAAGAATTACTATTACACATACAAACACACACACACACACACACACACACACACACACACACCAAATCTGCTGTGTCCACTGAGTGTTGCTAGCATGTGTGTGTTTAGGGATGACTGCTTGGGATTGGGTAAGCTATTAGAAGGCTTGTCCTTATAGATGATTGATTCTTCTCTCTCAGGAGCCATTAATTTTCTATAGTTCTTTATGTAGAGTTGGGTCCTTATGAGATTTCCCTATCCTTTACTTGGACAGGGTTGTCATTGTGTGGGCCTTATTTAAGCAACCATATTTTTGAGATTTCATGGGTACAGTTTTCTTGTCAATGTGGAAGACACAATTATGCAGGGGATGTCTTGGGCCTCTGGTTCTTACAATCTCTCCACTTCCTCATCTGTGATGTTTCTAAGCTTTAGGATAGAGTTTGTGTTATGGATGTATCAACTGGGGGCAGGCACCTCACAGTAAGTTGTCCTCTTCATCTTGATCAGTTGTGAATATCTATAATAGTCTCTGTCTGCTGCCAGAAGAAGCATGCTTGATGTAGAGTGAGAGCTACATTCCCTTCTTGCTATTTTTTGTTTAGATGCCTGAACTTTTATTTTCTTCCCCTTCCAGTACCAAAGTGCAAATAAATCACTCTTCCAGCTTTGGATTCTCTGGATCAAATCCTCCTCTCAGAAGAGCTTCATATCTCATTCATTTCTATGCCCACATTGTTCCTTTTCTCTGGCTAGATGGATCCTGTAGTGAGCCTGTTGAATTATTTTTCTGAAACACATGCTTGATCCTGCTCATATATTATCTCCATGATTCCAGCTGCTCATGAGTTTACTTACTTAATATGAACAGGCAAATTTAACCATCATCTACCGTGCCTGCCAGTCACAGTTCTGCAAGGGGACTGAATTAACCCAACTGGGTATTATTGCCCAACAAGAAGAGTTAGTATATAAGCAAGAGGAGACTGGCAGGAAGATTGGGAGATGAGCAATGAAAGGCCCTGGAGACTATCATGAATCTCAATGATATCCTACTTGCTAGGGAAACATATTCAGAGTGTAGGGCAGAATGATATGCTCAGATTTTACCTTTGGAAAAGATCACCTTGGCTACACAGTGGAGAATAGAAATTTTGTGGCTGAAATGTCAGAATGATTTTAGAGAGCTTCAGCAGTCAAGTCTAATTTCCATATCCAGCACATACCTATCATGGGTACACCACCCTGTGCTCTTAGCATCGTTTTCTACATATCAGGATCATCCATGGGTTCAGCTGTGCAATGGCTATCGCATCTTCTGGCCATACCCTCTCTGATGTCCCAAGTGGCCTCATACATCTGACCATTCATTCTGCATTCTTGAATGCGGGCCTAAAATTTGAGTATTTTTCCTGGGGTTTCATCAGGGAGATATTTGGAGAGTAGATATTTAGCACTTACCCATCCTATATGACTGGCATTGTGCTTAGGTCCTGGTGTACAGGTGGAATGAGACAGATCTTGACTTTACCTTCATGGAAGTTACAGTCTAAAGGATGAGGGAAAGTACAAAAGAAACCTAAAGCACATCAGGGGTCTGTATCATGGAACATAACGCAGTATTGGGAGTGCTCATCTTTAAATCCAGAACCACGCGTATGCAATAATCTTGTGGACTCTTGAGCTTACAAGATTTTTTTTTCTAACCCAGAGATGAAAAAAAAAATGAGAAATTAGAAATGAATATTTATCAGGTCTCTGGGGGATGGGTGGCTGCTTAGAACTGATAGAAGTCACAAAGGAAAAAGCATAAAGCAAACCAGAAAACTATAGCGAACATAACAAAGGATTACTATCTTATTATGTAATGAGCCCATGAAAATCAATTAAATTCACTAAGACCCCAGCAGACAAATGAACAGAGGGTATAAGCAGACAATTCCCCAAAGATGAAATACATATAACTAGTTAACAAGCACAAGAAAAAATGGTTCACTCTCTAATAATCAAAGAAAGGCTTATTAAAGCCACTAGATAACGTTTTTGCCTACTGAGTTGGCAAACCCCAAGTTTAAACCAAAGCTGTGAACATGCAATGATGTCAAAACTCATGTGTTCCTGGCAGACATATGGACCAGGGGAATTGCTTTGGAAAACATTTTGGCATTGTACGCAAGGGATCTTAAAATATGATTTAATTTTAGTAATTTAATTTTAGAATTTTTGATAAAATAAGAATCAAAAAAATAGAGAAAATACGACACTAAGATTTTTTCCCCCTGAGAATTATTTATAGTAGATAGAATGTTTGTGGGGGACTTCCAAATAGAAAACTAAAAGTGTGCAGATGCACATGACAGAAAACAGTCTACAGCCATTTAAAAATATGTCTGTGAAGTTTTTATGTTCTGTACTAGTTAAGTGTAAAAAGGAGGACAGAATAAAGAGTCCTCATATTCATTATGATTGTGTTCACAGGGAGAAAGTAGCAGGTGTATTGTTATGGGTTTCAGCCTGTCAGATAGGTCTGGAGACCCTTAGTGATGCTAATGTGATCTGGGCACAAGAATGTGGCCTGGGCTGTGCCCCCTAAGGTTTGAAGCTTGGTACAGAAATGGGGAACTCTCTGCGGGTCCCTTGAAACTTGATGTGTTCACCTAGGTTACCCAATTTCCAACTGGGGACTTACATTTCCAAATTGTAAGACTGTAAGAAACCATACTGGGCTGGCTCTTCCATCTTACACACAAAGAAACTGAGACTCGAAATGTTTTCTTAGCTTGATCAGGGTTGCACAGAGTTATGCTGCAAATGTGACAGGAATTCGTGTCTTCTGAACTAAAACCAGCAGGGTCTGCAACCTCAGGATGCATGTGAATTGGTGGATGAGCCTTTTATTTCTTGTTCGTTTGTTTGGTGTGTGTGTGTGTGTGTGTGTGTGTGTGTGTGTGTGTGTGTGTGTGTGTATGTTTTCATTTGTTTTGTTGTTGTTGTTGTTGTTGTTGTTGGTGGTGGTGGTGGTGGTGTGTGTGTGTGTGTGTGTGTGTGTTAGCATGTGAATGTTCCCTTTGTGTACATTCAGTGGCAGTGAACAAATAGCCAGGCATATGATTTGCTTGGAATTGTCTGGGTTTCCACACAAAATGTTAGTTCAAAATATTAAGTTTTCAGCGTTTAGAGTGCACAAGCTTTGTTGAGGTCCTATGCATTTCTTGGTGGGCCCGTGTTGGGTTTTTTGCTCCAAACAGTCTGCCCTTTTGGCTCTAGGCTCTCAACTGGCTCCACAGCATCTTGATCTCTGGCCCAGACTTTCTCTGCTTCCTGGGCCTGCTGCAAGAGCAGGGGCTCTTGAGAAGCCCCTAGGACTGGTTCCCCTGGGACTGGGCTCTGCTTGCAGCCACCGAGGCTCCATCCAGCCATCCAGCTGGTTTCTTGGAAGCTGATAATTGTCTCTCCCAATGGATCCCCCGCCTCTCTTAGCTCAGAAGTATTTCTGTTTGCTTTCACGCTGCAGAAAAGCACTTGCCACTTGTCTCGCGCGGCTTAATTAGCTCTAATGGGGGTGGAGGTTGTCCTTGGACAGCTTCCTGCAGCTGCCCTCTGCTGGCCGGGAGACGCATTGGCGGCTGGAGTCTAGGGACCCTGAAAATCTTTTAGGCCACTCTGAGCCAGGGAGGTATTGATAAAAAAAAAAAAAGCCCTCGTTACAAGTTCTGGGATACTAACCAGCTCCCTCCTCGAAATATATATACAAAACTCCCTTTCAGTATGAGATGGAGAATTTGAAAACTGTGTTTTGAAAGCCCAATTTCAATATGCATGGCCTAAAATAAGCAAGTTTCTCTTCTTTTTTAAATAAATGGTCTTTGTTTCTATTACATATACGTGCCCTGGGTCCCGTTCTTTGTTTGGAGACACAAGAGACTGAAAATCATAGTTAGTGCCCATCTCCACCCAGTTCCATAGGTGTAGCCTTGGCATCTATTGGACTCTTATAGAGGCATAATGGAGCATGGCTCCCAAAGAGCCATGCCCAGTACCTGCCACACAAGTCACACTAAGGGAATGGTTCTGTTATTACTAGTGGGTTTATTATTACTGCAATGAGCTGAGTGTAGTCGGGGAAGTGCTACAAAAGGGGAAATGTTTTCTAAGGTAGATGTACAATGTGCACAGGAGTATCGAAGAGACAAAAAGAGTATAGAAGTAATCAGTCACTAAGTCAAAGTCAGAATGAAAATATATTTGAAATAAGGTAGAGGAATCTTATTTTCAAAGGAAGCAAGTTAAGAACCAAAGGATGCGGAGATTTGCAGCATAAAGATGTCCTCCAGACATGATGGGACCATTGCACTTAGGTTATTACTATAGCTATGGTTATCTACACAAGATTGGGCCCACAGACATTTTATCATGGATGAGAGAGGTGTCCATGAGGCCCTATGCCTCCCAGATTAACTACTGACAATTAACTTTCGTTGGGGAGGGGATCATTTCCTTTGGTGTTGCGGCCGCAAATAGGCTTTCCTTGTTCCACTGCATAACTTCTCTCCTATGCTTTGGAAAAGCAGCTGGATAAACTCAGTGAACCATTCACAAAAAGAAGACGTTAAAGTAGAAAAGGGGTTTGTTAAGGAGAAGTGGGAGCAGGGGTGAGAGAGAGTGATAAGGGTGAAAATAACTGAAATTCAACACAAAAAAAAATGTGTGAAACTGTCAGACAATTGCCAAAAACGTGTTGGAAAAAGACACAGTCTCCCATTTGTTTTAAGTTTCAACCTTCCTTAAGCCCCTCAGAGAGGTAATGGATGCCTGCCCTGTAAAAAGTAGATAGCTGCCTGCAAAATGAAGGTAATTTGTATTGAGGGGTGAAGTTTGTCTATATTCTTTATTGACTAAACAAATCATTTGCTCTTTCTAGTGATAAAGACAATCACAGAAACATAAGGATCATGGACCTTCAGGGCTGGGAGACTTTATCTGCTCCCATCTCCAGTTGTTGCTGTCTATGGACTACATGTCAATCAGAAATCTGTACTATGTTTGACTGTTGCTGGGGACAGGGTACTCACTTGTACCATGATAAGATGTCAATCTGTCATTAGATAAGTAGATACATTGAGTGTTCTGCTGAACTTTCCCTCTTAAAGCCTCAATCTAGACATCAGTTATGTTAATTTTGCCCTTAAATATCTCCAAGCATCCTCATCAATATCGCCCCTGTGCAAATATCACATCCATTGCAATGATAGAAAATTTCTAATTGGCTGTCAGCTCAAACTTTCTCCTTCCTCTTCAACCCCAATCCATTTCTTATGTTGCTTTGTCAAATGTAAATCTGGTCTTGAATTTCTATCTACACTTATTGCCTTTCTCCTGTCTTAAGAATACCAGCCTCCTTAGCAAGCCCTGTGATGTCCTATATAATGCAGCCTGTCTTCAAGAGTAGGAACTGATAACCTGTTTCATGAGCCAGACACAGTCATAGGCTGCTATAAACCCATGTGTTATATGTTGTTCTCTGTTCAGCCATTAAAGTACTTAGCAGCTGCAATAGCTGTGGTTTCAAAAGGCTGAGATGCTGCTCTAGCCAAAAGCATAACTTTAACATCAGTCATACGACGTTTATTTTGCAGGCACAAGGAATACAAGAGTTGTGGAATAAACAGGTTTTCCACCAAGATTTCAAAAGAAAGCCTGGAAGGCGCTGCACTATGTGCCAGAGTTGGCGGTGTTGCAAGTAGCTGCTGACATGACATCCATGAAGGTTTGAGAAGGAAACCAAAGCTGAAGTGGAGAGTACCAGGTGTGAGAAATGCCAGGATACAACCTCCAATAGCATAATGTCTACTTGTACAGTAGGACATTTCAAAGAAGCTGGCTTTCTAGGGCTAGGGGTCCTATATTTTGCATTTTCACATCATTACTGTATGTATTCCAGGTTATGGGGCTATCATGCTGATAAAACTGCTCAAATGAATTGAATGTCCAGACCTACTACACTTGGTCTAAGTGACTGTTTTCAGAGTGCTATGGCACTCAGCCTGGATGACCTTATGCCTAAACATAGAAGTGGTTAACCCAAGAGGCAAACGTGTTTCAGAATCTAAGAAGTTGAATGTTTTTGTAGATTTTATTGGCCTGGATGTTGTAGAAATGAGACAAGCTCTTTTATTGCAAGGCTCTTTGTAAAAGACTGGATATTTTAATTAAGAAATTCCAGTTTCTGACAAAATATCCAAAACTTTAATACATTTAAAGGATGATATATGATTGCCCTATGCCATGATGAAGAATATTATATAATGTTTTGATGGTTAATATTGTTAACATGTATAGATTTAGGATTTATGGAAACATATCTCTTGATGTGTCTATAACAGTCTGAAGAGAGGAAGACCATTACTAAATCAGAACAGGAGCATTCCACAAGCCACAGTCCCAGCCTGAATGAAAAACAGAAAGTTAGGTGAATACCAGTATTCATTCATCTATGCTTCCTGACTACAGACACAGGGTAGCAAGCATCCTCATGCTCTTGTCACCATGTTCAACTGCACTGACTATATCCTCAAGCAATGAATCAAAATAAACATGTTTCCATTTAAAAATAACAAAACAAAACTGAAAATAGACTCTTCTTTCACAATACATCCTAATCACCGTTTGCTTCCTTTAACTCTTCCTAGTTGCTGTCTTACCTCTCCTTCCTGTATCCATTCCCCCTCCATTTTCCACCAGAAAAGAGCAGGCTTCCAAGAGACAATAACCAAACACAACAAAACAAAATTAGTAAGACAAGCCAAAAACCCTCACACCAAAGCTGGACAAGTTAACCCAATAAGAGGAAAAGAGTTCCAAGAGCAGGCAAAAGAGTCAGAGACAACCCACTCCCACAGTTAAGAGTACGACAAAAAACACCAAGCTAACAGGCACAACATACATGTAGAAGACCTGGTTCAGACCCATGCATACCCTGCACATGTCCCTCACTCTCTGTGAGTCCCTATGCACCCTGCTTAGTTGATTCAGTAGGCCATGTTCTCTTGGTGTCCTCTATCCTGTCTGACTCCTATAATCTTTCTGCCCCCTCTTCTAGGGGATTCCTGGAGGGGAGGCACCTGGTGGTGACCTGCAATTTAGACACTTTCTCTGCATAATGTCTGCCTCTGGTTCTCTACATCTGCTCCCACCTGATGCCTGAGGAAGCCTCTCTGATGACAACTGGGCAAGGTACTGATCTATGAGCATAGCAAAATACCATTAAGAATCATTTTTTTTTTTTTGTTGTTGTTTTTTAGACCAGTCATGTTTGGTTCTGCCCTAGGTTTGGTTCTGTTTTCTGGTTTCTGACCATCCAAGCAGTATCAGGCATGGGCACTCTCTCCTGGAGTGTGCCTCAAGTTAAATCAGACTTTGGCCACTCCCACAAGTTCTGTAACACCATTGCCCTAATACATCTTGTAGGCAGGACAAAATATTAGTCAAAGGTTTTGTGGCTGGGTTGGTGCCCAGGTTTCTCTTTTGGTAGCTTGCAGAGTATCTTCCCATACCAAACATACTAGAACTCTGGAGTGAATGAACCATGCAGGCAGCAGCTTAACTTCTCCATGTTCAATTAGATGTACTGATGTTGTCATTGGGAATGGGGCCCTGCTGTCAATTTGTGGAGGGAAATCCTCTGTCCTAGCATCAGCCTATGAAATATCTTTGACCAACAACTCTACCAAATGCAACTTAGTCCCACCACTGGAAGCCTTGCCTGGTGACAAGAGATGGCCAGTTGAGACTTCTTATCCCCATTACTGGAAGTCCTCACTATGATCACCCTCATAGACTAAGAAGTTTCCACTGCACTAGGTTTCCACAGCACCCTCCCAAATGGCTCCCAATTCCAGCTGTCTCTACCTGTACTGCGTCCTTCCATCTCATCCCCACCACCTTACCTTCTGCTCTTTCTTCATCCACCCTCAGTTCATCTGCAAAACCCATTTCCCCTTCCCAGGGAGAGTCAAATATCCCCAGCCCCCAGAACGTTCTTCTTTACCTAACCTCTCTGAGTTTATGGATCATAGCTTGATCATCATTTATCTAACAGCTAATATCTACTTGTAAGTTAATACATATCATTATTTCTCTTTCTTGGTCTGGGTTACCTCATTCAGGATGATTTTTTTCTAGTTCCATCCATTTGCCTGCAAGTTTCATGATGTAATTTATTAAACAACTGATTAATACTCCATTGTGCAAATATACCACATTTTCTTTATC
Organism: Peromyscus maniculatus bairdii; assembly: GCF_049852395.1. Classification (NCBI taxonomy): domain Eukaryota; kingdom Metazoa; phylum Chordata; class Mammalia; order Rodentia; family Cricetidae; genus Peromyscus; species Peromyscus maniculatus. The sequence goes on along the minus strand of NC_134853.1, from coordinate 91,082,005 downwards.
CATTCTTCAGTTGAGGTACAACTAGGCTGTATTTAGTTTTGGCTATTATAAATAAAGCTACAATGAACATAGTAGGGCATGTGTTCTTGATGTAGCTTGTTGGCTATTATGAATAAAGCTACAATGAACATAGTAGGACGTGTGTTCTTGTGTCCTTGGGTATATGCCCAAGAGTGGTATAGCTGGGTCTTGAGGGAGATCAATTCTTAATTTTCTGAGTAACTGTCATATTGATTTCCATAGTGGTTATATAAATTTACATTCCCACCAACAAGGGAGGAATGTACCCCTTGATCAACAACTTCTCCAGCATGAGCAATCACTTGTGTTATTGATTTAGCCATTGTGACAGGTATAAGATGGAATCTCAAAGTAGTTTTGATTTGCATTTCCCTGATGGCTAAGGATGTTGTGCATTTCTTTAAGTGTTTCTCAAGCATTTAAGACCTCTATTGAGAATTCTCTGTTTATATCTATACCCCATTTTTTAATTGCATAATTTGGTTTTTGGAGATCTAGTTTCTGAAGTTCTTTATATATTTTGGCTATTAGTCTTCTATTGGATGTGGAGTTGGTTAAAATTGTTGCCCCTTCTGTAGGCTGCCATTTGCCCTATTGACTGTGTCTTATGCTTTATAAAAGCTTTTCAGTTTTACCAGATCCCATTTATTAATTGTTAATCTTAGTGTCTGTGCTATCTGTGTTCTGTAGAAAATAGTCTCCTCAGTCAATGTGATCAAGGCCATTCTCCACTTTCTCTTCTATCAGATTCACTGCATTTGGTTTTATATTGAGGTTTTTGATCTACGTGAACTTGAGTTTTGTGCAGGATGATAAATATGGATCTCTCTGCATTTTTCAACATGCAGATATCCAGTTTGACTTGCACTATTTGTTGAAGACACTGTCTTTTTTCTAGACTGTATTTCTGGTGTCTTATCAAAAATCAGATATCCATAGGTGTGTAGATTTATGTCTGGGTCTTCATTTAGAATTCATTGATATATTTGTCCATTTTTATACCAATACCGTATGTTTTTTGTTACTATAACTCCATAGTAGAACTTGAAATCAGGGATGGTGATACTCCAGAATTTATTGTTCAGGATTGTTTTAGCTATTCTGGGTTTTTGTTTTTTGTTTTTGTTTTTTGTTTTTCATATGAGGTTGAGAAATATCCTTTCAAGGTCTGTAAAAAAATTGTTGGAATTTTGATAGGAATTGCATTTAATCTGGTGTTGGTAGGATGACCATTTTTACTATGGTAATCCTACTGATCCATGAGCATGGTGGAGATCTTTCCACCTTCTGACATCTTGAACTAATTCTCAAAGATTTCAAATTTTTATCATATAACTCTTTCAGTTGCTTGGTTAAAGTTACCTCAAGATAATTTATATTATTTGAGGCTATGGTGAAAGATGTTGTTTCCCTGATTTCTTTGTCTGTTTTTCCTTTGTAAAATAGGAAGGCTAATTATTTTTTTTAGTTAATCTTGTATCTAGCCACTTTGCTGAAAGTGTATATCAGCTCTTGTAGTTCCCGGGTGCAATTTTTGGGGTTGCTTATGTATACTCTCATATTATCTGCAAATAAAAATACTTTGACTTCTTTCTTTCTAATTTTATCCGCTTGATCTCCTTTAGTTTTATGTAGGCACTTACTGCTATGAACTTTGCTCTTTGCCCCACAAGTTTGGGTATGCTGTGCATTCATTTTCATTAAATTCTAAATAGCCTTTAATTCCTTTATTTCTGTCTTGACTCAGTAGTCATTCACCTGAGAGTTGTTCAGTTTCCATGAGTTCATAAGCTTACTTTTGCTTCTGTTGTTTAAATCCACCTTTACTATATGATGGTCTCATAGGATGCTGGGGTTTATTTCACTTTTCTTATATATATTAAGATTTTCTTTGTGTCTAAGTATGTGGTCAGTTTTGGAGAAATCTCCATAGGCATTGAGAAGAGGGTATATTCTTTTGTGTTTGGGTGAAATTTTCTGTAAATATCCGTTAATTCCATTTGTTTTATGACATCTGTTAGGTCCAGTATTTCTCTGTTTAGTTTATCTCTGGATGACCTGTCAATTGATATGAGTTGAGTATCGAAGTCTCTGTCTCTCACTATCAATATGTGAGGGTTGGTATATGATTTAAGCTGTACAAAAATGGGTATTATTGTGTTTGGGGCATAGATATTAATAATTGAAATGTCATCTTGGTGGATTTTTCTTTTCATGAATGTGTAGTGTCCTTCCCCATCTCTTTTTATTAGTTTAGGTTTGAAGTCTATTTTGTTAAATATTAAAACAGCTACACAAGCTTTTGTCTTAGGTCCATTTGCTTGGAATATCTTTTCTAAGCTTGTACCCCGAGGTAATGTCTACTTTTGATGTTGAGGTATACTTTTTGCATGCAGCAGAAGGATAGATCCTGTTTTTGCATTCCATTCTGTTAGTGTGATTTTTTATTGGAAATTGAGACCATTGTTATTGAGAGATATCAATGACCAATGGTTTTTTTGGTTCCTATTATTTTGTTGTTGTTGTTGTTGTTGTTAATAAACTCTATGGGATATTTGGATGCTGGTGATCTGGACTAGCCTTGGCTAAAAAGTGAGACTCTATTCTTGCAGAGCAATGTGCTCTTGCTCTTTTCTTTAGGTGAATTAAACTTTCAAAAGCTTAGTAGTTACTTTACCCTTTAGGGCACTGACTCCTTCAACATAATCACATATTTTTCAACTTAAAATTTCATTTTTTCTAATATCATTTCACACTTTTTCACCCCTATTTTTCTTATTCTCAAAGACATGTGTGCTCTAACTTTGGATAATTTACTCATTCTTGTTCTCACAGAGGAGAGGACTCTTATGAGAGTCAAGTAGAGGCTAATCTGTCCTGTGGCTTCCTGTCGTTAAAAGAGACAAAATAAAGAATCCTAACTCCTGGCCCTAGGTTTTACTTTCAAACTAATTTCTTCCATAAACTTTAGCAAGATGCTTCTTTTTCAGAAACCCAGTTTTCTCATTCCAAAGAAAAGAAAGAGCACCTATAATCTATAGCCATGGGGGCTTTGATCTGTGATTCAGATGTTAAAACAGTCACTGTAGAGAGACTTTCAGTTTTCCAATCTTCTCCATTCCCTCCTCTTCTAGCATGTTTTTCTCATCTATGAAGTAATGGGGGTTGAATTAAATCAATTCTCTTCTTACACTTTTCAAGTTCCATGTCTCTAATTTCCATGCTACTGAAAGCCTACATACACCCCTTGCATCTCCAGGCCACAGCCTCCTCACCCTACCCAACAGGGATTCTTGTCCTTTCAAAGGCTTCCTATTTCTGTTTGCTTTTCTCTTCCCATCATCTCAGTGATTCACTCATCCAGGTGAACCCTCTTCATCCCTGGAGATAATTCCCAGCAGCAGGCTCTCTCCTCCAGGCTCTTAAGGTGGCCACACACTGAGCTAAATAAGCTGCTTATCAGCATGGGAAGGGACAGCATTTAGAGTGCCATGTCTTATTTATTTATTTATTTAATTTTTTCTGTTAGCTTTGCTTGAAAAGAAGGTGATTTGGGAATGTTTGGAAGATGTCCCTAACTAGTGCTTGGATCTCTATGAATGTGGAGATAAAAGAGGAGAAATCATGATATTAATTCTGTTTCCTTTAATGTTTCCTTATGTATAACACTAAGGTGTTTTTCTCCATTTCTCATGCCCTTCAAAAATTGCTTGTTTGTACCCAGATCTGACCATGTCCAAGAATATAGATTTATCTTTGGAAGCAGAGCATTTTTAGAGATATGTAGGCATGATATGAAACTGTTGGCACAATTGTGAATCACTATATGATAATATTAGCATCAAGGTGGGGTAATAAGAGAATAAAAGAAACAGGTGGAACCAAGGCTAAAAGAAGAAAATGATCTATTGGCTTCACGAGGATCTGAATTTCATCCTCAGAAACCACATTTTATTTATTTATTTATTTTTATTTTGTCTATTTGTTTATTTATTTATTTATTGGTTTTTTGAGACAGGCTTTCTCTGTGTAGCTTTGGAGCCTGTCCTGGAACTCACTCTGTAGCCCAGGCTGGCCTCGAACTCACAGAGATCCACCTACCTCTGCCTCCCACGTGCTGGGATTAAAGGTGTGTGCCACCACTGCCCGGCTAAAAACCACATTTTAAAGCTAGGCCTTGTAGTATAAGATTGTAATCCAGGTCCTTGGGAGATGGAAACACGTGGTGTTCTGGGGCTAACCAGCTTAATCAGTAAGATCCAGGGCAAATAGGAGGCATTTTCTAAGAAGAGATGCACAGCATCGGAGCAACAACAACCCCACATCCACCCATGCTCACATGATTCCCCTGATGTGTACATTTAAAGACCTAAATTCACTCCAATCAAGAACAAAATGTGCTCTTTGTTTCCCCACAATATTACTTTCTTATATTTTCTTGTTTCTTCTTTACTGGCTTTCCTCCATTTTCATTTATGTGACATCTACTATGTCAGAAACTGTGGCTGTGTCTCTTCAACCCCCTGTAGTGCATCCTCAGTAGGACCAAAAGACCAATGAATGAATGATACCGTGTGAGTGGGAGCCTTCATTCTTTTATTCAGTCTTTAAAGGAATCTTCACACACTCTCAAGTATGAAAGCTGCACAATGGATGTTATTTTTCTTTCTTTTTGCTTCTTTGGGGACCTTTGTTAACAAAAGGATTGTATGTGTAAGTGTGTTTGTCTGTGTGAGTGTATGCCAAATGTTTGCAGGTACTTTCAAAGGCTAGAAGAGGTAAGCAAAACCCTGGGAACATGTTTGTGAACTGAAAATGTTGCTGGGAATTGAATTTGGCCTCTTTAGAAGAGCAATGAGCACTCTTAACCACAAAGCCCTTCCCCCAACCTCAAGTATCTTCAAAAAGATAAATTCTCTCTCCACTTTATAGATATAACTCACAACTTAATGTTTTCATATTTGTAGTAAAATTACCACAGGTAATCAACTTAACAAATCCATTAGTTCATGATTAGATCTATATAGATAATGATATTTTGTTTGTTTTTGTGCTTTCTGATATTAAGATTGGGTTGTATCCTGTTCCATATTGCCTACAAACCATGATTTTTTTTTATTGTGCCTTGCCTTGTGACTCCATTTTAGAAATAGTTTTGACTCCATCTTGAAGTTTGGAGGATGATCCTATACCTGAGTGGACATTCAATTAGCACTGTCTGTCTAGCACCCGAGTGCAGCACAGACTGATGATTGACTTATTCCTCACTGTAAAAAGGGCACCACTCTATGAAGCTACTTGAATGAATCAAGTCTGTGCAGGCATGGAGGCATAGTAAAATTATGTCATGATGAGCTTATGAGATGACTTGGTGGTTGAGACAATGAAGAATTCTTGCCTATATGAGACCAGAGTTAAGTTCCCAGCACCCACAGCAGTCAGCTCACAACTGCTTGTAACTCTAGTTGCACAAGCCTCTGGTATCATCTTTGGCTTCTTACAACAATTTAATTCAAGTGATATAACAGCACACACACACACACACACACACACACACACACACACACACGAACATATACTCAAATAAAAATAAAGTAAATCTCTAAAAAAACGTCATTTCGCTGAATTGGCAGTGGACACAGATCATGTGCCCCGCCCCCCATAGACTTTCGGGTCTGCAGGGCTCACAACCAGGAGCCCAACTGGGGCCAGAGGTACCATCATACTAAGTACTGCCCAATGTCTCTAGAACTGGGCATGGGAAAGAGGAAAGGCAATAGCTCTGCACTATCCCATATAGCTGTGGCAGGCAGTTCTCAACCAAATGTTACCTGTGACCCAACCAATAGCCCTGATGCTGGGTGTTGGGCACCATTGTGGTGAGAGAGTGCTGGGTGGAGAGGTGGAAGAGATGAGAATAAGAGACAGAATGATTCATGGGATGGAGAGAGAGGTAGATCTGGAGAGGTGAGAGTGGCGAAGAACAGGCTGATGTGAATGGCCAGTTATCCTGAGTCCAGGGAGATGTTTGGGGCTTGGGCTATGACTAAGGGTCAGGTCTTAATCCAGGGCACTGGAGGAGACAAGAGATCCTGTGTTGGTGTCTCTGGCTCCTCTTGATGTTGGGGGCTGTGCAGGGGCCTGTGGTCTGGGCTGCCATTTGGGGCCATGTTACTATCTGAAGGCCATGCTGCTGAGGGGGCCATGCCAATCTGGGTGGCTTGCACAGCCACCTGGAGCCATGGTGACAATCTGGCCTGGGATGCTGCTGAGGACAATGTCCAGGTCCATGGTCCTGCAGCAGCCAGGGTCTGTGTTCATATCCCTGGCCCATGTTGCCACCAGGGCCCAAGTGGATACCCGGGGTGTAGGTCACAACCTGTGACCATGTTGGTGTCCAAGGGCTGGCTGTGCCTCTGGTGGGGCCAGGAAGATTTAGGTGGCCAGGGCTGTCAACTGGGGCCATGGTATCATCAGGACCAGGATTGCAGCCAATGGCCATGTCTGGGTCTGTGACTTGATGCAGCCAGGGTCTGTGTTAATATCTGTGACTCCAAAGACCTTTGAAACCCATGCTGATGCCAGGGGTCTGGGCTGCCAGCTGGGGCCATGTTGTTGTCTGAGTGTCACCCTGCTGCTGGGGTCGTGCCAGTCTGGTTGGCCTGTACTGCCACCTGGGACCATGGTGACATCCAGGATGGGCTGCTGCCTAGAACTATGTCTGGGATGTCTATGGTCAATGGTCCTACCATAGCCGGGGTCTGTATTGATGTTTATAGACCATGTTGCCACCAAAGAACACATAAAAGCCCGAGGTCTGTGCTGCAACCTGTGGCCATGAGGGTATATGGGGTCATGCTGCCACCAGGGATACATCACCTGGGGCAATGATGTCCTCTGGGCCAGCACTGCTGCTGAGGGCCATGTCTGGGTCTGTGACCCTATAGCAGCCAGGGCCTGAGCTGATGTCGAGGGCTCCTTTTGCCACCAAAGGCCATATGGATGACCAAGGTCTGGTTGGCCACCTTGGATCATGTAGGTGTCTAAAGACTGTGCTACACCTGGGGCCATGATGATTTGAGTGACTGGTGCTGCCACCTAGAGCCCTGAAGACATCTGGGTATGGGCTGTTTTCTAGGGCCATATCTGGGTCCATGCTTGTGGAGGTTAGGGTTTAGGGTAGTGTCCATGGCTCCAGTTTCCACCAAGGTCTCTTATGATGCATGGGGTCTGGCCTGCTGCATGGGACCACGTTGGTGCCTGGGGGCTGTGGTGCCATCTTTGCCATGACTATCTGAGTAGCCTGTTCCACTGCTGGGGCTGTGGTGGCATCTGGGCCTGAACTACTGCTGAGGGCTCTGTCTAAGTTTGTGGTCTTACTGCAGCTGGGGTCTATGGTAATGTCCATGGTTCATGTTAGTGTGGGGTTATGGGAACCATGTTGGGCTGAGCTGACCCTGCCCTTCAACTGGCCCTGGGATGGCTGGCCCTGCTCCTCACTGGATACTGCAGCAGGTGAGCTAGCTTTACCCCTCAGAGAAGAGCTTACCCCCCACCCCGAACTCAGGAAAGGTGGCCCCATGCCTTGTCATAGGTGTGCACCTCATCTGGGAAGCATGCTAGAGCTAACCCTGTGGTCAAGGACAGAAGTGAACTGACCCTGAAGGTATAAGAGTTGGAGAGCTGACCTGTCACCATGCCCCTCTTCTGCCATGTGGTGGCATGGGTGAGGGAAAGATGACCCCCTCACTCATTACCACTTATGGTAAATAAGAGAGCTGGTCCTGGGGTCACAAGAGTGGGAGAGTTAGCCCTGACCCTCACTGGCAGCAGTGCAGGAGAGAGCAAATTCTGCTTCCCATCTGGCCAGCACACTAGAGCTGATCCTGTTATCGGGGATTCAGGTGAGCCAGCCCTTAGGATGTGAGAGCACGAGAGCTGACCTGTCTGCCTCCCCCTGCCCCTATACCTTTTAAAAACAATAGGGAGGGAGGGCCCTGCACCTGGACTGGGCAAGACAGTAGAACTGACCCTGGAAATGTGAGTGAGGGGGACCTGGATCTGAGAGCCAGAGAGAAGAATTGGCTTTGCTCCTTGCTATAAGGTGCATTGAGTGAGCTAGCCAAGGCAGTGCTGGAGAACTTGGCCAGGTAAGTTCTGATGAGAGAAAGCTAGCTGACCAACCCAAGCCCAGAACAGGACTGAGTTGGCCCACCTCAACATCCTCCAAATCTATGAATTGTTGAAGCAGGGAAAGGGGATGAGCCTACAGATCCAAAACAGCAGAATCTCCATGATGCAGGGCAACAGGATATTCAAGAGGAGCCTCAGTGAGAGCCCACTATTGGTGGTATAGCAGAAACAAGAGGCCTCAAGTCAGACCTTTGACTCATGGCAATGAACACTTATTTGCAAGTAAAGGTGAATGGAAGAAAGGGCAAACTTTGACTGTGACTTAACAGGACACACTATAGCTTCCAAGACCAAGTTCTTCCTTTTTTTTTTTTTTTCTCTTAAATTTGGTTTTGATTTTCACAGGGCGGGAGGATGCAAGGGCAGAGGGCAGATGTGTAGACAGGGAGATGAGTGAGATAGGAATGTATGGTGTGAAATCCACAAAGAATCAATATAAAGTAAAAAGAAAAAATCATTTCTGGGAAACCAGACCTAGGGAATTATGAGGCACACCAGACTGAGGAATAGGTGTAACTCTGTCAACTGGATACCATAAACAGGTAGATCCCCCTCACAGGGATGGTAGTGGCCCTCACTGATGTGCTATCTGACCATCCAATGTGTGGGTCAAGAGCCAATGGGCAGATTAATTTTGAGAGCAGCATCTCTATCCTCTGCAGCTTAGGCCTGGCAAGTTATTACACCTGCACAGATGCTGTGGTGGTTTGAAAGAGAATTGCCTCCATAGGCTCATATATCTGAGTATTTGGTCTCTATTTGGTAGAAGTATTTGAGAATGATGAAGGGATATGGCCTTTTTAGAGATGTGTCACTAGGGTGGCCATTCACATAAAGCTCACACCATTCTCAGTTCTCTCTCTCTCTCTCTCTCTCTCTCTCTCTCTCTCTCTCTCTCTCTCTCTCTCTTTCTCATGCAGCCACACATGTGTACTCTCAACTACTGCTCTAGCACCATACCTGCCTGCTACCATGATCCCTACCATGATGACTGTGGACTCTAACTTTCTTTCTTTCTTTTCTTTTTTTTTTTTTTTGGTTTTTTGAGACAGGGTTTCGCTGTGTAGCTTTGCGCCTTTCCTGGGACTCACTTGGTAGCCCAGGCTGGCCTCGAACTCACACAGATCCGCCTGGCTCTGCCTCCTGAGCGCTGGGATTAAAGGCGTGTGCCACCACCTTATTTTTAAGCATCATTTACATAACATCCTCAAAGAATTCATAGTCTGTTATAGTCAGACTCAGTTCAGGCAGGTCCAGTCCCCTCCTCCCAGACTGAGCCAAGCGTCCCTGCATAAGTCCCAGGTTTCAAACAGCTAACTCATGCAACCAGCCCAGGACCTGGTACTACTGCCTAGATGCCTCCCAAACAGATCAAGACAATCGACTGTCTCATCTATTCAGAGGGCCTGATCCAGTTGGGGGCCCCTCAGCCTTTGGTTCATAGTTCATGTGTTTCCATTCGTTTGGTTATTTGTCCCTGTGCTTTATCCAACCTTGGTTTCAACAATTCTTGCTCATATAAACCCTCCTCTTTCTCACTAATTAGACTCCCAGCGCTCCACCCAAGATCTACATGAACAGCCTGGACATGAGTGGAAGCAATGAAGGGCGAGGGTCGAGGGAAAGAGAGTGGGAGATCCTAGCTGGATCAAGAAAAGAGAGGGAGAACAAAGAACAGGAGACCATGGTAAATGAAGACCACATGAGAAAAGGAAGAAACAAAGAGCTAAAGAGGCCCACAGAAATCCACAAAGATACCCCCACAAAAGACTGCTGGCAATGGTCAAGAGATAGCCAGGACTGACCTACTCTGGTGATGGGATGGCCAAACACCCTAATAGTTGTGCCAGAAACCCCATCCAAGGACTGAGGAATCTGGATGCAGACATCCACGGGACTCTAACTTTCTGAAAGTGTAAGCCTTAAATAAATTCCTTCTGCTATCAGTGGTCTTGCTTACAGTGTCTTATTACAGCAATAGAAATAAGTAAGACAAAGTATTCACATTTATTTCAATTTCTCTGTTTCTTGGAATGTCTGAAACCTCTTGAACTCTGGTGTAGCATCTTGTAGTCATTCTATAACCTAAATTTATACATATGTATGTGGAAAGATATTTACTGTGTGATGTGTAATGTGTGATATAAGAATTAATATTAGTTATTAAGATTATAACAAAAAAGTCAGTGCTTGCATCCATTGATTATCAAGGGAATTGGGATTACTTGTTACATTTATGCCAATAAAACCATCACATTTTGTGAATTTATTGTTATTCAATAAATTCTGACATTATTGTCTCAGTTGGGATTACTATTGTTCTGATGAAACACCATGACCCAAAGCAAGATGGGTAGAAAGGAATTTATTTTCTTTATGCTTTGACATTAAAAGTTATTATCAGGGCAGGAACTCAAACAGGGCAGGAACCTGGAGGCAGAAGCTAATCCAGAAGCCGTGGAGGAATGCTGCTTACTGGATTGCTCTTCATGGCTTACTCAGTCTGCCTTCTTATAAAGTCCAGGACCATTTGCCCAGGAATGGTACTACTCATAATGGGCAAGGCCTTCCTACATCAGGTACTAAATAAAGAAAATGCCCTACAGACTTGCCTACAGCCTGATCTTACATAGATATTTTCTCAACTGAGGTTCCCTCCTCTCAGAGGACTCTAGCTTTTGTCAAGTTGATATAAAATTAGCCAGCATCATCATGGAAACTTACATTTTTTATATGTTTCTGACAGCATGCTCACATATGGTAAGAATAACTAAGATCTACTATCTTAACACTTTTTAGAATATAACACAATATTGCTAAGTACTTCTAGGTGCTGTATACTAAATCTCCAGACTTCTTTATTCTACCTAACTGAACATGGGGAACCTTTGACTTACTTCTCCCTATCCCCCCACCCTCCTTAACCTGGAGTATTCACCATTTCAGTCTATCTGTATTTGTTTGAATTTTGTTTGTTTGATTATTTAAATAGTCTAAAAGACCACAAATACCACAGTTAGAGATGTAGCTCTAAGACGAACAGATATATTTGATGAACATATCAGAATCCACCATCTGTTGGAGAAATGAAAGGGCCTCAGAGGGTAGGCTTTGGTAGATGTATTTTGATGAAATAATTCTTGGAGTCTCTTAGGCATTGTTTGCTTATAGTTAGGTGGACAAGACTCGTGTGTTCTAAGAATTCTTGAGATAGAAGAAGCTAACCCACAGTCTCTACCTGCCTGTCAATTTAGACCCAGGGTTAATATGCCTAAATCTAACCCCATTAATGTTTGAAGGTAGCCTCAGTCTTTGCCAGACAGGGTAGATTTTCCATCAGGATAGACAGTAGTTCAGACTGCAGCTTGCTTCTTGAGCTGAACTGGTCTGGCCTCATAACAGAGAATCTGTTGCCTAGCTAGAAGGAATCGAGGTGCCATCCTGGAAAGCATCCAAAGGCCGTGGATGGTGGACTTAGGTCTCATAGGACATTTTAGGGCCAGAAGAATATGGAGAAAGAAAAATATGGTTGTCATACATAATTCCTGCCACCTTGTTTTGTGTGCATCATGTCTTTAGCTTTGAAGATTTCCCAAGCTATTTACTGGGTGACTTTGAGTCAATGAGAACACTCACTGGGGTGGTGAAAACAACCATCTCATGAGGCAGTTGTCATGAGGATGTTATGAAGATCATAGCATTCTCTCAGGCATATAGTAAGAGCTATATATGTTTCTTCTTTCTTTTTTAAACTCCTTAAATTTTAATCAGTTTAAGGGAATAAAAAGAGGAGCATCAGATGGAAGAGACTGCTACTGTGGGAAGCAGAACACAGAGCTCCAGGGACAGGAGCCAAAGGGAGGGAAGTGCTCACTTGGGGAATTTGGGAGGCACTCAAATATAAGAGGCTCAAACTAATCAATCCCTCTCAACTCATCATAGGACTTGCAATCAGAGCTCCACCTGCTCACCTGCTGCTCTGCCCTTGAGGAAGCTGCCAGAGCCAATCAGAGGGCATTGTTCACCCGCTCTTCTCCTTAGAGGAGAGAGTAGCCAGGATAGCAAGCATGGGAGAAAGGGAAGACCCATAGGATCCCAGGCTTGTGGTTTAGAACTTGCAGCTTTGTTTAGCACCTTCAATTCTTTCAGAATAATCAGAATGTGATATGATTTGGCAAAGAGTAAGCCTGCTTGGAGGTGCACTGATCATCTTTATGCATTAATCCTTTTAAACTTATTTACTCACTCATTATTTATATCATTCAATACATGTTTAAACGTATCAGTTTACCAGGTATTTATTCAGTGCCTACTGTGGGTTCTTACTCACTGAGGTCACATTTTTGTTTCAGTTCCCATGGTCTTTCAAACACCTCATGGCTTCTCCAAATGCCCTGGAAATCCCAAGGACACTTTACTATGTTCCAGGTAGGGACTTCGGAGAAGCTCCTGCTTCCCCCTTTCCTCCCCCTTTACAATCCCAGATTCTCAAGCCCAACAAATTGCTCAGGACACCAAAAAAAGCATAGATGTGATTGGAGTCAGTGGAATTTAGTTTATTTGAATTGACTTGAGCTGAATGAAATGGAATTACTAAACTAAATGGAAATAATTGAATTGAAATATAGCAAATTGGATTGAATCAAGATTAATTGAAATGAAATCAATGGAGAATGTATTGAATTATGGTGCTTCAAGACGTTTGGACATTACTTCTCTGACCCAACTTGCTAGAGAGTGAGAGTAAAGCATAGCTAAGGGGAACAGGAGAAGAGGGAGGGTCAGTTCCTCTGATAAATCCCAGAATGAGTCAGAGCCAGGCTTCAAGGCCAGCATCTTTCTCACTTGCTACATTGCCGGTTTTTGGGAGTCTGAAGTTGGATTTCTGAAAAACAAGTCAAGACAATAGAATTCAGGGAATGAAAAGAACTCTGTGGAGTAAATAGACATCTCACTATAATAAGCTAATGTATACCCAAGTTTGTCCTCTCCTTTGAGTTTGACTTTACAAGGTGTTTCATGACTGGCTTGTGATAAGAACACAGAGAGAAACAGAAACCTATACTCTGAAATTAGAGAAAATTGATGGAAGGTAAATTCTTGAGGATGATCCTTTATGAAAACATAAGTATTTTTGAACAATAAAAATGGAATATAGGTTGCTGACATTTTTTTTGAATCCCCAATCATAATTCACTATTTCTGAGCATTTACTGCTAGTGTCATTCTTTAAAAAAAATTAAATCCATTATTAAGGTACAAACAAGGACTGATACCATGTCTAACAGCTACATATTAATGTGATAATCGTATTCTATCCACTACCTGACATGAGAATGAAGGCTTGTGTGGAGGCCGCAAAGAAACATGATTTGAAGTAGAAATGTTGGATTTAGAGCCAATGATATTTTTTAAAAAATAGTACAAATTTCTTTAACCATGAATTTAAAACTACAGTTATCTAAAAGTAATAGGTATGAATCTTAAGATCTTAAGATAATTTTATTGCACATCATATTATATAATATAGCTATAAATGATAAGCAATGAAATGCATAGATAGAATATCCCTTATCTAAAATTCTCAAGTATAGAAGTGTTACTGTTTCAGATTTCTAAGTATTTGGTTGTTGAATATTTGTTTAATTTTAAAATATTTGAAAATGAATAGTAGCATACAAATACAGGATTTATTTGTGCTTCAATATGTTTCATACACACAGACTAAAACAATTTTATATGGTGTCTTTAATATACTTACGTTTTGACTATAACCTGTCACATGAATTCAAACATGGAATTTTCCACTGGTGCCACAATGCTAATATTTTAAGTTTTGCAGATTTTGGAACTTTGAATTTCCTGTTTTTGGATTAGGTATATCCAACAAGCAAAAATCTTCATAGTAATCCTCCCAACTCTGGGAAAAAAAGGCAGGCCCCATTGATCTCATCAGAACAGAAGCCAGAGATATTCACAGTTCCACTTTCGTCTCACACACATATACCCAGAAAGGCGAGGACCAGATCTTGATGCTGGTCTCATCAAATTCTTTATTATTGGGGACAGACGAAATATTTGTAAGTTTTCCAACTGAAGTAGATTTTCACATGGATTGTGTGGGGTGGCAGTGACAGATAGAAGTCAGAAGTCATGGGAGTGGAGATTTCTCTAAACTGAGAATGGCTCCAGTCATTTCACAGACGAGAGCTTCCAATGGGTGCAGCTTCTGGAGTGTATAATCATCCTAATGAGCCATGGCACTTGTCAAGGTATGTGGTCCGGATTCTTGTTGCTGTGATCTGAAGATAATTGGCCCTGCCATAGAAGTGGTAAACCAGCTTACAGACTCTTAGCAAAACACAGGGAAAATGACACATGGAGGGATCCTGCCAGAGACACTGGCTCCTTATTTCTCCCATGTTTATTACCACAGCCACATCTTACTGTTAGGCCCTAAAAGCAGAAATGAAAGCCATTTAGGATTGGATTGAAAGTACTTTGGGAGTAAATGCTGATGCTGGTGTTTCATTACCTCATTCCAGTTACAAATGCAAATAAATTGTATCTAGGAAGGACCCCCACAACAAAAAAGAGTTAGCTTCCTAGCTTGGACTCACACATCTCTAACTCCTAGAAGAAAAGGGTCTACCTCAGGGCTTGGCTGTGCACTCAGTGCATTGTTAAACCCATGCAGGAGCTTTAAGCTCATCTATGAGTAATGTCCCATTACTTTGGCCTATTTCCAGCTTCCATTTTTACCAATGCCTGGTCTGATGGTTCTGCCCTTTTCATGAAGCCTTGCTTTGAATACTAGTTTCTGCCACTTGACTCTAATCATTCATTACTTCTTGAATATTTAATGAACACTGTTTATATGTGGTGTACTGTTCTGAATCCCTGAGATACAATGGTGTAATGGACAAATAGAGTATGAAATTATAAAGACTGTACCCCATGAGCAGGAGAGAATACAGAAAATTAAGGAAGCATCACTGAAATGTACAGCATCATTGCAAGCGTTGTGAATACAAGAAATCAAAGGGAAAAACATCAGAGGTGTTCACTTCCATGGTGTTCACCCTTTGAAGAAAAGGGTGATTGAATTTGAACATAGATCAATATAGTAAATCAATACTATGCCTAACTTAGGATGGTAAAAGAAAGGTACTCCCAGTGACAATGGCTTAACGTCACTGAAATACAACATGTGGAAGTGACTGTAAAGCTTAGGTCAATCAAAAAAGGGATGAACAAGAGAGAGGTAAAAAATGAAGTCATCAATGGAGTTGCAATGAATCTACAGGATAGTCTTAGAGTTCAGGAAAAGTGTGTTGGAATATTCAGTCCTGTCTATGCACTTACAGATCATTCTGATGTTAGGAGCCCTGCTGTTAAGACACCTACTTGTGGCCTCAAGATGGTCCCTCAATATTGTTTCCCAGCAACTGGCTGACTCCAACAGTGGATTTCTTTCTCTGAGATTCATTGTATAAGCCATCAGCAAGTATGAATAAGATTGACTGTCACTTTGTAGGTCTACAGTGCCTTATATTATAATCCTGGAGTTGTTTTTTCTCTCTTCCTCAGATTGATCCAAATTCTACCGTAGCTCAAATTTGGTCCCTGTGGATGCCCTCTCTGCTCCAGTGGATCCACATTATTTCATTTGCATTGATTGTCTCCAGGAGCACTCAGAGTCATAGGCTGGCCACGATGAACAAGGAAGATACAATTATACTAAAACATGGAATAACTGATAAAATTTCTTCATTGTTATTGGTGAAAGAAACTGGTCTCAAGAAGTCTCTCACAATCTGTCATTGTCACACTCCAATTCTTTATCATCACTCACACACTCATATTGCATGTTCACACATTGTTTCCACAACAGTGAGTATGTGCCTCTATTCCCACTTTGCTGGACCAACATTTCAAAAGAAAGCTTCTACTGAGAATTCTTTAATGACTCCAAGAAGTTGCTTATTTCTCCGAAGTGTTCCTGTGGCTTTTGGTAGTCCCATTTATGTGGCATTAACAAAACCTAAATCATCTATTGAGAGGACCTGTCCACTTCCGAGGCTGGGATGGGTGACTGAACTTAATGGCTACATGCTTTGATGGAAAGCACACTACTGGGATTTAAATTCTGATGCTGTCATGTAAGCAGCTTCAGGATAAGCACATCCCCAAGGTCTGGTTCATCTCAAAACTGGTATGCAATGATGCTCACCTACCCACAGTGTTTTAAGGTTAAAGTGACATCAGTTAATCTCCTTCCATATCCAGTTTTCCCTTTTTGTAATATATTTTTTTTAATTTTTATATCCAGATTTGTATGACTTATGATATATTTCTCATCATTGAAGTTCCAAATTCAATAACTACTCAAAAATGAATTTAAAGGAGACCTCATTTCTATATAATACATTCCTGTCCACTTCAGGTAGTAAGCAGAACTATATACTAAATATATGTATATGTATATGTATATATGTTCATTTGTGTTCTTTATGTTGACAAGGTTAAACTTTTGGTTCCTTACGGGTAGGTAGGATTGTGTGTCTACCTATCCGTAGTTTTCAGCCAAAATTATATTAATCCTGGTGAGTATTAAATTGCCAAAGCAAGATGTCCCAGACAGCACAGTCCCACTGGTGTGGTAACTAGCAGTACAGGATGATGGGCCTCTAAGTGATTATTATGAGAAAGGCTTGCCTTGTTCTCCTGATCCATCATGTAGTTAAAGCAACATTAAAGCTTAAGAGATTTAAGATTCTGAATTGTTACTGTAGCAAATCTAGCCCATTATGATTGATGAGCATTTTATGTTTTTATTATCTATAAAAATTATCACTAGTCATGTCTAGTACCTGATATTCCTTTCTTCTATACGAAACAAACCTTTACCTCTTAGTAAATGGCCACACAAAGTGTAGAATACATTTTGCAGGCCTCTGACAGGTGATATAACCCCGAGACAAACTCTGGCAAGTGAGATATGAACAGAAGTGAAGTTTGTTATTTTTGAGCTTCACTCTTACAGACAAACGTGTACTCTGTCCTTTGTGCTGGCTAGGAGCTAGAAAGGATGATTACATCATTAACTAAGCAGACAGAAGAAATGCCCTCTTGATGACAGAGCAAAGAGAAAAGAGAAACTGGTTTCCCTGACACACGAAACTCCTTTAGTCTAAGCTGTTATAGGATAAAAAATAAACCATTTATCTTGTGTAAGATAATGTTTATTTCAGGTTGATATTATAGTACTCAAACCTGAATCCTTACCAGTTTGCCGTCACTAGCTAACATTTGCCAGTATATATATATACACTTGTATCTGCTCACACATACACACAATAATTGATGTTTTATGCAAATAGACATTGTTTTTGTATTAATTTTTGTGCCCACAGTTTAGTGCAGTATCTCAAATTCTTAAAAGAGTTGTAGTAATCTTTGAATCAATATTTATAATTAATTGTTATTAGATCTTACTATTCTTTGTATCACCAAGTGTGGTTCTCTACTGTCCATCATAAATATTTGATCACATAACATTTCCTTAGGTTTCTAGTATTCCTTCTGCTTGTGAGAGCATTCCATGTCTTCATTTTTATTCAATTACCTTATGAAAAAAATCTGCATCTTAAAAGTTATTTGCTATAATTCTTGTGTGTGTGTGTGTGTGTGTGTGTATGTCGAAGCTCAGAGAGGAAGTCACATGCAAATTATACAGAAATATGTATAATTCATGTGTTCATTGTCATGAGAGACTTCGCTTTTGCTTGGTTGTCATATTCTTCCATCAGCCTTAGTGGGTATTGCATGGTGTTGTATTGTACTCCCTGCTTTGTAACCTCAGTTACCTTACCATGCACCATTGTCTTCAATCTCACACCTTAGAAAGTGTACACGTGTGAAACCCCTAAAAGTTAAGTGATGAGAGCATCCTTTGGAATCAAGTTATGTAGCTCCATAACTTTCTGCATGAGGACAATATTTGATGTATTTGGTCCTCTTTAAAATGTTCCAGAATTTTCTATGAAAATGATCTTGAAAAGGCAGTGGCTACTTTGCGAAGGTTGAATACTGTGTCCCTAGAGGTAAGGTATCCCAAATGAGGCTATAAACCATTTTGAAGGGGTGTGGGTGAGGGGTCACATGGGTCTCAGCAAGATCTGCTGCCAGGGCTGAAAGTACACACAATCCAATCCATTCAGTACAGATACAATAAAAACAAACACAATACAATCAGGTAAATGGTCTGAATCTCCTTTCTTTTCCAATTTTACTTAGGTCACCTCCAGTAGAAGTGAAAGGGAGATGAGAAAAATGATAACTGACTCAAATCAGAGCAGGTGCCCAATAAAAGTCCTAGAAATCAACTTATCTGACCTTATTCTGTTCTATTCCATTCTCTGTTCCTAATTCCCATGGGTCCCTTCTAGTTATAGACAGGTGATGGTTTGAGAGTCTTGCAACTGGCCTAAGCAGTTCTAAGAAGATTTGATTAACAAGTTCAGCTTTAAACTATCCTAGTTTAATCAGATGCTCACAGCACAAATTAACATTAACAGCTCTGAAATGACACCAAGTAGGATATGAGACAAATCGAATATGCTGAACTCAACTATTTCTCACAATATTTCACTAGAGGATATTTTAAAAAATCTCTACTGCATAGAGATCCTTGAAAAACAAGTGACCATTTTATTTACTTATTTTAAAATTCTCTTTATTTTTTAGACTTTCATACATGTATATAATGAAATATGATAATATCTAACTCCCACCTCCTCCTAGTAACTCCTCTCCTATTCTCCCTACACATCCCTCCTGATCTCATGTTTTTCTTTGACAATCCACTAATCAGTTAATGCTACCTACATATATGCAAACACAGTTCATTTAAAATAAGTTTTAAAAAATATAATTAAGAATTTTGTATTTTTTTCTTATAAAGTGATAATTTATCTTAAATTATTCTTCCAATGATCAGTTTTTGATGTAGCTAATGATGTTATTAATTTTTAGATTTCCATGAAATGATCAGGGTAAAATTTTCATATAATTAACTTGTACTATTAAACATGTTAATATTGGGGCTGGACAGTGGGCTTAGAGGTTAAGAGCAGCACTTGGTCTTGTAGAGGGCCCAATTCAGTTTCCAGGACCCACATGGTGGCTCACAACTGTGTGTAACTCCAGCTCTAGGGGATTCAATACACTCTTCTCACCTCTGTGGGCACCACGGATACACTTGGTGACCATCACAAGTATATATATATATATATATATATATATATATATATATATATATATATATATATATGTGTGTGTGTGTGTGTGTGTGTGTGTGTGTGTGTGTGTGCAGGCAAAGCACTCATACACATAAAACAATAAAAAAATAAATCCACAAAGAGTTTTAAAATTTTGTTGTATAAAGGTGATCTTGCCATGCTCCTGCCATTCACACATGCCTGCCCCTTTTATCTGTGGAATGTTGATGCCCTAAGTAACCATAGAAACCACTCATCAAAACTATAAAGTCTCATTGGTCGAGATTAGGGAATGCTTATGGTGAATACAGGTACAAGTTTTTTACTCACATGATCCAGATTCCTAATTGCTACCATACTTCTTACCCAATAATAGTAAATTATATGAATCATAACAACTAGTTTTATATTTCACATCACTTAGAAAAGTGTTCAGCATGAAGCTAATATTTATCATTTAAGAAATCAAAATTAAAGCACATCGAGTGACTATTACAGGAAGAAAAATTGTACAGCAAACCATGAGTGTTCCAGTGAACAGTTGGAAGTACTAATCTAGCCCAAGCACCTTAATGTTTGTATGAAAAAGTGTAGAGATTTGGAGAAGTGGATTTGTGCAAGGAGGAACCTACACCCAAATCTATAGGTCCTAGCTCACCATGACACTAGCCACATGTTACAAATAGAATCCATATCTAAGCATGGTTTAGAATAGGCAGCATTTCCTTTAACAGCTCCTCTGCCAATAGATGCTATTGCAGAAATATGTGATCAAGACATAGTGTTGGGAAATGAATGGCTTTACCAGCCAGGGGACTGGCCCTATGCCCTTGATCATTAGGAACAATTTACATGCAGAACATCAGTGTGACAGGCTCAGTGAGGGATTTGTTTAGCTCATTTAGAGTAATGGAGACAAGAGATTAATCACCTGACCACTCCTGTGCCTTACTTCTGCAGCCCCATTCTGAGTGCCCACCCATCTGAGCCTGCTCACATGCACGAACAATACCCTGGACTGTATCCTGAGCCTATGATGTCTGGTGTGAAGTACCCATACAAAGACAGGGAGGACCAACCTGCTTTGTAGCACTGAATTACCCAGTGAAAAGTCATTCATAGGCATTTTCAATTCTCCTACAGACTTCTTGATTCCTTATACACATTGAACTTTAAATCACAGTAAGCCTCGAGACTGGATATTCTCTGCTCCCATCCTTTCTTTAAATAATATTTTTATTAAGTCTTTGAGAATTTCACACAATGGATTGAATATATTTTATTTACCCCCTCCTGCAAGTCCTTGAAGATCTACCTTTGCCACCTTCACATCCCTATTCAACTTTAAGTTTTCTTTTTTTTTCTCTTAAGTACAATTCCTGTTGCCCAACTACTCCACTACCCTCAATGGTGGGACTTGCCTTGGAGTGTGCTCAACCAACCAGAGATAAGATCACTAAATGGACTCCACTACCTGCAAGCATTTGCTCGAGTTTCCACTACCAGATATGGTTGTCCTCTTCATGAGTGAGAATAAGACCAATTAGAGAGCTGTTGGTTACTGTCAAAGGTGTGCATGCTGCTACTGCGCCCTCATGGTTACTGTATAATGCTGTTCATCATTGTGGTGCATAGGCATGAAATCTGGCAATGACTGTCCATTGCCTCCCTCTTTTGGAAGCTTCCATGGTGCCATTTGATACCATGAAAACTAGCTCTTAGTGAGAAGACTTTCAGCTCGGTTACAGTACAAGGGTCTATGTCTGGACCCTGTGTCTGAAGTGATTGGTGTCTTCAGCAATAAGGACTCACCTTCCATCTTTGATGGGTAAGCAGGAATAACAACAATGACCTATAATGTTTTGGAAATCTCCTTGACAAACCTGACCAGCAATTCAAAAGCAGATCTCTCATGCCTGGTGCTGTTATTGA
This sequence comes from Peromyscus maniculatus bairdii, assembly GCF_049852395.1. NCBI lineage: Eukaryota > Metazoa > Chordata > Mammalia > Rodentia > Cricetidae > Peromyscus > Peromyscus maniculatus. The sequence continues at coordinate 91,060,577 of NC_134853.1, read as the reverse complement.
CTGATTGATTGATTGATGTACATTATTATTTTGTTATTAAGGAGTCTTTGGATGTAGCATTATCAGACAACCTGAAAAAATATCACTTAAGCTGTATATGTATATTTATAAACAGGCTTACATGTATTATGGGTTATAGGTTTTTAATTCTTTGGTAATATAGTCATAAATCTTGGAAGAGAATCAACAACCACTACTTTACTAAACCTATACATTCTCTAACTACATTCCATATATTTGTCTTTGTACACATCAGTAAGTATAGGCCTCACCACTTATCAAGGAAACTTTCATTTATAACAGCTGAAAGGGACCATTGCAGAAAACTACAACCAATGAAAATACAAAGTTGTGGAGCCCAGTCCCAACACTTACATTTACAAAACAATTCCCACACCTAAATCTCCGGAAACATTGCAGAAGAGGGCATGGAGAATTGTATGAGCCAGAAGACCAGGCAGTTTGCTCTAAAGTATCTTCTAGAAATGCCAGAAACTACCCACATGAAGTCTTAGCAACATGACTGTCTATTCATGATCTGAACAATACCAGTAAACATGCTCACATGGAAGAGAACACAACTCAAGGGACCTCAACCCCAGACCAAAACTATAGGCAACGATGAAGAGCTAAGAGCTAGCAGAAACAGAAATGACAACAACAAAAACAAAGATGAGATCATTAATTTTATTTTATTTTATCTCATTTTTTAAAGGGGAAGACAAGGGATGGAGACTTTAATTTTATTTATTCATGTATTTTTTAGGTATGGGTGCTCTGTCTGCCTGTCTGCATGCATGCCAGAGAGAGCTTCAGATCCCATTATAGATGGTTGTGAGCCACCATGTGGTTGTTGGGAATTGAACTTAGGAGCTTTGGAAGAGCAGCCAGTGCTCTTAACCTCTCAGTCACCTCTCCAGCCCCAAGGCCATGAATTTTTTTTAATTTTATAATTTGATTTAATTTTACATATCAGCCACAGATTCCCCTGTCCTCCCCACTCCTGTCCCCCCTCCACCCTTCTCTTCCAGGGCAAGGACTCCCCTGGGGATTCAGCTCAACCTGGTAGATTCAGTCCAGGCGGGTCCAGTCCTCTCCTCCCAGGCTGAGCCAAGTGTCCCTGCATAGGCCCCAGGTTCCAAGCAGCCAGCTCATGCACTAAGGACAGGTCCCTGTCCCATTGCCTGGGTGCCTCTCAAACAGTTCAAGCTAATCAACTCTCTCACTTATCCAGAGGACCTGATCCAGTTGGAGGCTCCTCAGCTATTGGTTCATACTTCATGTGTTTCTACTAGTTTGGCTATTTGTCCCTGTGCTTCATCCAATCTTGGTCTCAACAATTCTTGCTCATACAATCCCTCCTCTTTCTCGCTGATTGTATTTCTGGAGCTCTACCTGGGGCCTGGCCGTGGATCGCTGCATCTGCTTCCATCAGTCATTGGATGAGATTTCTAGCACGACAGTTAGGGTGTTTAAGGCCATGAATTTTAAAGAAAGCAGAAGGGGTATCAGAGGAGGTTAGGAACAAATAAAGGGGAGGGGAAATTTACATAATTATAATTGCAAAAATAAAAGAAATAATAATAATAATGACATGAAAAATAACTCTCCCTCTCATAGCAGCTATCAAATGCTAATAGCTCCTCAGCTAATGGTGCAACTTCATGTCCATCTTTCCACCTCTATGATGGGTTTTGTATGGCTTGAGTTTGCACAGGTCTTGTGCAAGTTGTTACAATCATTTCATTTCATATTTGCAACTGCCTGGTTCTATTCAGAAAACACTGTTTCCTAGAGATTATCCACCATTCTGTTTTTTACAATCTTTCTATTCCATCTTTCACAATGATCCCTGAGACTTGGGGGAAAAGGGTGTTATATATACATCCTATGTAAGACTGAACATTTCATAGTCTCTTACTTGCTACACTTAGACCAGTTGAGGGTCTCTATGTTAATTACCATCTACTTTTTTAATGAGGGTTGAAAGATACATTGATCTTTGGGTTTAGCAATAAGTCATTAGGAGTTATTTAATACCGTGTCCATTTAGCACAATAATAGAATTAAAGTCTCTCCCAGGACATATGACTTACCTAGCAACATGGCCTTAGCTTTGTTAAGAGTGCCAGGTATGGGTTCCATTTCATTATTGACTTCTTCCATTCCATACAGCAGGATCAGTCCTTCCTCCTTCCAATGACCATTCTCCTTGCCTATGCCCTGCATTCCCATACCTTCTCAACATCTCTATTATCATCCAACTCTGTGCTCCATTATTAGGACCTCACTGTGCTTTTTTTTTTTTTTTTTTTTTTTTAGCAATTAACAAGTGTGTTCCAATAACTTCCTTTAGGATGTATTTTTAACAGTGAGGGCCAAACCATTTGCATAAGATCTCATAGCAGCTATAATATTAACATCAATTAATTCACATTATACTTTCTTTTCATAGATCCATAACTTTCCCTGGTTTTCCTTGTATCTAAACCTGTAAAAATAAATGGAGCATGTAGTTACTATTCTTTACCACATCGTTCATTTTCAACTAGATGCTTATAACTTGTGTCTTCCTATTTTGGCATCTATAGTCATTATTATCTCTTTGGCTCATCTATAAATGTTAATTCTTTAACTCTGTGGCCCAAGAGAATTCTTCCCTGACCTATTAGAGTAGGTCCTGCCATGGTCCTGTAATACATGCATGTATACCCCACATAAAATATGCTTTGATCTCCTATAATTATTTTGGTTATAAAATAATTTATTATAAGCAAAGATTTCATGTGTGGTTTTTATTAGCATGTGTTATCTATGGGAAAAGACAATGAAATCTTGAATATATTATTATGTATCAGTTACCCAGTTAACTATGTAATCCACATGCGATAAATACAATATGTACAACAGTGGCTTTTATCTTTCCTAATGCTGCAACCCTTTAATATAGTTCCTCATATAGTAGTGAACTGGCCAAACATACAATTATTTCATTTCTACTTTATAACTGTAATTTTGCCACTGTTGTGAATCATAATGTAAATATCTGATTTTCAGGATATCTGTCTGATATGTGATCCTTGTTTGACCTCCAAAGGGGTCATGACCCACAGGTTGAGAACTACCAATGTAGATTAAAAGTAATGAATTCTATGAAGCCCCCTTTCAAAAATGAAAGGGTTGACTCCTCTACAGTGATTTAACACTGACTAAGCTCCAGAGTATTTCACTCTAAGGCACTTCATCTCTGTAGAAGCCTGGGTCTTATCTGAGAAGTGAGAAACAAGAGCTGGCCTTTCCTTCTTTATTGGTCGGTAACTGCATGAGAGAAGGCAGCTAGAGATTGATGGAGCTTTGTAAGCATGCAGCAAACTCTTATTAATGATATTTGCTTCTGTAAGGAAGAAAATCGAGTGTTTTGTGATGTAAAAATCCAAATTTAACTTCTGTGTAGAGAACATGGCCTTGGGAAAGTCTATTCTCTATGAGAATCTCGGAGTCTGAAACAACAAAACAGAGGGGCATGGAGGCAGACATACCTTTACAGAGGTTCATGTTCCATGCCTTTTCCTGATCAATGACAGGTCAAACAAAAGTACAGAGGGAATAATAAAATGTCTTAGGAGATACCTTTTATTTTTTTTTATGAGGATCCCTAGGAGATAGAAAAGCTTATCTCTGAAGGAGGCTACCTTATGATGGCAACACTCTGTGACATCATGTGGCCCATCCTCAGGAACAAGTCTTTTTGTTTTCAAGGTCAGAATTTTAAATCTAGGTTTGCTCACTATAGAATGAAGCCCAAACATCTATGCCTTTGTGTCCTCAGAAACTCTGTTTTCCTTTATGAAATTTAAGTAGAAGGAGCAGATAATATTTTTATTCAGGTAGTTGTCATTAATTCCAGAATATTCAGGGGCAATACTTCTCCCTAACCATTTCTAACATGCAGGTGTAGAATATTTCTGTGGACATAGAGGGGGAGAGAGAGAGAGAGAGAGAGAGAGAGAGAGAGAGAGAGAGAGAGAGAGAGAGAGAGAGAGAGAGAGACTCAGACAGGGAGTTGAAAAAAGTAAAAACATATATTTGTAAGTGATAGGCTAAAATTACAACAGTGACAAAATTATTCTTCTTCCTTATTGTAACCAGAATTAAGACATAATTGAAAGAACATTATTTTTCATTGTATGAGTTAAAGAATATAGTGTGTGTGTGTGTGTGTGTGTGTGTGTGTGTGTGTGTGTGTGTGTGTGTGTATGTATTCCATTGAGAAGGCAGAGCTACAGGAGTAGCTCTCATACTGTGAGGTGCTGGGAGAGAAGTTATGCTGCCTATTCCCAGTATTTGTTGTGTTTAAAAATTGAAAATTGCCACTTAGAAATTCATAGATCACTAGTTGGAGGGAAGTAGACTTGCTGGGATAATAGTAGAGAGTGAGTCTAGAAGGAGAGAGAGAAAGAGAGACAGAGACAGAGAGATAGAGACAAAGACACATACAGAGAGACAGAGACACAAAGAGAGACAGAGACACAAAGAGAGACAGAGATGGACAGACATACACAGAGAAAGAGACAGAGAGAGACAAAGACAGAGAGACAGACAGTATCTTTTTCTCCTCTCCAGAAGAAGCTTGCTACCCGTGCTTTGGAAACAAAGGGTGACACCAGAAACTTCATACTTTAAAGTAACAAATTGTTCCCAGCTCTTAGCCTGCAGTGCAGAGTGCAATTTTTTTATACAGAGACAGCAAAATTGGGCCTAGAGTAACTTGATACCTCAGGCTATTGTCTGACCCAGGATTTATTAGCTGAGGCTGCTCTGAGCTTAGAAGTTTGCACACTGCTCAGGGTCCCTCTCTCTAGAAGGTAAGGTTTTCTCTTCTGAGGAAACCTCTCTGGAAATGAATATGAAAACTCTGTCTTCTGACATTACTCTGACCATTCTATTCCTGACTATGTCCTAAGACTATCCTAGTGTCCACCATGTGGAGTTAGGCCAATGGAATCTCTCAGGGAAAGAGTTATCTCCAGCATTTTTATATGCAAAGAAGGGGGATATCAAATACAAAGAGCTTAAGATTCCCAATTCCATCTTTTGCCATCCTTATGAACTTGTAAAGATCGTTTACTTCTTTGAGTCTATTTAATCTCTAGAAAAAGCACTGTCTTAATGACTATCATAGAACTGTGTGAGAATTAAAAGAGTAAATGGAGGGAAAACATTCAGTTCCCAGGTTGTGCAGTTTGAATAGTGGGTTCTACCATTTGATATTTCTCACTTTTTGTTGTACTAATCATGTTTTACTGTGCAAATATGAGCAACCACAAATATCAGTAAGTACTTAATAGTTACACATCACTGAGGGTTTCAGCTGGTTCCAGTTTAGTGGATCCAAGTTGCAAGAACAATGACATTTACTCCACTAACTCCTTGTCCTTTTTAAATCAATGATTTACCCAGCAGTATTCTTCGGATGGATCTTGCAGAGGCATATAAAATCAAGTAAGGGCATGATTATACTCTTAAAGCCAAAGCTGAAAACATGTGTCCTAATGTCCCCACCCTTAATTCACTGTCCAAGCTAAACCTATGAATGCAGAGGAAAGTAAATGCTGAAGCCATTGATAAAACCTATAATAGCAATAGTGTTTTCAGAACCTATCCCCACACAGAAGGAAAATCTAAAATAGTAATTAAAATGGAAGTCTCATATCTCCCTCCCTAAACAATAGAGGGCACCATATTTTCTTCCCCTTTTCCCACTACAGAACTATGGAAAATAAATTAAATAGAGTATATTAGTTAGTTTTGCCTTGACAAAGTACCTGATGCAAAGCAACTTAAAAGTGGAAAGATTTATTTTGGTTTATGGTTTCAATGGATACAGCTCATCATCATCATGAAGTCATGGCAACCAGTGCATACAGGAGCTAATCATGTTTCTTCTTCAGCCAGGAGGCACACAGAGGACAGGAAAAAGAATGAGGCAAACAAATCTCAAGGATCACTTCCAGTGACCTACATCCTAAGCAATGTTCTACTTCCTGAAGTTCCTATAATGTTATAATATAACACCATCAACTACATACTAAACGTTCAAACATAGGAGCTTATAGAGGACATTTCATATTTAAACCACAACACATATTAAGCACATATTTTTTTCTATTCTTGGGTATTGATTTCTTTTTTAATGGTTGTATTTCTGGAAATCTCTTTAAACCAATTGTTTTATCAAGCAATGGATACTCGTGGTGCAAAATTCAAAGATTTTAAATGGCCATGTGCAATAAAAATACATTCCTCCTTTGCCCCACTCTCCCTTTACACAGCTTTTACCGAAATGGATATACAGATAATCGTGGAGTTTTGAGAATGTCTCCATTATTGTTTGTTTCCTAAATATATGCTGTAAGTTTTGACCTTCCCACATATTTGACATCACTAGTAAAGATATTGTGATAATGATGATGTTGGTGGAACCAGGATTAGTTAACACTTACTGCTCACTAACTCGGCACTGTAAGCTTGTTAACAGAAAGGCTATAAGAAAATAGTTAAGATTCAAGCTTCATATTTCAAACATCTGTGACTTCACATAGCTCCATTCACAGGCTGGCACTTGTGGTTTCCAGAATCAGATTCCAATCTGTTTTTTTTTTTTTTTTTTTGGAATGCTTCAAATTCCCTCTTTGGTAGATGCTTAACCATAATGTTGACAAAGTAGAACAGTTTTCAGCAACTATTCTTCCCTTTATGCTTGGGGGTACAACATAGCTTACTACTCCACTCTGTAATTGGCTGAATGCTTTGATGAAGTCAAAGCTTTTCTGAGCCACTGAGATCTGGAGTGGTTTCATACACAGCATGTGAACAGCAAAATTGGACTGATACAATAATTTAACTAAATAACTCACCACCACTTCTATAGATTTTTTCTGTGAGAATTTTACTTGCAATATCCTATTCCTCTGAGATATCATTTTTCCTTAATCATTATCATTGCATGTCTAAAACATAGTTATGAAGGAGGTACATAATCAATATAAGATAACACAGGCATAATTTCTGTAGAACTGGTGATTATCATGGGTTGATTGTTTATACCTCAATGTAAAAAGAATTAATTGTATAGAATATTGCAAGAATTCAGTATATCATGAATTCAAAACTTGACGTTTAAAATGTACTCAGTGGATGCTTCTAATTTGTATTACATATTTTCTTTAAACAGTTACAACTCCCTTTTGAGATGAGGTCTTTTATTTAGACCATTTTATAGATAAGAAAACTGAGGATAAGGGTTGATAATTCATTTCTCTTATGGTTAAATGTCAAGAAACAAACTAGGCTTCTGCTTCTAGATTCTGAACATTCACCATTCTATTGTGTTTCCTAGGTGATTGCTGAAATTTCCTTCAGCTTTCTGCTATATGGTTTTTTGGTCAGATATGTGTCAGCCCATGTAACAGAAGTGCTTTCTCTAGCTCAGCTCTTTCCAAAGTGTAAGATGCCTGTCTGGTATGGTCCAGGAGGTAATAGCAATGGAATAGTTCTCTGAAGACACTGAGTGAAAAAGCCATTTCCTTCCAAAATATGTTCAAATGTCAAGGAAAAAAATCTCAGTTGGGTACTAACATCTTCAATACTTCTAATACATGTTAATCTCCTTGTTTCTCTACTCTTTCTTTAAAAAAAATTCTAACAGATAGAGGATGTTCCTCTAAGACCAGCCTCTCATAAGTAAGAGCTTCTTATTAGAACTTCTTTTAGAGATGTGTTTTTATTATTTTTCCCATTGTCTTTTCATTAAAGCATGGATTTCTGGCTTCCCAGTGACTACGTACTTTGAAGTTCTCCTGTAAAGGGCATTTATTTAACCTGTGATAGTTGATTTAAAGGAAATGAGTAAAGAAATAGTCTATTCTATAAAGAACAAACATCATGAAGGTGGTAGTCAAATGAAAATATTTCATTAAGCACTATTTAATAGACACATTTTCCTTTTTTTTTTTTTTTGCCTGGCAGAATCTCTTCTACCACAGTAGGTCCTCAATCTGTGTTTCATTGTCAAGTGATTAACAGACAGTTTTATAGGTAGTGAATATACAGTTATAATTATTTAGAAACAACAATTCTGAGTCCCCCCCCCCAGCACTGGGGCTCAGGACAAATACACTAAAATAGATGGCAGAAATTCTGGGTCCTCTACTGTCTTGCCTCACTAGTTTTTTTTTTTTTTTTTTTTTTCCTTTTTTCCGAGACAGGGTTTCTCTGTGTAGCTTTGCGCCTTTCCTGGAGCTCACTTGGTAGCCCAGGCTGGCCTCGAACTCACAGCGATCCGCCTGGCTCTGCCTCCCGAGTGCTGGTTGCCTCACTAGTTAACTGTGTGTCTGTGCATAAATTATTCTTATTGTCTGAGTCTCAGAATGCCTATTTACTAAATAAGGAGTTTTAACTGGATGATTTCAAGTCAAAGGATATGGATATTTTCAATATTATTTTTATTAAAAGAATCGTTATCATTGATAATTTCAAATGATTTTATAACAAATCTGATAATAAAGGGCAACAATATATGTGCAACAGAAATATCATTAGCATATGATAATATGAGTTGATTACTTTTGCATGTATTGAAATGAAACATGTGGTAAAAATTAACCATTGCATGCAAATGAGTGAAACAAGCCTACTTTTGAAATAATAATTCATTATATCCCTTATAATATATGTCAGCGTCTTCTTGTTTTCCCCTAGCACACCAAAGCTATGAAGCTAGTGCATTGGAAGTTTACCAAGAAAGTATAAAAGAGAATCCTACCTTTCATTAGCATAAATCCCAGAATTCCACCTGTCTGAAATTGTAAGCTATTAATCTATGATAAGCCTGTCACTAGAAATTCATTTATAGCACAGACGTCCCATCTGGACAAGAGGTGAGTGCCTGGGCTCATTCCCAGAGAGAACTGCCCCTAGGTCCCATTCCTGGGCACCAGCCATTCCAGGAAAGACCTGCCCAACTTGGCCCCAGGTTCTGGCCATCAGGCAGGATCTCCTCCACCCCCACCATGAAGGTTCCCCTTCTCCAAGACCCCAAGCAGACCCTGAAATCTCCACGCCCTGCCCCCATGCCCATCTGTCCGAGACCCCAGCCACTTTCTGAGACTTAGAGACCAGCCCTCAGCTCCCATCCTGCTCTGGACCTCCCATCTGGACATGAGGTGAGTGCCTGGGCTCATACCCAGAGAAGCCAGCCCCCATGTCCCATCCCTGGGCACCAGCCATTCCTGGAAAGACCTGCCTAACTTAGCTCCAGGTTCTGGCCATCGGGCAGGATACCCTCCACCCCCAAAAGGAAGTTTCCTCTTCTCCAAGACCCCAGACAGACCCTGCAATCTCCATGCCCATCTGCCTGAGACCCCAGCAATGTCCTGAGACTCAGAGACTAGCCCCCAGCTCCCATCCTGCCCTGGAGCTTCAATCTGGACAAAAGAGCTTCCATTTGGACCAAAGAGAGGCTTCCTGAATCTGTCAGCTCTGTCTGGACCAAGAGCGCTGATAAGACCAAGAACAAATCCACAAGGAGATGGGCAGATGTCAAGGCACAAGTATATACAACAAGATGAAGAGCAATACAACATCACCAGAAACCACCCCTCCTCCAACAGCTAGACCTGAACATCACAAAATGGAAGAAATGCAAGAAAGCAACCTTATGAAAAGCATTATGAAGAGGCTAGAGCCTTATATAGAAGAAATCAAAAATGAAATTGAGGAAAAGACAAACAAAAAATGGGAAGAATGCTATAAAAAACTAGAGGAAAGGACAAATAAAGCAGAAGAAAACAATAAAGCCCTGAAAGAAAATCATGAAAAAGCAATGAAACAGATGAAGAAAACAGTCCAAGACCTGAAAAGGGAAATAGAAAAAATGAAGAAGACACAAACAGAGGCAGTGCTGGAAATAGAAAATCTGAGTAAACAAACAGGGACTTCAGATGCAAGTATAACCAACAGAATGCAAGAGATGGAAGAGAGGATCTCTGGTGTGAAGATAGGGTAGAAGAAATAGATTCATCAGTCAAAGAAAACACTAAAGCCAACAAAGTCATGACCAAAAATGTCCAAGAAATTTGGGACACCATGAAAAGACCAAACCTACGAATAATAGGGATAGAGGAAGGAGAAGAATGCCAACTCAAGGGCACAGAAAATATATTCAACAAGATCAGAGAAGAAAGCTTTTCCAACTTAAAGAAGGAAATGCCTATGAAGATACAAGAAGCCTATAAAACACCAAAAAGACTAGACCCCCCCAAAAAAAGTCCCCTCACCACATAATAATTAAACAACTAAACCTACAGAATAAGGAAAGAATATTAAGAGCAGCAAAGGAAAAAGGCCAAGTGACTTATAAAGGCAAACCATTCAGAATAACACTTGATTTCTCAATGGAGACTCTGAAAGCCAGAAGGACCTGGACAGATGTAATACAAACACTAAGAGACCATGGATGCCAGCCTAGACTAATATACCCAGCAAAACATTCAATCATCATAGATGGAGTGAACAAGACATTCCAAGACAAAGCCAGATTTAAACAATACTTATGCACAAACCCAGCCTACAGAAAGCACAGGCAATAGATAGATAATGCTGCAGCAGTAAACCCCAAAGAAGAGAAGTACACACATACTACCACCAAAAAATAACAGGAATGAACAATCACTGGTTATTAATATCTTTTAATATCAATGGACTTAATTCACCTATAAAAGACACAGGCTTACAGAATGGACATGAAAGCAGGACCCATGTTTCTGCTGCATACAAGAAACACACCTCAAATTCAAAGATAGACAAAACCTAAGAATAAAAGGCTGGGAAAAGACTTTCTAATCAAATGGTCTTAAGAAGCAAGTGGGTATAGCCATCCTAATATCCAGCAAAATAGACTTCAAACTAAAATCAGTCAAAAGAGATCAAGAAGGGCATTACATCCTCATCACAGGAAAGATCCATCTAGATGAAGTTTCAATTCTGAACATTTATGCCCCAAGCAGAAGGGCACCCACATATGTAAAAGAAACATTACTAAAGCTTAAACCACATATAAAACCCCATACATTAATAGTAGAAGACTTCAACACCCGAATTTCATCACTGGACAGATCTCCCAAATCGAAACTTAACAGAGAAATAAAGGACTTAACTGATGTTATGACTCAAATAGACTTAATCAATATCTATAGGACATTCCATTCTAATAAAAAAGAATATACCTTCTTCTCAGCACCCCAAGGAACCTTCTCTAAAATCGACCACATACTTGTCCACAAAGCAAATCTCAACAGATACAAAACAATTGGAATAACCTCCTGCGTTCTATCAGACTATCATGGTTTAAAGCTAGATTTCAACAACAATGAAAACTACAGAAAACCTACAATCTCATGGAAACTGAATAATGCTCAACTGAAGACCAATGGGTTAAGGAAGAAATAAAAAAGAAATTAAAGACTTCCTACAGATCAACAAAAATGAAGACACCACATACCCAAACTTATGAGACACTATGGAAGCAGTGCTAAGAGGAAAATTCATAGCACTAAATGCCCACATAAAGAAGTTGGAGAAATCCCACACTAGTGACTTAACAGTACACCTGAAAGCTCTAGAACAAGAAGAAGCAAAGTCTCCCAGGAAGAATAGACACCAGGAAATTATCAAATTGAGAGCTGAAATCACTAAAAAAGAAACAAAGAGAACAATACAAAAAATCAGTGAAACAAAGAGTTGGTTCTTTGAGAAAATCAACAAGATAGACTAGCTCATTTCCAAAGTAACCAAAAGACAGAGAGAAAACATCCAAATTAACAAAATCAGAAATGAAAAGGGGGACATAACAACAGAAAATGAGGAAATCCAGAGAATCATCAGGTCATACTTCAAAAACCTCTACTCCACAAAACTGGAAAATCTAAAAGAAATGGATAATTTTCTGGATAGGTACCACATACCTAAGTTAAATCAAGACCACATAAACTATCTAAATAGTCCAATATCTCCCAAGGAAATAGAATCAGTCATTAAAAGTCTCAAAAAAACAAAAAAAAAACAACAACAACAACAACAACAAAAAAAAAAACAAGGACCAGATGGTTTCAGCGCAGAATTCTACCAGGTCTTCAAAGAAGAGTTAATACCAATACTCTCTAAATTATTTCATACAATAGAAACAGAAGGAACATTACCAAACTCCTTCTATGAGGCTACAATTACCATGATTCCTAAACCAAACAAGGATACAACAAAGAAAGAGAACTACAGACCGATCTCCCTCATGAACATTGATGCAAAAATACTCAATAAAATACTGGCAAACAGACTCCAAGAATACATCAAAACAATTATCCACCATATCAAGTAGGCTTCATTCCAGGGATGCAAGGGTGGTTCAACATACAAAAGTCCCTCAATGTAATACACCATATAAACAAACTCAAAGAAAAAAACCATGTGATCATCTCACTAGATGCAGAAAAGGCATTTGACAAAATCCAAAACCCCTTCATGATAAAGGTCTTACAGCGATCAAGAATACAGGGAACATACTTAAACATAATAAAGGCAATTTACAGCAAGCCAACAGCCAACATCAAATTAAATGGAGAGAAACTCAAAGCAATTCCACTAAAATCCGGAATGAGGCAAGGCTGTCTGCTCTCCCCATACTTATTCAATATAGTACTTGAAGATCTAGCCAGAGCAATAAGACAACATAAGGAGATTAAGGGGATACAAATGGGAAAGGAAGAAGTCAAGCTTTCCCTATTTGCAGATGACATGATAGTATACTTGAGTGACCCCAAAGATTCCACCAAGGAACTGATACAGCTTATAAACACCTTCAGCAACATAGCAGGATACAGAATCAACTCAAAAAAATCAGTAGCCCTCCTATATACAATGGACAAAGAAGCTGAAAAGGAAATCAGAGATACATTACCCTTTACAATAGCCACAAATGACATAAAATACCTTGGGGTAACACTAACCAAGCAAGTGAAGGATCTATACGACAAGAATTTTAAGTCCCTGAAAAAAGAAATTGAAGATGTCAGAAAATGGAAAGATCTCTCATACTCATGGATAGGCAGGATTAAGAGAGTAGAAATGGCAATCTTTTTTTTTTTTTTTTTCGAGACAGGGTTTCTCTGTGTAGCTTTGTGCCTTTCCTGGAACTCGCTTTGGAGACCAGGCTGGCCTCAAACTCACAGAGATCTGCCTGCCTCTGCCTCCTGAGTGCTGGGATTAAAGGTGTGCGCCACCACCGCCCAGCCAGAAATGGCAATCTTACCAAAAGCAATCTACAGATTCAACACAATCCCCATCAAAATACCAACAAAATTCTTCACAGACCTGGAAAGAATAATACTCATCTTCATATGGAAGAACAAAAAACCCAGGATAGCCAAAAGAATCCTGTACAATAAAACAACCTATGGAGGCATCACAATCCCTTACTTCAAGCTCTACTATAGAGCTACAATAATAAAAACAGCTTGGTACTGGTATAAAAACCGACATGTGGACCAATGGAATCAAATTGAAGACCCTGACATTAATCCGCACACCTATGAACATATAATTTCTGACAAAGAAGCCAAAACTGTACAATGGAAAAAGAAAGCATCTTCAACAAATGGTGCTGGCATAACTGGATATCAACATGTAGAAGGCTGCAAATAGATCTACATCTGTCACCGTGCACAAAACTTAAGTCCAAGTGGATCAAAGACCTCAACATAAATCCAGTTACTCTGAACCTGATAGAAGAGAAAGTAGGAAGTAGTCTTGAATGCAATGGCAAGATCACTTCCTAAATATAACACCAGCAGCACAGACACTGAGAGTAACAATCAATCAATGGGACCTCTTGAAACTGAGATGCTTTTGTAGAGCAAAGGATACAGTCAACAAGGCAAAGCGACAACCTACAGAATGGGAAAAGGTCTTTACCAACCCCACATCTGACAGAGGACTGATATCCAAAATATATAAAGAACTCAAGAAGTTAAACATCAAAATGCCCAACAGTCCAATTAAGAAATGGGCTATAGAACTAAACAGAGAATTCTCAACAGAGGAAGCTCAAATGGCTGAAAGACATCTAAGGAATTGCCCGACATCCCTAATCATCAGGGAAATGCAAATCAAAATGACTCTGAGATACCACCTTACACTCGTCAGAATGGCTAAGATCAAAAACACTGAAGACAGCTTATGTTGGAGAGGATGTGGAGCTAAGGGAACTCTCCTCCACTGCTGGTGGGAATGCAAGCTTGTACAACCACTTTGGAAATCAATATGGTGCTTTCTTAGAAAATTGGGAATCAATCTCTGCCCAGACCCAGCTATACCACTCTTGGGCATATACCCAAGGAATGCTCAATCATACCACAAGGGCACTTGCTCAGCTATGTTCATATCAGCATTGTTTGTAATAGCCAGACCCTGGAAACAACCTAGATGCCCTTCAACTGGAGAATGGATAAATAAAATGTGGTACATATACACAATGGAATACCACTCAGCAGAGAAAAACAATGACATCATGAGGTTTGCAGGCAAATGGATGGACCTAGAAAAAATCATCCTGAGTGAAGTAACCCAGACTCAGAAAGACAAACATGGTATGTACTCAGTCATAGGAGGATACTAAATGTAAAACAAAGATGACTAGACTGTTACTCACAACTCCAGGGAGGATATCTAGAAAACAGGATCCCAAGAAAGACACTGGGATGGCCCAATGACAGAGAAATTGATGAGATCTACATGAACAACCTGGACGTGAGTGGGGGTAATGAAGGGCAAGGGTTGAGGGAAATAGAGCTTAGGGGAGTGGGAGATCCCAGCTGGATCAAGAACAGAGAAGGAGAACAAGGAATAAAAGACCATGGTAAATGAAGACCACATGAGAATAGGAAGAAGCAACGTGCTAGAGAGGTCCACAGAAATCCACAAAGATACCTCTACAATAGACTACTGGCAATGGTTGAGAGAAAGCCTGAAATGACCTACTCTGGTGATAGGATGGCCAAACACCCTAATTGTGCTAGAAACCTCATCCAGTGACTGAGGGAACTGGATGCAGTGATCCATGGCCAGGCCCCAGGTGGAACTCCAGGAGTCCAGTTGGCGAGAAAGAGGAGGGTTTGTATGAGCGAGAATTGTTGAGACCAAGACTGGATGAAGCACAGTGACAAATAGCCAAACAAATGGAAACACATGAACTATGAACCAATAGCCGAGGAGCCTCCAACTGGACCAGACCCTCTGGATAAGTGAGAGAGTTGATTAGCTTGATCTGTTTGTGAGGCATCCAGGCACTGGGACCTGGACCTGTCTTCAGTGCATGAGCTGGCTGTTTGGAACCTGGTGCTTATACAGGGACACTTGGCTCAGCCTGGGAGAAAGGGACTGGACCTGCCTGGACCGAATCTTCCAGGTTGAACTCAATCCTCAGGGGAGTCTTTGCCCTGGAGGAGATGGGAATGGGGGGGTGGGCAGGGGAGAAGGCGGTGGGGGAGGGGGGGAGAACCAGGGAATATGTGGCTGATATGTAAAATTAAATTAAATTATAAAATTTAAAAAAGAAGTTCATTTATAATGTTGTCATTGGAACCTAATGAACATTTAGGATGTATTTTAGGAACTGTAAATTTTTCTTTGTGCCCAAACAGAAAAGGGGAAGTGCATTTGTATCGCAGCAGAAAGATTTTGTGGCACAATGGTACAGCTAGCAAATTTGTTGAATTTTTCTCTTGCAATTTCCTTTCTTGTTTTATAATATAAAATCATATAGTTATGACTATGAAACTGTGGATTGGTGGAAGAAACTCAAGAATACTCTCTTTTAGCATGTTCATCTTACAGATATAATAATAGACCCAGAGCAATAAAGATCTTGTTCATAATCACATGGTTAATTGCAGCACTTGTCTAGGCTCAAAATCACCTTACTTCTAGCCTAATGTGCTGCTATGTTGAAATGTGTTACTCAAACACACACAGATTTATATATATTGTTTGAATCTTAGATGATCTTTTAATAAAACACCCAGAGCCAGATATCAGGGTGATAGCTGAAAGATCAGAGAAGTAGAACAGCCAGCCACTATTTCTTACCTCTTTGAAATCCTCAGCCTAAAGAGTGTGAGTTCCTGTTTCCTCATGCCTAGACATCACTTCCCAGGATTAAAGGCATATGTCCTTCACAGTACTGGGACTAAAGGTGTGTGCCACCAGTTCCTGGCTCTGTTTCGAGTGTGGCCTGGAACTCACAGAGATCCAGATGGATCTCTGCCTCCCGAGTGATAGGATTAAGGCTGTGTGCCACCACTGCCTGACCTCTATGTCTAATGTAGTGGCTGGCTTTGTCCTCTGATCCTCAGGCAAGTTTATTGGGGTACACAATATACCATCACATTTATAGATATGATGGGCATGCATGCAAACACAATGATCATGGTCAAGGTCAAGTCTAGAAAGTCATAAAGTTTGTCAAATTGCTCATTAATGGTGTAGGCCTGACCTCTTCTTAACCACCCTCATCAGAGATTGCTCTCCAAACTACCAGCACTGACCACCTCTCTTGACTGCATTTCCTGTTGTGTGATAAAAATCCTCTGACATACTCAGTTTAAGGGAACCAGTGTTTGGGCCCCCAGCAAACAGTTCATTCCTTTATAACAGGGAAAGCACAGTAGCAGGAGTTTGAGATAACAGATGAATTATACCTGCAATCAAGAAGCAGAGAGTGGTTATGCTCAACCAGCTTTCTCCTTTTCCAGATAGTATAGGACCCACCTCAGGAAATGCTGCCACACTCCTTCAGTATTACCTCCTCTGGTAAACCAATCCAGATAGTTCCTCACAGGTGTGCCCAGAAGCTAACCTAACTTTAAAAATTTCTTATAGGTGTGCCTTGTTTCCTAGGTGATTCCAGACCCTGTTAAGTTACTTGTAAGTAACCACCAGAGCCAACTTGGAACATATTAATTAATGATATAGTATGACATTGTTTGATTAATATCAGTTTTTTTATTTCAATTTATTAGCATTTATTAATTATTAATTGTAAAAAAAATTTTATACATGTGTATAATATGTTCAATCTCTTCAGTTCCTCATGCCTTGCTCTCCCCTCTGTTGCCCTTTCCTATACCTCCAAGCCCTCCTACTTTCATGTATTATCTCTATGGTTTTCTTCTATTGTTAGTGTTATATATATATATACATATAAGTATAGAAATACAACATGCCGAGTCCATTTTATTTTGCTTATATGTATATGTTTAGGGATGATGATTTGACATTGGATAACCAAACATTAAGTTCATCCCAGGAGGTGACTGATTTTCCCTCTCTCAACATCCATTAATTGTTTAAAGCTCTTCAATTAGGTTTGGACACTTGAGAGATTTCCTCTGTCTATGGTGGCATACCATCTAGTGCTGTCAATAGTAGGTAATTTATTCCTGGTACTGTAAATCTATGAACTACTTTTGAATGGCAAGGCTGTGGAATCTAGCTGAGAACCTACTACTATCACTTTCCTAAGCCACCATAAGTTTTGACTGCCATATAAATACTTATCCTTATAATGGGTGCATGGATAAATGGAGCTCTCACCTCCTCATCAATGAAGCTTTGTTTTGCTACAAACAAAGCCCATTACAGAAAGCAACAAACGGTCAAAATGCAGGCAACACATAAACATGAAGTTCCCAGCCTGAGCTGTTGCAACTAACACACAGCCCTACACCTCAGGCTCAGGGAACATCATGGAAAAAGAGGTGTAAAGATTAGAAGAACCAGAGGACCACGATATCTGCTGTGAGATTATGCTTTCTATATATGACAGGAAAGTTACACTAAAAATATCATCATTTAGTGGCCTAAATAAAACCTGAGCATCAAACGTTTTGATTCAGAGAGATCTGGGTTATTTCTGTAAATTGTATATTCATTGAGCAGGGAGACTAAATTCTCATACTTTATAACATCTAGTCCTAGACCAGGATGTATACTGAATAAAGATTAAATGTAAAACCTGTGATTTTATCAAACTTAATCAGTTAGCTATGTTTGCACAGCTAGTTGAAAATGAGGTGAAAATAAAAGGGCCTCAGATACTCATAAAGTAATTAGTTTAGAGGTAAGTTTATGGTAAAGTATACTAACACTGTATCACAAAAATAAATATTACTATTGAAGTAATTTGCTGTGTATATATTTTCTTAGGACCTTGCAACTCTTAATGTATTAAGAAATGAGGCTGGAAAATTCATAGTACATAATCAATGTGAATGAAGGCTACTAGAACTCACAAAGTTTTATAATATAAAATCATGGTCAGGATTGTAGGCCCATGGAAAAAATGAAGAAACACTAGACCTGAGACCAAAGACAGAAAATAAACACTACTTTGACTTTCCTTAACCTGTGTACCAAACACAAAGTATTATTGTACTCTTCCCAGGCATACCATACCACACCAGTGACAGTTGACAAGGGCTGATTTAAAACCTGTATTTCACTCTTTTCTATTAACTTCAGAACTTTGGAGAAGTCAATTAGACTTCTGCACTTGATCTCATTTGTGTGGGGACAGTTATACTTACTTAATAAGGGTATTGTTATCATTAAATTAAAGATGTAAGCTTAGTAAGGTGTTTTGGACAAGTGTATTTCATATTGAAAAATCAATAAAGAACACTGATTAATAAGAGCCATGTCATTCATAGTTATACTATGTAACTAATATACCAGGAAAATAAAATCCTCAAAGCACCTAATCATATTATTTATAACTTGTACTACATTATGATAATATTAATATTCTACCCATTCTAGGTTGCAAGTTTCTTGGGGGAATCATGCACTAAATTACAGTACAACTGTAAAAATTTGAAATGGTTAATGTTTACTCTTACCAATCCAAAGATATCCTAAATTTGAAGTGTAACAACTGAATATATATATGCATACAAATATATATATACACAAAAAATATGTGTGTGTACACATACATGCACACCAACATGTATATGGTTTACATACACCTGATTTTTCCCTTTTATGTTTTGCTCCTGAGTAAAATAGTGGAAAGGACTAAACAGTCAAAAGGATATGTCTCTTCTCTCTCTCTCTCTCTCTCTCTCTCTCTCTCTCTCTCTCTCTCTCTCTCTCCACACACATACATATGTATGACATATTTATACATATATAAGTACACACACACACACACACACACACACACACACACATATATATATATATGGAGAGAGAGAGAAAGAGAAAAAATCTCATTTCTTACTTGCTCACCAAATCGAACTTGATAGCCTCTCACTAATAAGTATGGAATTCAACGTCCTTGAATAGGCAAACCACACCTATTTTTCTAAGTGTTATCTAAAACTATTGCTTCACATGAATGATGGATTTCAGTCTTTGATCTTCTAACCATTCCTTGAAGATGCTCTATTGTTTCAATCTTGTATGCTGTCTTATTAATCTTATCTGCCTTGCAAAATCCAACTTATTATTCAGGACACATCTATGACACTTTCTCCAACCACGTCAATGAAACCAAAATGATCATCATGGCCCTTATGATAACCTCTCATCTGTGCCAGGAACAGTATGACAGGCAGTTACACCATGTTCTGTGATTATCTCTACTACAACATTTGTTTCATTTATTGTATATTGTATAAATCTCCATCTACCTTGTATCCTCTTAATTTGACATTGGGACTTGAGGAGTAAAATCGTGTTTAATCAAACTTAAAATTTTTGAGAAGATCTCAGTATAGGGTTTCAATCAATATTTGTTAAAAAGATAAAGAGCAGGGTTAAGTTGCATTTAATAAATATTTGTTGAATGAGAATAGTGTATAGAAGATCCAAATATCTAATGAGAGATTGGCCTCAGAATATAAATTTCTTTCCCAAAATAAAGTGCATGATATAGCAAGTCACACATTCAGATAAGGCCCATAACGTTGGGAAATATGATAAAGATGAAGGGCAAAGATAACTGAGATCCCATGAATGTTTAAGCTTGCAGACATCCCTGATCAACAAAGGATCAGGCACAGATAAACATGCTATCACACATCTGGAGATATTCCACCTCCTTTGACAGAATCCCCATGGCTTTCAGCAGACAGTATATGAGGGTATCTATAAATAATCACCCAAATATAAAGTCATCCATCCTGCTGGATTAAATATAGACATTGGGTTTGCTCCATGGAGGAGGGAACAGTGGTTTCCAACTCAAAGAAATTGTTATAAATTCCATTTGGTGCATGAATATGCACAGTGGATATTTCTTTCCATAAGGACACCAAAATAGCAATTAACTCAAGGCTAATGTTATAGCTGTTGCTGTCTCCCCTGCTCAGTATCTCCCCATCTGGATCCCTATCCAGATGCTGATGTGTCTAAATGTGTCTGCTGTGTGATACTTTATGCACCTGTTCTATGCATACCTGCCCACTACTTACTGCCAATGATTCTTATTCAGCGGAGGAAATGTCCAAATGGGTTATATACACCTGATATTTTTTTCATTTTATATTTTACTTCAGAGTAGAATAGTGGACACTATTGACCCATAACTTAAGTCAAAAGCATATGTCTTAACCTCTCTACTTATTAGCTGTGGAGTCTTAGGTAAGTTGCTTAAACTTTCTGAGTCTCATCAGTTTGCATTTTCACAGCACAGAGATAATCTCATATGCATGGTAGTCCATGAAGATTTAACAAGACACTGCATGTGAATTTTAAAAGTTATTCCTGTTTAATTCAACAGATGACGGAATCATGGATATTACAGGAATAATACATTGTAGAGCCATTGTATTGAGTTGGAGGTTGAGCTAAGACTGCCTCCACAAGCATCAGATATCATAGAAAGTTTTAATACAAGGTTTAATGTAAGTCTGTATAATAGAAATTTGTTTCTATATTGCCTTTAGAACCACAGGTCAAACCAGCATCAACCTTGCTTCCATAATATATGTGCATATCTTTAATTTTTGTTGAGTGTCTATCAAGCAGTAGGTATTGAAGATAAGGAAAGGAGAAGCATATATGATTACTGTGATCATCCCCAAAGATATTCTCAGGTTGGCTCAGCAACAGAGGTAATATTAACTGACATTTTTTAGCTTTTGATATCACTCATTAAGTGATATGAGCTACATTAAACATTTTGTATATTTAACTAACTTCATCTTCTTCAAAACATATTAGATGTAACCTCAATTTCTGCCCTGCTTTCCTATGAGAGAAACTGAGGCACAAATAGGGTAAATAATCTACACATATTTACGCAGCTAGTAAGTGGTTATTATAGAATTTTGTTAACATGCAATGTTTTTTTTAAATCACACTTTTTAACAGCAAATTATTCTATCTCTATGCAGATATAAGGCTAGTGACAATAGTATGACAATCTAGAGGAGCACAAAAGATGTGGAAGATCTACACTGGGCCTCCCCTCCCAGCAAAACTTGAGGTTCCAAGAAGATAGTTTTGGGATATTGTAATATTTTGAGTGTTATGGGATAAAGTCCAGAGATAAAAGTTGGGTGAATTTCCATGGAACTCATAATGACTTCTAGTGACCCACAGGAACATAAGACAATAGAAATAAACCTGTAGTTGATGGTAGCTTGTGTTGTTTAGCATCGACACACATAATTTTTGCTTAAGCTGTTCAGTGCTGTATCTGTGATAAAGCCAGGATGACAGTTAGTATTTCAATTTTACAATGAAGAAGCCTCAGGCCAAAGAGATATTAGTTTTAGTTACAGGAATACACAAGATCATTAAAAAAAGTAGAGTAAGCTATGCTGCTAGTAACTCACAACACTTTCTACTTTTCATCTTGATTCTATCATTCTATTTAATCATGAAAAGAAACCTCAGTAATTCTTAAAAGAAGAGAAAGAGTCTGTTTATTAGCCTGCCTCCACAGGCATCAGATATCATGAGAAGGCTTAATACAAGTCTAAATCTTAGACACATCACAACAAAATCCTCAAATAAGAACATGTGGTATAGATATTTCACGTTGTTGGCTAAAGTGAGAGGCATTTGTGGCCAGAAGTGTATGACTTGCATTGTTACCCTGGGGAAAAGATTTACCAGCCTTGGAGTAGATGTGAGTAAAATAAGGACAGAGATAAGGCAGTCATTTTTCAAAGAAAATGTCCTTTGGGTCATGCAGAGGTTCTGCTCTGTACAACAAGAAAGTGATAGTATTATCTATTGGAAGTGTTTTTAAAGACAGCATAGTGCTCTGATCTTCCAACACACAAACCTTGGTGACCCTGGAAGAAACTCATGCCAAAAACATTCTCTTAACTGGCTGACATTGTCATGAAATGGATTCCCACATACAATATGGGGAACTAGAAAGAGGTTTAAATGAACATTATCATTAGTAGGTTCTGAATGTCTTCTAGTGCACTTATCCCTTTAGAACAGGTTAAAAACTAAAGATATTTGCTTAAAATGAATATATTAATTTGAAAATTTAATATATATCTCAGCTATTCCATAGTGTTTTGTGAAGCCTAAAGACATATTCTATTAGCACTTCATAAGTGAACAATTAAAATCTCATCTTCAGTTGTTTAGTTACTTTTATGAGGCATTATATTGTAATATTTATAAATAGGGAAAAAAGACTGTGTATTACTCACTATTATACTCTAGGTGACCTGGAACCCATTTAAAATAGTGTGACCAGGAACCCATTTAAAATTGAAGTAATCTGTAATATAGGCTAATATTTAATCTGTTAGCTATTGCTCCATAATAATCTGTCCAAAACACAATACTCAGTAGATATTTTTAACCCCATAATTTTACAAATTAATAGTTTAGAATAGGTATATTTGAGTTTCTCTTAGTTTCTGACAAATTTCTACAAGTGTTTTTGTTGACAATGGACAGCCTTTCTAACACATTAGGGCCCTTAACTAAGGCAACTACATTGGTTTATCTCTCATGCATGTAGTATATTACTTTCCATCATGTCACATGAGCTAGTCCATATGATGGAGTCAGCAAGAAACACATGTGTTGTCTTAAACTAGTAGCTTAGCATCTAATTTCAGATGCCAAGAACTCTGTCTCTGTAGACATCCTGTACTTCAAGTAAAGACTGCTAGATGTCTCCTGTGCAGTCAGTCTTTCATACAACACACTGTCTTTCCTTTGCCCTCAGCTACAGAAGAGCAGAACCATTCATTCAAACCTTATGTACACTCAGATCTCCTGATGTGGTGTCTTTCAGTCAAAAGTAACACTAACTATGAATGGCAGGGCAGTTAGCAGTTTGCCTTGGGAAAAAAGAAGGATTCAATAAATAGAGAAAGAACAGAATAGAGTATGGATGATTAGTGAACGAATTGAAGAACATTAGGCTGCTGCTCCCATTATAAGTGAGGGCAAGTTCCTCATCATTGTTCTTTCACTCTCAAAACGTCCTTAATGATATTACTAGGGAAGAAACCATCTCTTGAATGTCCTGGAAGCCATGATGATTAAGTCTAAAAGTGTGGAAATTTGGGGCATTGATATTGATTTGGCATATGTATAACACAGAGAACACACTGGTAACCTTCTGATTACCCCCTCTTCATGACCATATTCCAAACTCCCATGTTCCTTGAACTTATCACATTATCTGTATCTTGCTTGCCTGCCTCCTTTACAATATTTCCCATAGGCAGTTATATGAGGGCAGAGACTTCATCTGTATAATTGTTACTGTCAGTCCACCATCCTATGATGGGGGTTTCACTGATTCAGTTTACTTACAATTCTCTATGACACGTACAGAATGTTGATACAAGAATAAAATAACCCTCTAATTCTAGGATATGACAGCAGGATTCAGCCTTCCTAACTGTATCCCCATCATTCTACAATCATCCAAAAGATAAACCTATTTCTAAATGTTCTGAATACCCTAGTTCAAGGTCAATGCCAGGTGTTTGTAGAAACAGTCATGTTACCTATGATGAGTCTGTCAAAATGTAAACAGTTTTGATGTGGGTTTGGAAAACTGGTGATAATTGCAATAATCATTATGAAAAAGATGTGTTGTTCTTTTCAACTCTTATTAACCTGGATTTTGTTTAAGAGCTTTCCAATTAGCTTCTTGTATCTGCATAGTTAACCTTTTCTGAGGTTTCCTCTTCAGGCCCCCTCTCTCCAAGCCCTCAGCCCTCATTTCTGCCCATGAAGTCTCACAGGAATAGTTGGAATTCAGCCTCCTGAACAGTTTCTGAGCACAGGATAATTGCAATATAATTAATGAATTAAAAAGAATGAAATGTTTTAAGTGCTTTCAATATTCCCCTTCCTATAATTATCTACAGGAAACATATTCATTAACAATCTTGTGCTGACAGGCCCCAGGCTCTGTTAAGCTAGCTCAACTTCCAATAAGAAAATTAATTGATGACCTCTTCAGATCATGTATCCCATTTTTATGGAAATAGAGGGGGTCAAAGCTGGACAGCATCCTGAAAACTGTTTACCAGATTAGACTCCTTCCTTGCTCTTATTCTGAGTACAACTTGGTTAGTTTCAAGTGACAAGAGCATTCTCTCTGCCTTCCCAAGACCTATTTCACTTTTTCACTAAAGGAAACATAATACTAGTTGTGGCTTCTATTAAGTTTCTCATTTCTCATATTGGTTTACTGTTAGCTTCAATTAAAAAATGATGAATCATTAATTCATGCAGATGTACTAACCACTCCGGTCTTTTAATGCTGTACTCATAGATTCTCATCTATGATGGAGAGTCATAGGGTAGTCAGAGGGATAGGACATATCAATTACACATAAGTGCCCTGGGTAGAATTTTACTTGATCATTTGGGGGGGTCTATTTATGTTAAATTAAATATTTATATTTTATAATACTTGATATATATATATATGAATTTTATATTATAACATTATATTAAAATAGTGCTATAGGTAGAGGGCTTCAGGCTGGGATTTTGAGTGACCAAGGCTATCTAGTCATTGACCATATTATTAGAGATATTTCTCGTTAAGTATGGTCTTATGACACATCCCCATTATATTAATTTATGTCCATGTACTGCCATCAATCTTGTATTGTAAGACTTAAATAAATATGGAAGACTAATAGAATGAACATTGTGGGTTAGGATTCCATCTCATATCCATTTTGCATTATTCGCTTATTATATATTTGAGTTTCAAATATGTGAATGTGGCTATGCCAAGTTCAATGTGGAACACAGTGAAGAATGGCAAAGGAACGGTGCACGCAGAGATTTTATAGACTAGTGGGGGGATAAGATTTCAATCTACAAATAATAGAGACAATAATAGACACAGGGCTAAAAGCTGGATGATAAGAGCAATAAAAGCACCATGGAAGGCCAGAGGACATACATATCGTATTCAGCCAAGGGAATCTGAGAATCTGTTACAGAAAAGGAAAGTTTTTGGCTGGTGCTTGAAGGATGGATAAAGTTTGGACGAGCAAATGTTAAGGAAGAATTCTTAGCAAAGTTTCTAAAACTGAATCCAAGAAAGAAAGATCTAACCAGATGGATCAGGGATGGAATAGTCCTCATGTGATGTATCCTTGGGAGGTGGCTACAAGGGTACAGAGCTAGAATCGCAGTTTCAGAACAATCTGAGAAGGCCTTTACATGTTATGACAAGAGCCTGAACCCACGGCAGGTTTTTAGTTGATAGTCTAATAGACTCTTTGTATTTAAAAATAGAGCATGACAGCCAGGTGGTGCATAATCTAAGTGTATGATGTGAGACTAGAAATAGGAATTCAAGACAGAGGGTTAATATATATATTTTTAAAATAATCACCATGACCCAAATCAACTTTGGGAAGAAGGGTCCTACAGGCTTGTTTACAAGTCAATCTTCGGGAGGCATTATCTCAGTTCAAGTTTCCTCTTCCCAGATGACACTAGCTCCTGTAAAGTTGACAAAAACTTAACCAGCCCAGTTAGTTAAATAATTATAAAATGCAACAAAGAATGATTAACCACACAATTCCAGATCAAATCCTACCATGTACAATGTATATGAAAGAGGATAAAAGCATGACATTTTACTTTGGGACAAATACAAATAAATGGAAATTAAGAGCAGAACAGTGGAAGAACACAAGGGAATCATGGAACACAATGAATAGTCCTGGAAACCATCTTTTAAAGGCAAGAAAACAGTTCCCGTGTTTAATAAACTCAGCTGAATGCACATTTTTAAGATGGCAATACTCAGGCACTGTGCAATACTTACTGGTTGCTTAGCATTAATAAAATTCTAATTTAGGCATAGGCTTTTAGAGAGTAACTGGGGATTCTGACTAGATAGAGAAGACCACAGATTTGGTAAGTTTTCAATATAAACGAATGATTTGGACAGGTGGACTGTTAAAGGGATATTTGGGGTTAAAGCAGGTGACAATTTGGGCATCATTTCATAAGATCAGGGATCCATAGAGGTAGTGTCAAAGAATATTTAAGGCAGGCCTGAGTAGTCTGAGTAGCTGCTTCTAAACATTTAGAAAATGGCTCAAACATTTCTCTTATACTTTAAAGTGAGCTTATGGAGACTCAATCATTGGAGACAAAGCTAAATTGGATTTATATTTTCTTGCTTCACCAAGAGGCCTCATCATTTATAAGCACAGAAACCAAGCACTATCTTCATATCCTCAAGATGATGTGGCCTCATTTCACTGGAAAGTCAACCTTTTCCAACTCAGATTTTATAGCTGTGGATCTGAGTCCAGACGATATCTTCTGAAAGTCTGAGGTTCTTGTGTTCCAGTGACTGAAATAGAGACCATATATTAAAAAAAAAAAAAAAACAAAACAAAGGTACTCCGGAGAATGGAAGTGGGCTTGGGAGTCAAGACAGAGCTGAGGCTGAAATGCTCTAGGTCCCCATAGTCATGACCCTTGATAGTTCATTTACATAATACCCATCTTCTACTAGAATCAGAGGTCAAAGGATCTTTTTTTTCACATGCTTTGTCTGTTACACGTAGCCCTGGCCATGAAAGGGTTACCAGTCAATATACCAACTAGCTTCTTCCATATGTTTATTTTGACACACCTTCCTCCTAGTATCCTGACACAGGTATATAGCTTCTGAAATCAGCCTGATTAAATTACATCCTTTTGCCTTTCTCTACTGGGTAACCTTAAGCAAGATTTTTTGATTCAATATTCTCATTTGCCTCCTAGGGTCATTTTGTGGGTGAAATTAGATAATATAAATGAGTAATTACACAGAGAAACTGATAGTAGAAACACAGCCAACCTTACTTCTTTTCTAATTACCATGCTTGTTCTGTCTGACTGACTAATTCATAAAGAAACTGTATTACCAACTCATCATAATGTTTCCATCTAGTAAAGATAGAGAAGGACTCCAAATATCAATGAAGAGTTTTAGAAACCCTGTTTGTACATCTCATTGCTGATCTCCTCAGCTGATGCAATGAATGGTAACCTTTGCAGTAGGATAGCTTTTTTTCTATTGGTAACATAGGCCATCTTGAAATAGAAATAACTTTGGCCTGGTAGTCATGGCAACTAAATGAGCAAACCAATATAGTGATAACTAGGAATATAGTAATTACAAGAGAGTTCCTAACACTCCATAGTTTTAGGAATCGGGAGAGAAAATAACAAGACTCTTATGTGGGATTCCAGCGTTTATTCCCTTCTGTGCCCCCAACAGTGTCCAAGCTGCAAGTTACCTTGAATTATGCTAGAGTATAAAGGAAGCAAAAGGTTAACTGAAAATGTCACTATATTATGCAGACTCCATTAAATCACCTATGTTGTACTTTATAGTAATGTAGTGTTTGGGGTCACTACCCAAGTTCCACACTCATGCATTGTAAGCCCAATAAATTCATTGGTTCATTGAGATGGATTTAATAGGTATCCTCATTTTGATGTCTTCAGTACCCAATGTAGAATGAATAGATATTTATTCATATCTTCATAGTAAAAGTTAAGACAACAATTCATTGTTGTTTCAGGTCTATATTCCACATGCCAAGCATTCCAAACAGAAAGAAATGTTTTACAGTAAAGTATGAAAGTAAATGTTATAGGCATAATGTGGGTCTTCTGGACTCTCTAGTAACCCTTTATTTTCAAGTCATGAGAATAAACAAAAATAATTAATTAAACAATTCAGTTCCCCACTCTTAAAGTCTTAACAGAAATTAGCTTTTGAACTCCTTGCACTGTCAGAGACTAAATTTCCTACAGTTATCATCAAAATATATTTTCCAGATGAATAACCCTAGAAAATCCTGGAATATACTATCTAAACACAAAATCTCAAACCATATCCAAGAACTAAAAAAAACAAAAAACAAAACAAAACAAAAAAAATCAACCCAGAAACTTGGAGATTTCCACAAATCCGTTTTAATAGTACTTCACATAATTCTTACCTATGCTTAAGTTTGAGAATCATTTTTCTAGAAAAGGCGTTGACTAATTCAAGAAAAAGAATGTCAGAATGAAGAGTAAGCAAAAGAAACAGACCCATCACATCTGACAACCTAATAAATCATAATGTCCATGTTATTTTATGGAACTCTGAGTGTTGAGAATATAATGGGACTAGACCAAAGTCTTTTTCTAATAGACTCAGAACCAGGTCTTAGATTTTTTTCACCAATGAGCTGAAAAGAAAGCAAAAGAGGGCTATCCTTACTTCAAGGTACTGTACCTTATTATGTAAACTGTTAACTTTTAAGGAGATTTTCCATGTAAGTAACTATTGCCTAATAGAAGATTGTCCAAATATTTTCAAGACATGAGCCTCCCTACTGACTTGGAAGAAGTCAGGGCCTGAGAAATTATAAGGATAAAGAAGATAGTCCTAAAATGTCATACTTGTACACATTTCAAAATGTTTTGCCATGTTCAGAGTTTCTTCATGGCAAAATGACATGGTTATCTGCAGATGTTCCTGATTTCAGTGTCAAGATCTTCAAATTTTACATATTAAAACCACAACCCCCTTTACAAAATGAATTTTACTAGAGTCGATAAGAATTTGTTGGGCAGGAAGTATGAGGCTAAAGCTCCCAGCAATGGTCGAACTTACAAGGGAGGGAAAAAGCGTGGCAGTCCCAAGCTAGGGAGGCAGATAAGATGAACACAGCTAAAACAATAAGATATTTTTCTGGACAATGTGCCCTGTTACTCCGTTGTCATGTTCCACACACTTGAAATGTTCCTCTATGTTCAAGGATTTTTCAACCAATGTATCTTGGTGAGGAGCAAGTCACTTCTTATGTTGAAGCTGAAAAAAGCCATATAAAAACTTTACAATCTACACAGATAATGAGAGGAATGCTGACCTGTTAGATGTGCCTGGGTAGAATTGGGGTATACATATAAAAAGAAGAAAAAATTGTTGTGAGATAATGCTTTTGTACACTGGTTTAATAAAACACTGATTGGCCATAGCCAGGTATAGGCAGGGAGACCAGAGTAAAGGAATGCTGGGAAGAGGAAGAGCAGAGTCAAGAGTCATCAGCCAGACACAGAGGAAGCAAGATGACAAGGCAGAACTGAGAAAAGTTACCAGGCCACGTGGCTAAACATAAATAAGAATTATGGGTTAATTCAAGTGTTGGACCTAGTCAGTAATAAGCCTGAGCTAATGCCTGATCATTTATCAATAATATTAAGTCTCTATATGATTATTTTATAAAAGGCTGCAGAACTATGGGGGTGTGGTGGGACTAGAGAAACTTCCAACTACATTTGGTGCTCCCCATTGTGCAATGAGCCATATAGTCCTAAGAAAACTTAAAAGATTCTGAATGCACAGAAACAGAGCCACACTGGGCTTCCTAGTCTCACAGTTTCGTGCCAGCAGCAGTGCAGACTTGTCTCCTAACAGCTGCCTGTGAAATGGAGCAGTCCACCAGCCGCCATGAGCTAAGCTGCATGGCAGATTCCTTCTGTGGTACACAGTGACCTCTGCAGCCATGCATGGCAGATTTAGCTTTTGCTAGTACTGGGGCAAGGGGGAAAGGTTTTTGGGCTACACGCTGCTGGATGGAAGCATAGACTCACTGCTTCAAAGAGTCAGTGATGAGCATGGTTCCCTCATAGCTGGCGGTAAACATAGTTATATCATGTTGGGAAGCTGAGATGGGCAGAGTCAGCAGCCAAAGCTGCCATTTCAGTACTAGCCACCCTGAAGTTTAAAGCAATAAAGTCACAATAAGACAGATTCAGATGGCATAAACCCTAAGCAGTTTACAATGTCTGTTAAAATGTACATAGGCTTAGAAGAGAGAGGAAAAAGAGTGTATGTAGTTATATAAAGAAATAGTTTTTAAAAAATAAAGTCTTTAAAGAGAAAGTAAAAGTAATATAAAAATAATAAGCCATATAAAGATGGAAATCACACACAGAGTCTAGATTATATTGTATTTGGGATTTTTTAATTGCAGAAAGACATTTGATTGTAAGGACTACTCATTTAAAACAATATTTATATTTTAAAGGTATCTTGACTTCAAAATTTATGTCTAAGGATAAGGGGTTCTACTTTTGTTTCCACAGAAGATGAAAACCTGTGAATTGCTTCCAGGTTAAGATGGATCAGATTTGATCAAGCCAGACCTCCTGAACCTTAACAGATGGTACCAATCAACAAAGGTTATAGCCAGTCTTCCCAGGACTAGACCATTATCTCGAATTTTCTCACAATCTCCATAAAAATATCAGTGCTCACAATCATTAGGAAGTAGCCTAGAAAACTACACCCACATTCCCAAAAAATAGATTATAGATGTTTGTCTTTATTTAGGCTGTTGGTTACAAATTGTTATTGGTCATAGTCAATCTCTTTCTAAAAAAAGGAAGGGGAATTAAATATAGAAATATAGGATATAGATATGATAGAATAAAAGAATAGATTATTGAATCTGCTTTTAAAGAATAACAACTTGCTTAAAATATTTTATATTGCTGTGGATTTTAGTTTATTAATACAAATTTAAAGTTAATTTGTTATACTGTATGTATATTTCTACTCTTGTTTAAGGTATTATGTTTGTGCAGCTCATTGAAATTATAATGTATAAATAAGAAATGCAGATTAATAATTAGTCATCTATGATAGTCAAACTTGCAGTCATGTTAGTTAAGTTTTCTAAGTATGCATAGATATAATTCAATAAGGTATGTAATCTTCAAACACTTCAAAGACCTACAGAATATGGCATTTAAAATGTTTTAAAAACTTAGACTTTTCCGGACAATGACACACGTCTGCTCCTAGAAGCACCAATTACTTCTAGGAGACTGATGGACATTAAATAAATTTATTATAGAGTTTGCTTTTTTGTCGCAAAAGTTAGCCACTGGTTAAAAAAAAATGCCCTTGTGTCTACTGATTGACAATGTGTTATATGAACTAGACATGCAGGAACCATAGGAAGGTGGCCACTGAACTTTCCAAGGCAAGATGGTCCTTCAGATTCCTGCTTTGCAGAAGAAACTACCAGACATTCTACAGGACTCAGAGAAAAGTGACTGAGAAACTCTATGCCTATAGGCTGAAGAAAGATACCCCAACATTGCAGAAGAACTTTGGGTAACTGCCCAGCTGTCTCTGCCATTCTAGTTTTTTGGAAGTTGCTTACAATGTTCTTCATGTTTTCTTAGGTAATATTATATCCTGCTTGTGTCTTTGATGTAGTTGGTTAAGATAGAACATAAATTAGATATGAAAATTTAGACTCATAAACATAGGTTAGGTAAAATATTTTCTTTAATTTTGTCAAATACAAATAGACTAGATATTATAACTGTAATTCTTGCTTAATAACTGTTTTATTATATGTAATTTTACTATGTTAAAGTTAAAATTTTCCTCTTTGTTTAGACAGAAAAGGGGAACTGCTGTGGAATAATACTTTTGTACACTGGTTTAATAAAACACTGATTGGCTAGTAGCCAGGTAGGAAGTATAGGTGGAGTGAACAGACTAAAGAATGTTTGGAAGAGGAAGAGCAGAGTCAGGGGTCATCAGCCAGACACAGAGGAAGCAAGATGACAAGACAGACTGAGAAAAGGTACTAAGCGATGTGGTAAAACATAAATAAAAATTATGGGTTAATTCAAGTGTAGGACCTAGTCAGTAATAAGCCTGAGCATTTATAAATAATATTAAGCCTCTGTGTGATTATTTTATAAAAGGCTGCAGGACTGTGGGGACCTGAATGTGGAGTATCACATCTTGTTTGTTTGTTTGTTTCCATTATGTTTTTTAAAATTCTTCTCATATAATACACCTCAATTGCAGTTTCCCCTCCCTTCATTCTTTCCAGCCCCCTTCCCCATCTCCCATCTCTTTGAGATCCACTCCGTTCCCTTCAGAAAAGAGTGGGCCTCCATTAAGTCAAAAGACCAGTGTGGGTATAAAACAAAAAAGGTATTTGTAATCACAAGTAAGTGCCCATGTAGAGCAGGAATATTGGTTTAAATTAAATATGATATTAAAAAATAGAATTTGCTAGATATTTATTAAAGAGTCTATTAAAAGATTGTAATACTTACGTACAAGCACACCAAATAGACTGAGCATGTTATATTATATATTTATGTTTTTATACATGTAACAATAACAATCAAAGAATAAAAGATCATGCATTTGAAAGGGAGCAGGGTGATGGGAGGGGCTGAAAGGATAAAAGGGGCAAAGGGGAAAATAATATATTTTAATTAAAAATTAAAAAGTATGGATTCTTTAAAGAGTAGAAAATAATTTGTATATGCATCTATAAAATGAAAATTGGTAGCAACATGAGTCATGGACATCATCACAGACCTTGACATGGCCATAGGCAAAAGCCCGTGCCTGGATGTTCTCAGTGTGTGTGGGGGGGCAAGCAAGCCACCAACATCTGCCCATTCCTCACAGCCCTGCCTTTTTCAGAACTGCCTCTTACCATAGCATACGAACCATTCTGCCTCTCTTTCTCTCCCATTTCACCACCTGCTTGGTGCCACAAGAAGCCAGTGGGCATGTGAATGCTACAGGCAGGATGGCCCATGAGGACCCAGGCTGCCCTGTGAGTGTCTTTTGCCCACCTGAGTTGCATGGCATCTGGCCATGTTGTTGTACTAAGGGGGTTTTATCACTGGGGCCATGGTGTTGTCTGCACCAGGGCTGCTGCTAAGGGCATGTCTGGGTCCATGGTCTTACCACATCTGGAGTCTATGTTGATGTCGACCCACTTTGGTGCTACCAGAGGCTACAGAGATGCCCACTGGGGTCTAGATCAAAACCTGTTGGCCACATTGCTACCAGGACCATGCAAATCTATGTGGCCCCTGCTGCCACCTGGGGCCATGGTGTCAACTTGGCCAGGGCTATAGCTGAGGGCCATGTCTGGGTCTGTGGCCCTACTGTAACCAGTGTCTGAGTTGATGTCCATGGCTCCTGATACCATTGAAGGCCATGCTGATGACAGGGTTCTGGACAGCCACCTGGGACCATGTTGGTGGCCAAGGGCCACTCCGCTGCACAGGCCATGGTGACATCTGAGACTGGGCTGCTGCTGGGGGCCATGTCTGGGTCTATGGTCCTGCCATAGTCGGGGGATCTGATGTCTGTGGCCTGTGGTACCACCAAAGGTCACATGGATTCATAGGGCTAGGCCTCATCCTGTGGCTATGTTGTTGTCCAAGGACCATGCTGTCATTCAGGCCATGGTATCATCTGGGCCAGGGCTGCTGCCAAGGAGCATATCTGGATCCATGGCCCAAATACAACCAACTATCAAAAGCAATGCCAATGCCAGGTGTGGGCTACCATCTGAGGCCATGTTAGTGTCTGAAAGCCTCACTGTTATAGGGTCCACACCAATCTGAGTGGCCTGCACTGCCACTTGGGGGATGCTGCCAAGAAGGATCATGTCTGACCCATGATACCACCAAAGGCCACATGGATACTGGGGTCTAGACTGCAACCCCTTGGCCAAATTGGTGTCTGAGGGCCATGCTGCCACCAGGATCATGCTGATATGGGTAGCCTATACAGCCACACAGGGGCATGGTGTTGCCCGGGCCTGGGTGATTGCCATGGGCCATGTCTGGGTCTGTGGTCCAATAGCAGCCAGGATTTGGGCTGATGTCCATGGATCATGTTACCACAGGGTGTCATAGGAACCATTTCTATTTAAATCTGAGGGCCGTGCTGAGCCATCCCTGGCCCTCATTGGTCCAGTGATAGCTGGTCCTGCCCCTCACTGGACACTGCAGTAGGAGAGCTGCCTCCCCCCAGCAGAGCTGAACATCACACTCAGGAGAAATGGCCCCACATCTCACCACAGGTGTGAGAGAGCTGGTCCCAGTGGCATGGTCCTAAGGGAGTTGGCTTTGTCCCTCGCCTGAGGGGGAAATCCCAGTGGCCTGGACCAACCAACTCAGCTATCACCTAGACTCACATCCAGGGCCTTGGATTGGTACACTCTAACATCTGCCCCATCTATGACTTGCTGGAGTGCACGAAGGGACTGGTCCTGCAGTATTATAGCTGTGAGATCTCCATGACTTGGGGACATGATATCTGAGAGGAGTTTCAATGAGAGTCCAGTGATTATAGTGTCTTAAAGGCCTTGAATCAGACCAATGAAATATTTCACGGGTGGGCTGATTTGACAAAAGTGTATACTAAGTGACACACTACAGCTCCCAATGCCACTAGGATGAGTGAAGTGGTGTTGGAAATATGGAGCAGCTAGGTATACTTTTTGACTTTTTGTTTTGTTTTGTTTTTAATAAACGTTGGGTGGCATGCTGTAAGGATGTGAAATGGATACAGAGGGACTGGGAGGTGAACAGAACTGGGGCACATAATGTGAAATTTCCAAAGAGTCAATAAAGAATTGTGTAAGAAAAATTAAAATTAGAAGTAGTATATAATTTGTAGGATATCCTCATATGCATACAAATAAATACAATATAATAAAAATATATTTTAAAGAATTAAAGAGTCAGTTTGTTCTGCACAGGTTCCATGGGCTTGCCTGAACGTCAGTTTGATTTGTGATCAAGAATAACATGATCTATATTTCACTAAGTGAAGTATATGGCGATTTATAAAGTTCTTTTCAAATATGAAACATGACCATTCACTACTAAGAACTTCTAATACCACTTGTTGCTTATAAGACAAAGTCTAAAATTGAGAAATGGGTGTTGAGGTGTTTTGAAATTTATTAATAAACTTTGTTTTTGAAACCTTTGTATAAGCATAGAGTGCATTTTGCTCACTTTCTTTGAACTCACTTCCCTCACACAACTATGTGTTCCCCGGCTTCATTGCAAATCTCTTCCCCATGTTCATTACAGGTATTTGTTTGTTTGTTTTGTGTCCCATAGAGTGTAACCAGGACAAATTGTTAACCCTGAGTTTGGAACTATCCATTAGAGCTTGTGGGTTCACTAGCAGTTACACAACTGGATACTATGTCTCTCTTACTCCTAGAATCTGTTAGTTGTCAATAGTTCAACTGTAAATGGTAGGGCTCCATGAGCCTCCTCCCCATCAATAGCTGACTGTTAGGGGAGCCTGCATTGCTTGAGTCCAATGCTTCTCAGAGTCTATGGGTGCCAAGGCTGGTCAATGCTTAGACAATGCCATACAATTGAGATCTGCTTTCTCAGCATGGATTCCAGCTGACCTTTCCCACATTTATTCCAATTGTCCAAATATTGTATACATGCTCTTTCATCTGAATGTGATGCCTTTCTTTGTGCTATCATTTCCTTGCTTAGTAAGTCTGGCCAACATTTTTAATTATCCATTTATGTTCAGATGATATTGTGTCTTCCAGGAATCCTCTTCTGTTCTTGCATCAATAATTTTGGCTTTCCTAACATTTTGCATATATTTATAATTTATGTATTATGTATGTAATGATTAGATTACATGTATACCTATGGAATTGGAATTATCACATTTCTAAATTCTCTCTTTCCCAACACCATCAACAAAACATGGGAACATGGTGTGCCTATTACCCTATTACCTACCTTTTACCAGTCCAGGCATGAGGCAGCAGCCATGGTTGTTCTCATGATTTTGTTGTCATAGCAAAGCCACATAGTTGTGAAATATGTTGATATAAGGAATATGGAGATCACTGTAGCTGAAAGTTTTCCTGTGTCCCACCTGGCCCATGGTCAGGACAAATCTCTTTCACCCACCAGTCCCACAGCTGCTTGGACCCAAATAAACACACACAGGTTAATATTATTTTTAAACTATGGCCATGGCAGGCTTCTTGATATCTAGTTCTTATATCTTAAATTAACCCATTTTTATAAATCTATACTTTGCCATGTGGCTCCTGGCTTACTGATATCGTTACATCTTGCTTTTCATGGCAGTTGCTGGCAATGTCTCCTCTGTTCTGCCTTTCTCCTTCCTCCTCTCTAGATAGAATGTCCTGCCTAATCCTATTCTGCTTCACCATTGGCCAAACAGCTTGACCAATCAGAGCAACATATTTTCACAGCACACAAAAAGACATTCCCCAATCATTTCCCCTTTGTTTTCCATTTAAAAGGAAGGTTTTAACTTCAACATAGTAAAATTACATATAACAAGCAAGAATTACAATTACAGTATCTAGTCTATTTGTATTTTGTAAAATTAAGGAAGATATCCTATCTATCCTATATTTGTGAGTCTAAGGTTTCATATCTAATTTATCTTTTATCATAACCAGGGAGAATCATAACTATCTAGTCTTTAAATACATCAAAGACCTCAGAAGGATATAATATTTCCTAAGTAAACAGGAAGTGCATTGTAAGCAACTTTCAAAAATCTAGAATGACAGAGACAGCTGGATGCCTAGACAGTCACCTAAATTTCTTCTGCAATGTTGAGGCATCCATTTTTAGCCCATAGGCCTAAAGTCTCTCAGTCATTTCTCTCTGTGTCCTGTAGAATGTCTGGCAGTTTCTTCTGCAAAATAGGAAGCTGAAAGACCATTTTGCCTTGTAAAGTTCAGTGGTTACCTTTCTATGGGTCCTGCATGTCCAGTCAATACAACATTTTGTCAAGCAGTCCAGGTAAGAACAGTTTCTTGCCCAAATGACTATTTTTGTTGAGAAGAAGATAAACTCCATATGGAATGTCTTTGATGCTGATCTTTCCTTTTAAGTAAATCAATGCTGCCAGGAATAGACGTGTCTCATTGTCCAGAAAGTCTAGGTTTTTAAAGCATTTCAAATGCCATATTCTGTAGGTCTTTGAAGTGTTTGAAGATTATCTACCTAATTGAATTATATCTATGTATACCTAATTGATTTATATCTATGTATATCTAGAAAACTCAACATGACTGTAAGTTTGACTAACACAGAAGACTAATTATTACCCTGTATTTCTTAATTATCCATTAAAATTTAAATGAGTTACATAAACATAATACCTTAAACAAGAGTAGAAATATATATATACAGTATAACAAAATTAACAATAAATTTGTATCAGTAAATTAAAGTCTATAGCAATTTAAAACATTTTAAATAACTTGCTCTTTAGAAGTAGATTAAGCTCTTCCAGTCTCTTTGGCCTCTGTGGCAGAAGCAAGATGACGAAAGGATCATCATCCTTTGGAAAGCATTGCAATAAGATGCACATGGTGTGCCACTGCTGTGGCTCTAAGGCCTACCACCTTCAGAAGTTGACCTGTGGTAAATGTGGCTACCCCACCAAGTACAAGAGAAAGTATAACTGGAGTGCCAAGCCTAAGAGACAAAATACTACCAGGACTGGGCGGATGAGGCACCTAAATATTGTCTATCAAAGATTCAGACATGGATTCCATGAAGGGACAACACCTAAATCCAAGAGGGTAGCTGTTGCAGCATCTAGTTCATCTTGAGGAATTTCAGTCAGTCATAAAATAAATGTTCTAGTTTCAAAAGCAAGAAAAAAATTAGATTCAATAATCTACCTTTCATCCTATCATATCTGTACTATCCCCTTTTCTTCTTTAGAAAGAGATTGCCTTTATAATCAACCCCCTTTAAATAAAAATAAACATTTATAAACAATTTGAAAATTTGAGTGTAGCTTCTCATACTACTTTCTGTTGGTTGTGGGTGCTGGTAATATTATGGGGATCCTGAGAAAATTAAAAATTGTGGTCAAGTCTTGACTGGAGTAGTATGTAATGCTGCACTGTCTGAGTCAGTTGCCTTGGAGCTCATTTTGGATATTGGATCATCTGGAGACCTCTCAGGGGGTCTTCCTTGATCAAAACATATTAGCCTTAGAAGCAATCCACAGGTTCTCATCTTCCGTGGAAACAAAAGCAGAACCTCTTTTCCAAAGCAAAGTATCCTTAGACATAAATTTTGAAATCAAGATATCTTTAAAATATACATATTGGCCGGGCGGTGGTGGCGCACGCCTTTAATCCCAGCACTCGGGAGGCAGAGGCAGGCGGATCTCTGTGAGTTCGAGGCCAGCCTGGGCTACCAAGTGAGTCCCAGGAAAGGAGCAAAGCTACATAGAGAAACCCTGTCTCGAAAAAACCAAATATATATATATATATATATATATATATATATATATATATATATATTGATTTAACTCAGCAGCTTTTTACAATCAAATGTCTCTCTGCAGATAAAAATCCCAAAGACAATATAATCCAGACTCTCTGTGTAATTTCCATCTTTACATGGTTTATTTTTGTATTACTTTTACTTTCTCTTTAAAGACTTTATTTTTTAAAACTTTCTATTTCTTTATGTAATTGTCTACATTCATTTTTCTCTCTCTTCCAAGCCTACTTTTATTTTTACACACTGTAAACCATTTAAAGAATATTTCATCTGAATCTGACTTCTTGTGAATCTATTGCTTTAAAATGCAGCATTACTAGGACTGAAATGGCAGCTCTGGCTGCTGCTCCACCCATCTCACCTTTTCAACATGGCATTAGAAGCTACATTTACTGCCAGCTCTGGGGAAACCATGGTCTCTGCCAACTCTGGGAGGCAGTGGGTCTATGCTTCCATCCAGCAGCATGTAACCCCCAAACCTTTTTTTCTTTTTTCTTTTTGTATGAGCAAAAGCTAAATCCACCACACAGTGTGCTGATTGACTCTTAGACACTACTGTGTACACCGGCAGGAATCTGTCATACTGCACTCAAGCCTATACCCCATTAGTTCACAATACTGTAGCTCAAGCCCATAGGATGCAGCATCTCTGTATCATAGCTTTACTCTGAGACACAACTTGAAGATGCTCTTCACTCCATTTTAGAACCCCCTTTTTTAAAAGCTTTCTCAAGTTTTGGGTGGAAATTCTTGCCCCATGTCTGGGCGCCATTTGTAGTCAGAAGATTTCCTGTGTCCTGGCCTGCTGGTCAGGACAAATCTCTTCCACTCATGTCACCCAAGTAAACACACAGAGGCTTATATTAATTGTAACTGCATGGCCATGGCTCAAGCTTCATCCTAGGTGGCTCTTTTATCTTAAATTAGCCCATAGCTATTAATCTATGTATTGCCATGTGTTCTGTGACTTTACCTGCATCCCACTACATGTTGTTCCTCGGGCGGCTAGCTGGCATCTCTCCCGGCCTTCTTCCTCTCTAGAGAGGAAGCTCTTTGAATTTCCCACCTGCCTGTAAGCTGCCTTGCCATAAGCCAAATGGCTTTATTTATCAACTAATCATAGCAACATATTTTCACAGCATACAAAAAGACATTCTCCTATCAGATCACCTTGCCAAACCACCCTACTGTCAGGTAAGAAAACCAAGCTGGAGAAAAGGAAAGAGCATGTCTGAGACTATAGCAGTGCAAGCATATAAAGCAAATAAAGAACCTACTCCTTGTGATTCTTAGCTCAGGAAAAGGTTCACATCACCTTTTGCTTTCAGGCCTATTCTGGAAGTTACTATCTTACATCTTAAGCCACACTGGTTAGTTATTACTTTTACAGCCTTAGCTAATGTTGTGGAGAAATAATGTTCTTTTCTCCTACCTTTATTTTCACATCATATGACTTGAGCTAAATCATGGTGTATGTTTTCCTTCATTTCTAAGATGGGTATTAAAAGAATAGCTTCCTAATATCTAAAGAGTTCATATATTATAAATGCAGAGAAAGTCCATTTCTGCCCACTTTTTTTCCTGCAGTAGCAATTTTGGAGCATTTCGTGATGATTTGTAAATCTTTGTAACTATAACAGGAGAATGGATAATTCTAAGAATGCATCTTTTGGAACAATGAACCATTCTGTAATTGAATAAGCCTGAAACAGAATGAATAAGAACATGTCTATAAAATGGTCTGAGCCCCCACAGGAACAAGTCACTCCATAAAGACAAGGTATTGTTGCTGCAGTATTTGTAATGTCACATAGTGTGAGCACTATTCACTATGAGAGGAAAATGGTCCATGTGGGACTTCATAAATAAAAGTACAGGCTTGTTTATTCTTTCCCTCTCGGCTCCCAGCTCTGTTTTGCCCTCATAGTATTTCACCTTGCATTCCTTCTTGTTAGTAAAGACAGGAGGGAAATTCTGAAAAGAAATGAACAAAATGCACCATTTGTTCAGTAATTCAAGTGTTTATCAAGTGCATGCTATATTTCTGTTATGTTAAGCCCTTTTTAGTCTTCGTTCTCAGGATTCCATCTAAAACTTTTCTCTGGCTCTGAGAAGCTCTAGCCTCAAGTGGATATTTTTATAACATCAAAGCTTTTCCTCTTTGTTATGATATCTCTGAGCCTACATAGGTACAGGCATTTATCAGGTTATTTTGCAAACTCCTCAAGGATAAGAGCTGTTTCATGATTTTATACCATTCCCCCAACCCCACTAAAAACTTAGTTGATGAAAAATTATTATGATTTAGGGATAAAGGAAGGCTAGCCATCGCATCTTTATTGAACAAATTATTTGCAAAGGTGCTTATAATTGATGGGTAGGTACCAAGGACACAGACGTGTTTGAGGCAAAGTTCTCTATCTTCAAAGAAGCATATAATTATGATATAAATAAATAAGGATATGTCATAATGATAGCTAGTATAAGTTTTGTGTATAAAAATAAATCAAGAAGAAAAGATTTAAGATGATGGTAGGTCATTTTATATAAATTGGTGACATCTGCAAAAGAACTGAGTGAAATAAGAAATAGTTGTTTGGATGACTTAGCTATAATATGGATTGATGCCAAATTTGGGTGGTTTCAGCTTACAAATTTTGGACTTTACTATTATAGTGCAAATGTAATATGCATTCACTATACATTTTGACTGACTCCCAGCCTTTTGATATGATATGGTATGGTATGACATATGACAGGAAATTTCATGCTACTGGACATGGCAGTGTCAACTTACATCAGCCACAGCTTTCTCAGCTTCTAGTCATCCACACAGCCACACAAAGATAAGCAACTGATATTGCATAATGTATTGTATTGCTTGCTTATAATGGTTGGTAGGTAAATATACATAGTAAATGTATTTTCAATTTAGCATGGGCTTTTTACAGGCAGAGAAAAGCAAGCAGAAAGATCTTGACACTTAGACACAGTTTAGAAGATCAAGGATGAAGATGAAGGCCAGTATATCTAGATTACGTGAGTAATGGCTAGAACAATGAAAAAATAACCAAGATAGATACAGCAGGAGCTACCTTACATGGAGCATGCTGGTCAAGAAAAGGAACAGGACTCTTTTTTAGGATGAATTTGGTGGTACTTGTTGTCTAAGATTCCCCCATATTCCCACCACTCTTCCTACTGCCAGTGACCCTTCTTTCCAATCATTCCTGTCCTTTTGACTTTGATATCTCCATCCATTCTCATCTCATCTCATACAGAGCTGTTCTCAAGGCTTTAACAAAGGCTGCCAAGCCTGCATGGTCTGTGGGTCTCTGACATGTAATCCATATCATCATGAAAGAATTTGAACTAGATTTGAGAAGATTTTTATATTATATACAGGTGTGTGTGTGTGTGTGTGTGTGTGTGTGTGTGTGTGCGTGTGTGTTGTGTGTGTAGGTACAGAGACCCTTAATTCTAATCAGTACATGTTAAAAATATAAAATATTGTACATAACAAATTGTTAGCAAGTGTTTGTGGACGATTGATTGAGTTAATAAAATAGGAAATATTTGTCAGGTTTTACTATGTTCTTGATTATATAATATATATATAATTGAAACACACACATATATGGAAGGCAAACATGTAAGTTTAGAATGACTTGTGAAGGCTTCACTGATGATATGACATTTGCAAATGTCTGTAAAGGTATGTACCATGGGATCAGATATTTTATTTTCTATTGTATCACTGCATCTAGATGAGTGTTGTCACTTGTAGGAATTCTTTTTTGGGTATCCTACTGAAAGAATGAAGGAGTATAATGATAGTGGCTAGGAGTCCAAGAGGATGGATTGGAGTGGAGCCAGACTTCTTGTTACATAGACACCTGTGAGAGTTCAAGGAGCCCCACACAGCTCCAGATGTCACTATTTTTCTCTGGACCATAGTTTCATTATCAGCAAACCATTAAGACTGGTATGGATCATGCCCAGGGGCCTCCCATTATCTGTTATGTGCTACATCCTGCATTGATTCAAGTCAGGAGTAGTCATCACCATGACTAATCTGTTCTAGGGCTGGAACATTCCTGTTTAGCAAGAGGCTGCAGGATAGAGTGGGTGTCTCTGTGTGTTCTTCTCTGCTATTGGAGCAGAGTGCACCACAGTTCTCAGAGATGGGCTCCAGCACATTCACCTGCCCACATAAAGCATGCCTGCCCAGCCCCCAGACACAAGGACTCAGGAATTTCTTGGCAGTGCATAGAACCTGAATCCTGAGCCTGCTCCAGGTGCTAGGTGGGAGGATATTGTCACTCAGAAATCAGTTTACGCAGTCACTGGAAAATTCCACTTTACCAGAGAGCTGATATCCCAAGGATCCAGAACAAGGCTTTTGCTTTTAAAAACTTTAACCAGAGCTCATTAAAGAGGGTTTTCAAAAATCCTGTAGATGATGCATGGTAGAAAAAAAATGCTTCATTACATGGGAAATTCCTTACCAACCCTGCTTCTTTGCCAAGATTTCTTGGGAATTACATAAGATTCAAGATGTTCCCATGCACAGTGGACTTTGTAACCAGTCAATTCTGGACTGCACTTCAAACTCAATTATATCCTCCAAACTTTCATATGACAATAGTTGATCATTATTTTCTCTCTCGAGCTGTTTTCTGCTCTAAAATGGACACCATATCCGCAGCCTTCCATGGCTATTTTAAGATGAGTACATGAATACTGAGATATTGACTGTGTATTTTTTACTTCTATGTACCTGGGTTTTGACGTGTTCCCTTTCCAGTAAGATGTGTGTGACTTGCACAAGTAGCTTTATCATACAGGTCAGCTTTCCAAGATGAAAGATGAGAATATCTTGAAAGATTATTGCAGGGGTTATTGATATGCTCTATGAGAAATTACTTATACAGTGACAGGTTCTCAGTAGCCATGCAGCTCAAGCCAGTGCCTGCCTACACTCTGCACAAACATGAGGGCATGAATGCATCAAGAAGATATACTGTGTAATATAAGGTAGTTTTGCCTCTATTAGTCTGAATGTGCTCAGACATTACTATAGACTTTATGCTTATAAGAAAAGAA
Organism: Peromyscus maniculatus bairdii; assembly: GCF_049852395.1. Classification (NCBI taxonomy): domain Eukaryota; kingdom Metazoa; phylum Chordata; class Mammalia; order Rodentia; family Cricetidae; genus Peromyscus; species Peromyscus maniculatus. Next base: position 91,016,705 of record NC_134853.1, on the reverse strand, counting down.
AAAAAATATTCTGGTCCAAGGGTACTCCCAACTCTTTCTAGCATTAGGAGAAGAAAATATACTGTCTTATACTTAGCCCTAAGAAGAAGAGTCACTTTTTTATACATCTATAGCTTTTGTTTCTGGCCAGAAGCAATAATAGTCTCACTCCATTTATTCAAATATGTCCTTGGATCACCAGTCCACATAGAAACACGAAGTTGTTTGTGTTTTCTTCCAGGATTTCTACAAAAGACCTCTTGGGTTCAGGTAAGTGTGATAATTTCTTAGTTTTACCCCTTGCCAAATAGCATTTTCATACAGAATAAAGTTCCCCTGAAATAATGCAATGAAAGATAATCCAATACAGCCTGCATTTTAGTTAACAACTGGCCACCAGGTACTAAGATAAAAAGAACATGAAATATATACAACCCAAGAAAGGACTCTATTCTGCTTGTGCTGGTGTTTACCCCTGGGTGACATTACGGTACCTTTTTAGTCTTCAAAGACGTATTCTAAGCTCAGTCATTTGGATCTGCCTACTTTGTCAATAGGACTTGGGCTGAAAGAGGTCCAATTAGTTATCCAAGCTTAATATACTTGAAAAGTACCAACCTGAGATCTGAACCCAGGCTGCCTAGGTTCAATCTTTGGCCTTCATCTATATCCCGTGATCTGTTGCTGTCACACAAAATTCTGTCTTAAGGTACCAGAGGGTTACACTAAGGCTCATTATGCTCATGTTCTCTAAAGGCTAATTTGCATGCCCTCACTCTGAAGTTGAATGGCATGGTCACTCACAGTCTGACCAGCTCAGCTACATTAATAAGGACTCTGAATAAGTATTCATGGATAATGTCATGGGAATCTGGAACATTCAAGTCTGTCTTTAAGGAGGAAGGAGGCTATGTACTGGTATAGAAAAGCATTGTACCACTGATATTATATACAATATTCTCTAAAATTATGTAATTAGAAGCAGAAACTATATTCATGTCTTGGTTATTATGTATCTCAAAATTCTCTACAAACATATACCCTGCCCAGTTGCCTATATGCAAAGTGAGCTATCCCTGTTTCTCCATTGTAGATATCTTGCTAGAACAGAGTCAAGTCCTTGAAAGTCCCTTGCTTTGTGCTTATTGGACCACAATAGTCAGGAACCTTTGATTTCACATGGATTTTATGCCAAGATTTAAACAGTGCTTTGCCTAGAAATTAGACTCACTTCTGAATAAACAACCTGATATTGCTAGAACAGTGTTCCATCCATCTCTCTGCCAATCTCTACATTTTATACAGCTGAAGTAGCTGTCCTTTGGGAAAAGTGCTACCATGACTTCAATTATATAAATGCACAAGTCCTCATGAAAACATTTAGGAATGAAATCTGGGAAGCAAATATTAGGTGGTAATTCTTCCTGATATGGGAACTTGGTGACTATACATTGTCTTCCAGGCACTTTGTTGGGACTAGTATTTTAGGGAAGGAGTGAATAAAGATGATTCCTGTTCTTGTTGGGATAATTTGGGTTTAGGATATGAGTGCAAAGTAAAATATAATTACAAACTTAGGTACATGCTGAGAGGGAAAAGATGATGTTGTCAGGAGAAAGAGTATCAGAGGCAGTCACACTTGAGACTAGGAGGGGCAAGAAGAGCTGTTCTGACTACATAATCTCTAATAACATCTCTGAAGGAACCCCAGTGGTAGCTGGTAAAGAAGGGAGGAGATGAGTACAGATGAGAATGAGCTAAGTTTCATGAGAAATGGAAGATCTACAGTGAATAGAGAAAATGGCTGTGAGAAGGCCATAGGATCAGCAAAGTTCTGGGGCAACAGTGGGGATTGTGAAATAGTTTAAAGAATAAAATACTGTGACCCATTTTTTATTTTAGGAAGATTCCTTTGGCTGTGGCATAGAGAACCTGAGTCATTAAAACTCTGAATAATTCCAATGTATTTTTATCTTAAAAATAGTGTCCTTCTTGAATCTCAGTAAGAACATTGGAATACATCGGAATATAGTCTGGGCCTCGCCTGAGTCATCTCCAGGATTTTTGTGCATGGTGAGGCCCTGGGGGCCCTGGGCGCAGAACATCACAGACAGCTTTTGTGGAGTCCCGTGGCCCTGATTTGGTATGCCCTCCTTCTTCTCTTCTGTTTCTTGATGAATCATAGCTTATGACCAAAGTGGGCAGATTCTCCTGTCAGCTCCCACCCTCCCTGTCCCCATCAGGGGAGAGAGCCCTGCCAAGTTCCCTACTAGAGTCAGGGACACCACCTGTCATGCTGTGTCCTCCTCCCACTCGGACAGCTGACAGCTTCTGTGACGCATGATCTGGGGGAGCACAGATCATTAAAGCCGCAGGGTCCTCAGGAATAGTTCAGATCAGCCACTTAATTTATGAGAACAGGAGGGAAAAGGTATCTCTCTGGGCCCTAGTTAACTGGGAAACAGAATTAAAGTTAAGACAAGCTGCGAGAGAGCTGAAGGGGATGGATAGCTCTGTCACTGGTTAGATCTGAAATTTGCTTTGTGACAGTGTGGCAATTTAATGTTCTCTAAAATATGAATCCAACAAACTGAGTTCCATCACTAAGTCTGGAGCTGGTCATCTGTGTGTAATTGTCTAACATCCCTCCTTCTATGAACATTTCTTTCTTTGAGATTATTAGAGAATTGGTCCTACATGTTGTTGAAATCAGTGTGAGCCAACAGGCTTCAAAACTTGAGGACTCTGGTGGTAACTCAGAATGGGACTATTGAGGTAACAGATGACATTTGATGATATATTCTTTATTTTAACTTATAAAGACTAAAGTAATTGTCGCTACTGCTGCAGGTCTATGACCCCACAGCTATGCACGGGTGTGGCTGCTCGATTCCATCACCTTTGATTCAAAACTCTACTCAGGTCCACTTTTTCTGAAGAAGATTCTTTAACCTTTGGAAATTTTCTATCATTTCTTCCCCATGAATTAATATATTGATTGTGTTGCTCATCTTTCTTGATCTTCAGTTAGAAAACTGATGAATCCCTGACACAAAATACATAGGCTACTGATGACTGACCAGTTATGTTGTGCTGATGACAGTGATGATGCTGATAGAATCAATTGAGAATTTGCTTTACTTGAATATCATTTAATTCTCTTCACCATACCATGGTCTATATATTACATAGTGTATATATGAACACTGTATGTGTGACATACTGATATATGTGCAAAATAAAAGCACAAAATTCCAAACAAGCTAAAACCAACAAAAGCTTTTTATAAGGAGAATTAAGAAGCCAAAAGAGATTGGCAAATACATTTGCAGGCTGACTAGCATCATCCCAGGTCCAAACAAAATGAAACCCCATCTCTACGCAGAAGATGTAACTAATTTACTATCTGTATAAAGAGTTAATACATAAACATTTCTCCTCCTACCACTTTCTAAACATAAGCACTTTGCTTCAACCCAAAGAGTGACATGTGGGAGAAGATCCAGGATGCTGAAGAATTGCCTAGGGGAGTGGGGAGAAGAATTCCAATATGCCTTGCAGGCAGTCACCCAATCTGATGTTGGCCTTGATGCTGTTGCTTGTGGTAAAAGACATCCTGGACCTTAATCAGGAGGATTTGCTTCCTGGCTGTCTTCCTCCCTCCCTCTTCGTCCTTTTTTCTATGCTACTCAATAATGTTAATTTGGGCTTCTAAGAAGTCCATTACTTTCATGTAAAGATCTAAGACACTCAGACAGCCCCACAGCATTCCTGTCCCTGAATTGATGCTCTCACAAAAATGTGTACCTGCAAACATGCACACATATACACACATGCACATGTGTGTGTGCGCACAGGAATGAATTTTGGAGGCACTGTATATAAGCCTGAGTTCATATGATCTGTACTTATTTATATCTCTGAAGGGACTAACTCATTTTTGTAGGTTCAGGAGTAGTATCTATGGAAATGGTTATAGGATTTGCAAATGTCCCCTTTTCTGCTGCTTCCTTCCTGCTGCACCTTGAGGGTGGAGTAAGCTTTAGGAATTTGGGGGAGGAACCATTCCTTAGTCCACCGCAAAATACACAGAGTCTCTGTCTTAGTTTTTTACTTTAGTAGTTTACTTAGGATTTTTTTACTGCTGTGAAGACACACCATGACCATGGTAACTTTTACAATGAAAACATTTATTTGAGCTGGTAGCTTACATTTTCAGAGGTTCAGTCCATTATCATCATGACAGGGAACATAATGACATCTAGGCAGATTTGGTGCTGGCTGCATCTTGGCCAGAAGGCAACAGGAAGTCGATTGACTGTCATACTGAGGGAAACTTGAGAAAAGAGACCCAAAGCCTACCCATATAGGGACACACTTCCTACATCAAAGCCACACTTACTCTAACTAGGCCACACCTCCTAATAATGCCACTCCCTTTGGGGACCCATGTTCTTTCAAACCACCTCAGTCTTCCTCTATGGTTGGTACTTTGTTTACTGTGTTGACACTGGCCACCAATTTTGGTGACATGAAAGTTTCACAGGGCTCGGATTCCCTTGTGTAATAGGTTTTCAAACTGAATAGAGGAGGGAAGCTCCTTCTTGTTCCCCTACTCAGGGTTCCTAATGATCAGGGTCTAGCACCTAGCTTGAGCTAACGTGTATGCACTCATGTGCAACTCTTTTCACCCCTCTTCAGAAAACAAACAACCAAACAAAACGTGATACTTTCCTTCGTGTGGTTTTCCAGGATGAATGATGTATAATAATTCTCCTCAAAGGGCAAGTCAGGAATGCTGGCTCCTTTCCTGGGATCACAGTGAGGGGAAAATATGTCAATGCAAAATAGTATCTTTTCTAAGTAACTTGCCCTTTTGCATAGACTTGTTAAAAGTCAGCAAAGAGTCTGGAGAAAGCAAGTGAAGTATAAAGTGGAAGAGACTCTGTATTGATACAACAAAGAAGCCACTGTAGGAATGTATGGAAAGAGAGACACCGAAGGCAAATACTGCATGGCAGAGCTGGCTATTAATTAGTATTTGAATGTGTACTTGTGTGTTGCGTGTGTGTGTGTGTGTGTGTGTGTGTGTGTGTGTGTGTGTGTGTGTGTTCATGCAGCCCCAGCAGTCCCTCTTGCTTCTTGAGATGGAACAGAAGGTGATAGCCTTCTTTGCTTCTTTGAGATAAGTGATTTGTTTAAATTAATTAATTTATTTATTTTACATCCCAACTAGAGCCTCTCCTCTCTCCTTTCCCCCTGTTCCCTGCCCCCTCCTCCCCTCTGTCACCCCCCATATATACCTCTCTTCCACAACCCCTCAGAAAGCAGCTGGTCTCCGATGGGCTTCAGCAAAGCATGATATGTCAAGCTGCCATAAGACCAAGTACCTTCCCACTGTGTTCAGACTGGGCAAGGCAATACAGCATGAAAAATACGTTCCCAAGAGCCAGTCCAAGCACTGGGGAAAGCCCCTGCCCTCACTAGTGGGAGTCCCAGACATAGACATAGCTACATAGCTGTCACATGAATGCAGAGGGATAGGTCTGTTTCATGCAGGCTTCCTGGTTGTCAGCTCAGACTTTGTAACTTCCCATGAGCCTGGCTAGTGGTTTCTGTGTGTCTTCTTGTGATGTACCTGACTACCTTACAATCCCTCCTTCCTCTCCTCAGCAGGACTCTCTGAGTGTGGGCCAAGGTTTGGCTTTGGGTCTCTGAATCTGCCTCCATCAGTCACTGGATGAAGGCTTTCCAATGACAACTGAGGTACTCACCAATCCCATCACAAGGGAGGATGGCCAGTTCAGGCTATGCATCCACTGCTGAGATAAGTGGTTTTGGGGAGAAGCACTTCTCACAAGTCTTAGGCCTGAGCTGAGATTGTAATTAATAGCTCTTCCTTACTCAGTCCAGATTTCTTTCTCTCATCCTCCAAAGTGCTGGCAGCCTGTGCACTTCATTTTTAGTGTTGCCTGAGGGGCCATTTCTATCAACTGAAGTGCTAAGTGCCCCTCTGCCACAGTAGAGCTCATTAAATGCAGCCTTGTCTTGGACAGGTGCTTATAAAGGCCCAGGAGCACAGTTCTTCCATACCAGTCAGTCCCTAGCCTGGGATGTGGTGTAGGTTAGGGTGGCTAATGTCTGGCAGCCTCCTTTGCACTTATTTGCCATGTTTTTTTGCAGACAAAATTCAGAGGTATTCAATCAAGAGGGGTCACATGTTTTCAGAGAGTTTACTAAAAATCCAACATAATTATTTGCATTTCAAAGTTGCATCTACTCTGAAGAACACTCTTGAAAAGAACTTGAATAAGATTTGTAACCTAAAATTTTGGCACTCTGAGTTTTCTCCTTGTTTTTCCAAACACTATAGGTGCATTCACATCATAGAACATGCTCAACTGAACTGTAACCTGGGATTAATATTTTGCATTTTTAATAGACCACAAATACTTTCAGAGTATGGATCACATCTTGTTCACCAACATAATCCTGATATCTAATAAAGTACCTTCATTATAGATGCTCATAAAATGTTTAGTGAGTGAACAAATAAGCAAATGGCTGAATTGTAGGTGCATATAGATGGATGCATGAAGTCATGAATGGATCTATAGCTGGGTACATTTTTCTAAAGGAAATATTTTTTAATCTCTTATAGGTCAGACATACCTCAATTCCATAGAAATGTAAAGTTTAAATGAAATGAGAATTGCTAAACTTTTGTCACAGTCCTTGATACATAGAGGATTCTAACCAAAAACATCCTCTTTTCCTGTAGCCACCTGTACTTGCTAACAAGGTAACAAGTTCACATCTACAGAACATTAAAGGCTCTGAAAGTTTATCCACTTGTAAACTTAAAGCATTCTGTGTCTTTCCCTGTGGTAAAGACACACCACATATTCATTTTACTGTTTCCTAGAACCCATCAATAGCATTCAACTATTTAAGTTTACACTGGTTTCCTTATCACCCACTGTCAAATTGCTCAGCGTAGCCCATCATATCTGGCCTAAATTCATTAAAATCTGCTTCTCCAGTCTCAAAGGTTGTCACGCTGTGCCCACCACATTGATCTCATTTCACAGATTGGCATTAGTACTGGTTTAGGACACACCCAGTTACTTTCTTCTCAGGACCCTTAAATATCTTATTTCTCTTGCCTACAATGGCTCTCATCCTCCAGGCTATCATGAGTCCTGTTCACATATGTGACCATGGCAAATATTTTATTATATTATTTTTCAATGTTCAATATTCAAATGTATTATATTTCTACTCATTTGTTCACATATTTGTTCTAGCCTCTAATCCAAATTCTGCATGATGTGTTATAGCCTTAAGGAACACATTATCAAACATATAAAATTGTTGATATGCATTTATAAAGGAATGAAAATTCTAATATTAACCCACACTTTTTCCTCATTATCATTATTATTATTCTTTGAAGTTGATGCTAAGATCATCTGGGAAGAGGGAACCTCAACTGAGGAATTATCTCCATCAATGTGGCCTGTAGGCAAGTCCGTGGGTCATTTTCTTGATTAATGATTGATGTGAGATGGCCACAGCTCACTGTGGGTGGTGCCACTCATGGGCTGGTGGTTTATAGTCTCTCTTTTGGTTTTTGCCTTGGGGCTTCTGCCCTGACTTCCTCCTATAATATACTTGAAGCTGTGAAATGAAATAAAACCTTTCTTCATTGAGTAGGTTTTAGCCATGGTCTTTATCACAGCAATAGAAGACAAACTAAGATACCTTGCCTCATGCTCTTCCCTCAGCCCTCATACCATATGCACAAACACCAGCCAATGTGTGGACATCTCACTTTCCATTCTACATTTTAGGATTATCCATTACAGTTTTGCTGCTCTGACTTGTATATTCTGAAAAGCTGGAATAGATGCATGATATGATGGTAACTACATTCACTTGTCTGGAGACCTCTGAATATGCCATCTTATTCAGATCCAGTCAGTCTGTGGATTATGTGCTTCACCTTATCTATCTGTCACTTTGGCTATTACCTGCCTCTGGATACTGGCATTTATGTTCCAAGTCACTTTGCAGCTGAAAATGGCAGCCATAAGGGAATTATAGGAGCATTAATAATTGTCATTGTGAATTTTAAAATATCATGGTGTCTGATGTCTTCCAGGTACTACAGGTCAAAAGAAAATGCTTAGAAGAGAAAAATGACACAGTCCCCTGAATCCATCTGTGAGCTATACTTAAACATAAAACTCTGAGGGATCCATCAACCAAGGGCCACAATATGCTTTTCCTTAGGATATAACTGAAGAAAAGTAAAGGAATGTGTATGCACCCTGCAAGGAGAGAGGTGCACATTTTTATTTCAGCCCTTGGAACAAAGCTCTTCATTAGAGCTTGTTCTTTGAATCAAGTCACACAAAAGAAAGGAGTCTTATTCTTCTTAGGACTCTCTTCATGTCTTTTCTAGTTTTTCATTTTACTTCTGAAGTGCGGTGAAAACGGATTTCTAACCAGGCTTATTAAATAAGAAACACAGAACCAAATACAGGGGCAAAAGCCGTAGAGATCACCAAACTAACCTTAGCTCACCACGCCACCACAGTAGCTTCCCAAGAGAACCTCTTCCTGTCCAATCTGCTCTTTTATTGCCTTCCTGTTCTGCCTTCTCATTGGCTCTAAGCCCAGCCACATCACTTTCTCCTCACTCCCTGTCTATACAGACCTCCAGGTCTCTATGGTTGGTACTGGGATTAAAGGCATGTGTCACCACGCTTGGTTGTGTCCTTGAACATGCAGAGACTCTGCCTACCATGTGATTAGATTAAGGGTGTGTGCTACCACCGCCTAACTTCTGTTTATGGCTGACTATGGCCTCTGATATCTAGGCAAACTTCATTTATTAACATACACATAAAACATCACATTTCAGCACAAATAAAATATCACCACAGTGTGGGACCTGAGCACTTGGGAAGGAGATATTAACAGTATATCACTTTGCAAAAATATCAAACAAATAGCAACAACAAAACATACTCTGGATTTGGAAGCACAACACCTATACTGTGTAGATGAAAACCTACAAGCTCAGAAATGGTTAACATGGAAGCTTGTGAGTCCAGAGCCTGGCTTTTTGGCATCTCTTCTTTTTTCACTGCTTCTTTGCCATTAAATGAGAAGAGTTGTGTGTCACTTCAGTAACGTTGCCAGCTGACTTCTCATGGGAAAAACAATGGATGCACTCTAGAAAACTCAACCCTTTTCCAGGTTTTCTCTTCATATTACTCAGATTTGGTGACATTCTTGGGAAATACTTGGTGACAAAATCTGTTGAATTATGCAAGAATCATCATGAGCAACTTTCAAAATAGGTTTTATTGTATTTCTGACTTTGGAAAGAACAAAACTTGCATTGGGAAATCAGCTCTCAACCCTTGTTGACTAAATCCTAGTGAAAATAAAATAGAATACTGAAATAGAATTTTATATCATTTTTCCTTAGAGGATACATATAAGAATTTATTTAGGCTACACATTTGTATCTGGAAAGATCTTTATTATTTGTTTTTTGAGTTATTCACTCTCATCCAACTTTTTCATAAATTCATGATATTTATTTGAATCATCTGTCATGTTGACATTTGATCTCAATTTCAGTAGCCATTTGCTTTCAAGATATTTTGGACACCTAACAATGTGTGCTGTCTTAAATATGCCTACTGAGATTTTAATAATAATCTATTGTTCAGCCCCAATGTCACTTCCTTTTCTATGAGGAATAAAAATCATCATTATTCCATGTTCTCACTCCCTCTTCTCTGCTGCCATCAATGACTTTGATTAAGGCTTCTAAGTCCACATATATCACTGTCTGATTTGAAAGCCTTTTGAAGTCATCTTCTCTTTCACCCATTCAAATATATTCCTTATTTCCTACTGATTGGACAAGTCAGAATTATCTTTCTCATTTCCAAAGAAGCCATGTAGTGCACCCCTGTCTATGCCTTTGCTTGTTTTTACCTTTCCTAGGATGCAGTCTCTTGACACTTGTTCTTTACTAAAACATACATGTGCAATCATGTGCTGTTAGCTTCTCCTTCCATAAGGTTATTTATTCTTTTAGAATGATGCTTCACATTCCTACATTCCATGCTTTGTATATTCCTGCTTTCTTTCAAACCATTATCTTGTACAACAAGAAACTGGGATCTATGTCAAGGACACATAGACAGGAAAGGAATCTCACTGGATTACATTACATGGATTGTACTGTAATTATCAACACCACTCATCATCTGTCAAGAAAAGTTCAAATCCAACCTTGTCCAGTTCATTTGACCTTTCTTCTATGAATTCCACATATATTTATAATTAGTCAAAAGAAGACTACTAATTAATTATCCTCAACTTTGTTTTGATTTGTCACTATTATTATTTTTTATTACTTATTTTCAAAATGAACCCCTAATGTACCATGTTCTTAGTTACTGGCTAGATCTCTTTGAATTTGTGAAGAATATTTAAAACTGACTCCTATAGAGAGATACCTTCCTATTCCTCTGCACATCTGTTCATTTCTTTTCTAGGTCTTTTTAGAACACGAATTACAACAATTTTCATTAGTAGGCAAGGTTAGGGTAAAAATTTCAGACCCCAAGCATGGTACTCCTTTTTGCTCTATGATTAATCATGTACTTATTTTTTCATGATTTCCAAATAAAACAGAGCTGATTTCTGAATTGATCTAGCTTTAACTCATTCCATTTCTTCTTCTGCCTACTACTAGGTAAATGATCAAGCTGGCACATATTTTGCAGTTTCTGTGTTCTTGAGTAAAGAAGAAGACCTGCTTAGGTCTCCAATATTTCTAACAGAAATAACAAAATTCCCAACTGACACAGAGAGGGTGGCTTGAAACATCTTCCTAGTGTATGTTTCTAACCTCTTGTTCTATCATAAGACTTGCTTGGATAGAATTACCCTTTTTATAGACATAGAAGCAGTTGATGTCACAGTACCACATAGAGATCATCTTCTCCAACCCTCCCACCTGACATATGATAACATGATGACTCAGAAGTAATGAGGTTCTTTGTTAAATGCAGACGAAAGCAGAGGCAAAATCAGAGTAGAGACCTCCTCTTCTCTTTGCATAGATATTTTCATGGATGCCAGGTACATAATAGGACATTTAATTTCTTTTGATTCCAACACCTGGATCTCATCAGACAGTGTCTGGTGCAAAAAAAGTAACCAATTACTTTTATAAATATTCCTTCATTTTGAAGGTATTTTGTGTGGTTTGGGGGAAGAAATCATATTTCATGGAAGGTAACTGACACAGGTTGGTGACAATCCATGTATTGTAATCCAGTGGGAATCTTTTCCTGTCCATGTGTCTTAGACATGGATCCCAGTTTCTTGTTGTACAAGATAATGAGTTGAAAGAAAGCAGGACCATACAAAGCATGGGATATAGGGATATTAAGTATCATTCTAAAGGAATTAAGGGAAGAATTTGGAGAAAATGCTTAATATTAGCATCCCCAACTCTAAGAATTCTATGTTATACAAAACAAATTACAAAATAAAATAGAGTTTACAAGAAAAAGGAAGAGAAAAGCAGCGGCACACAGAGAAGTCCAAAAGCAACTTACAGTTTATCTTTCATTGGTGCTCACAGATGATTTCATTCTCTATAAAGCCCAGCTCAAATTTGGTTACCCCTGCAAGGCTTTTATCAATCCACACTGTCAAAATATATTTTTCTCCAAAATATTATCATAGAATCTTGTTAATATTTCACTCATGGCTTGTGTTTCTTGTGCCTTAGTTGTTTATGTAACTGTCTGTCTTTCCCATTAGATTGAGAGATTCTTTGGGACATGAACTCCCTTAATATACATGTATATTTCCTCCAGCTAGGGCGGCAGGTATGCACAGTGCTGGCTGCCTCTCCCTCATTCCTTGCTTCAGGCAGATGCTGATAATCAATCACAACATCCCTTACCATAATGCTTGGGAAAGGCTTCAAAATCCTTCAAAACAAAACCCCTCAGGCTGCCACCGTTTTTTTGCTTTTTAATGCAGGAGTTTGTTTGCTGCCTCTTCTTTTCCTTGAATATCACCATTGTTTGCACAGTATTGGCATTCAGTTAACGTTATTTTGATTTGAACTAACTCCTAACAAGAGTATCTTCAAAAAAAATCTTTTGGGGTTGGTGTAAGCAGTCAGGGAGGATGGTGAGTGAGAAATAAGGCAAGGTAGGAAGGACCACAATTATTAATTCATAGAACATAGTTTGAGGGATAATAGGAAATTGATATGGGATACAAATGTATTGATCATTTGGGAACCTAGGTTATCATTCTGTGACTATAAAAAAAATACCCGGGATAATTAATATGTATAAAAAAATTATTTTGAATCATAGTTTAGTGGTTGGCACTGTTGCATTGGAACATGGTGAGGTTAAGCAAAACTGTTAATTCGTGGCCACGAAACAAGAGAGGAAGAAGTGGTCAGGGTCCCCAAATCTCCTAGTATACTCTTAATGGCTTAAGAGACTTTCCACAAGATGCCACTTCTCAAAACCTATTACTTCATATTAATACCACAGTGAAGACAAAGCCATCAACATGTAGGCTTTTGGAGATGTTCCAAATCCAAACTACAGGAGAATATCAGACAAGAGGTTCATTGCCATGGGCTGTGTATGGAAGAAGTGACAGAAACAGATCATGGAGATGATTAGTTTTGTGGTGGCAAACACAAGAGTGAATCTAGAAACATTTGTTAGGCTTGTACATGCAATACAGTGAAGGCTTGTACATACTTTGTCTAGCATAGTTTGATGAGTTAGTAGCCAGAGAGTCATTCCACTCAAGGTACCTATGGCTCCTCATTATCTTTTCATCCCAAGATTAATGCTTCCTTTCCCTATCTGTTTCAGATTAGTCAATATCTTCAGGTTTTCCCTATTTTTGCTTTGGTGAGCTAATGGAAAGTATTCCATCATGGCTGTGCAAGGTGTCCCACCATAGGTAGTGGGCTCCAGAAAGCCAGCTCATGCATCAGGGATGTATTTTGATGCAGGGAGATGGGCTTGAATCTGGATCAATTGAATGTACCAGGCTGTGCTGACTCCCCACAAGAGGCTTTACCTTGTCAGAGGAAGGAATGGGGAGTGGGTTGTTGGGAAGAGGCTGAGAGGTGGGAGGGAGGGAAGAGAGGGGGATCTGTGGTTGATATGTAAAATGAATAAAATGTTTCTTAGTAATAGTAAATAATTAATTAAAATAAGGTACTGCAATTGGACAGAAATATCACTTCATAATGAATTAGAAACTCTTGGTCATTTTTGAATATATTTTTTTAGGTTGTGTCTTAGCATTCCTTTTTCTGTGAAGAGACACCATGACCATGGGAACTCTTATAAAGGAAAACATTTAATTGGGTGGCTTACAGGTTTAGAGGTTTGGTTCATTATTATGGTAGGACATGGAGGCATGCAGGTAGAAATGGTACTGGAGAAGGAGCTGAGAGTGAAAAAGGAGCTACATATTGATCCTGCAGGCAACAGGAAGTAATCTGAGTATCACACTGAGTAAAGCTTGAGCACAGGAGACCTCAAAGCCTACCTCCCACAGTGACACACCTCCTCCAACAAGGGCACACTTACTCCAACAAAGCCACACCTTCTAATAGTGCCACTCCCTATGAGCCTATGTGGGCCAATTACATTCAAACCACTATAGATTATATTCACAAAAATGTGATATTTTCATTCAAAAATAGCTAACTACCACTTCCCTGTTGGCTTTATGTGAGGAAAGTCTACTTTAAGGGAGACAGTGATAGAGGCATGGGTAGTTCTTTTCCTGGATTTCTTCATCATAGGGAAGTCTCCTGAGGGTGAATAAGAGCCACTGGCATCAAGATGCCAGCCAGGGTTGTCAAAAGAAGGAGTAGAGATTCTGATTTAAGAGAAAACCAGGAGATTCAGTGATCAACTCTGGTATATGGACATTGACTAGGATTATTGTTAGCCTTGTAATGTTGCAAAGATGTTTTTGAATGTATGATTTGTTCTCTGACCAGTTTTAGAAAATCCATGGCCATTTTCTCTTCTACTATTTTTTATGTCTTATTGCTGCCTTCTGAATCTCCATTTCCCCATTTGATCTTGCTCTCTCTCTATATTTTTCATTTTTTTTTTCTCTGTGTGGTTCAGGTTGGATAATTTCCATTTAATAGTCATTAAACTCACTGTTCCTTTATTCAATTGTGTGTGCTATGCTGTTAAACCCATCCAATTAATTCTTGGTTTGAGATGTTGTACTTTAAATTTAAGCCTATGTATTTAAGCCTGCTTTAGAGGCTATATTTTCTCATTAAATTCCAGTAAATTTGAAATCTTTTTCTTTTTTCCAAATTATTTCCCTACTCATAATAGTTTTCAAATGATATTATCTATTATTTCCAATATCTTTATCATGTGTAGGTTTTTGTTTCCAACTATTTTTGCTTCATGTTTATGGATAACAGTTTTCTTCCCCTTTTCACAGACTGATGGTTTATTACATTCTAGACATCATAATTTAGATAAATTTAGAGACTGGAATAAGTGTCATTTTACCTCAAAGCCAAATCTTTTACTAACTCAGTTGTTTAGAGAAGTAAGATGATAATTTCAGTTACATTTAATCATGAATTGAGTCAAGTCACATCTGGATTGCAGCTTTATTTGATGTTAGTTCACCTGTGATTTCAAATAACCAAGGTCAAGACATGTCCTGCATATTTTACTGATTTTCTTTTTAGCAGGACTTTGATTTTTATAGAATACACAAAGTAGAGAAAGCTTGTTCTTGCTTCATCAAATCACCCTCAGTTTGACAAGGCAGTCATCAAAGGTCTTGTAGAAGATGACTTCTGGACATGACATACACATTGTATTCATGAACTCACTGAATCTGTGGTAATTTATATAAGACCTGCACAAGATAGTGCTGGTTAACATTTCAGCATGTAGGAGAGTGGAGCCATTAGATCCTTGCCATTTTCTTTAGTAGTGTATCCACTGACAAGTTTCACTTGCTCCAATAATAAATTGCCACTAAAGCTTTGCAAGAAATTCTAATAAGCTTAGTGGTCCACACAAAAAGAAAGTATGAAAGTAGCAGGAGGACATGCTGCGAAGAAGAGTTTCAGAATGAGAGGGAGGTGAACAAGAAAGAAGGAAAGGGGATTTAAAATCACTAAAATTCATTGCAATTAAAGTCATATTTTAATGAAAATTAAAAGTCCTGTAGACAGTTGAGGATGAGAATATTAGTACTATGCTGCTGGTGTTTATCTTATAAAATCAATCTAGTCCAACATACCCAGTCACATGACAATGATAATTTTTCTGTTTTATCTTGTCTTATTAAATCTTAATTTCTTATGAATCAATATTTTAGAAGCTTCTAGGAAGAAGCAGTCACTGTTCTCTGCTCATGCAGAAAGTTTTCAAATATTCCACAGTTTGATTCACTAGGCTTATGTGTATCCATTGTTTCTAATGTCTTTAAAATACGTTAGATGATTTGACAATTTTTTTAGTGTCAATGGTGAGAGCAATGGTCTTTTCATCTTTCACTTCCTAAGTATACAAAACACCTCTGGTTATCATTATGAGAACATTTTTGGATGTCTTTATGGACGTCCAGGCAGATTTATGTGTAGTATTCCGTGTCAAGATTAGCTGCAGATGGTTTTGAGTTAATCTAGGTGTATTGTAGCACACCCAACTCTCAATGATTTACCACGCATATCTATTTTCTCATGTTCATGAATATATGAGTTAGATGTGGTGGGATGTGGATGGATTATCTGGGTTTGGCTTTAGGCCACAGGGCAAGTTTAGATGCAATTTAAATTGTATATCCTCTCTTTGACTATCTAGTGCAAACGGTTCTTATGATTAGAGCTAGCATCAATAAGATTATGGTATATAATATGGACTGCACAGAATTCTATATCATCCTAAACTCATGTAGAGAAACTTTATTTCTAATGTACTAGTAGTATTTGGGTATAGAGTTTTGGGGAGCATATTAGGTTGTGGGAGTAGAACCTTCCCAACAAGAGTAGTGCCCTCTTAAGAAGAGGCACTGGGAAGAGTTCTCTTCTCTTCTGTCCTGTCCTGTCCTGTCCTCTCCCCTCTCCTCCCCCTCCCTTCCCTTCCATTCCCTTCCTTACCCCTTCAACTCCCTTACTTACCCCTCTCCTCCACCTCTCCTCTTCTTTTCTTCCACCACTCTTATCCACTCTTTTCTTGTCCTACTCTCCTCTCTCATCATTTTCTATTTAATCTTCTCTCTCTTTCCTGCCCACTTTCTCTGACATGTAGATATGAGAGATATCCATCTTCAAACCAAGAAGAATGTCTTGCTAACTACTGCATTTTTTCAAAAAAAAAATTAATTCATTTTACAAACCAACCACGGATTCCCCTCTCATCCTTCTTCCCACTTACCTCCTCCCACCTTACCCCCACCACAGCCTACCTCCCATCCTTTCTTCCAAAAGGGTAAGTCCTCTCATAGGGGTACAGAAAAGCCTGGTACATTCAGTTGAAGCAGGACCAAATCCTCCCCCACTGCATCAAGGGTGAGCATGGTGTTCCACCATTGGTAATGGGATCCAGAAAGCCAGCTCATGAACCACAGATAGACAGATAGATCTTGATCACACTGACAGAGGCCCCTCAAACAGAGTCTAGTCCAGCTACACAATTGTCTCCCATATGCAGAGGGTCTAGTTCAGTCCCATTCATGTTCCACAGGTGTTGGTCTGAAGTTTGTGAGTTCCTAAGAGCTTGGTTTAGTTGTCTCTGTAGATTTC
Organism: Peromyscus maniculatus bairdii; assembly: GCF_049852395.1. Lineage (NCBI taxonomy): Eukaryota > Metazoa > Chordata > Mammalia > Rodentia > Cricetidae > Peromyscus > Peromyscus maniculatus. The sequence goes on along the minus strand of NC_134853.1, from coordinate 90,999,835 downwards.
ACCATCATGATTTTGACCCCCTTCTCATATAATCACTCTTCCCACTCTTCAACTGGACTCCCAGAGCTCAGCATGGTGCTTGGATGTGGATCTCTGCATCTGCCCCAGCAGTTACTGGATGAGGATTCTATGATGAGAGTTCAGATATTCACCAATTTGATTACCAGTTCAAGCACCCTCACCATTATTGCTAGTAGTCTAATCTGGGCTTGTCTTTGTGGATTGTTGGAAATTTGCTTAGCACCAGGATTCTCCCTTACCCCATAATGTCTCCCTCTATCAAGATATCCCTTTCATTGCTCTCCCACTCCATCCCTCCCCAAGCTTGACGATCCCATCCCCTCATGTTCTTGTTTCCCCATCCACTCCCCTCTATTGCTCCCCATCCCCAGTTTACTTATGGAGATCTCATCTGTTTCTCCTTCCCAAGGTGATCCCTATGTCCCACATAGGGTTCTCCTTGTTTCTTAGCTTCTCTGGAGCTGCAGGTTGTTGATTATCTTTTGCTTTACATCTAGTATCCATTTATGAGTGAGTACATACAATGTTTGTCTTTCTGAGTCTGGGTTACCTCACTCAGGCTATTTCTAGTTGCTTCCATTTGCCTGCAAATTTCATGATGTCACTGTTTTTTTAATAGCTGAGTAATACTCCGTTGTGTACATGTACCACATTTTGTTTCTTTTTTTTTTCTTTTTCTTTTTTTTTTTTTTTTTTTTTTTTTGGTTTTTAAGACAGGGTTTCTCTGTGTAGTCCTGGGTCTCACTCTGTATACCAGACTGGACTCAAACTCACAGAGATCCCCCTGGCTCTGCTTCCCAAGTGCTGGGATTAAAAGTGTGCACCAGCACCACCCAGCTGTACCACATTTTCTTTATGCATTCTTTAGTTCAGGGTCATCTTGCTTTCAGGTTCTGCTCATTGTGAATAATGCTTCTAGGAACATAGTTGAGCAAGTGTCCTTGTGGTATGATTGAGCATCCCTTGGGTGTATGCCCAACAGTGGTATTCTTGTGTCTTGACGAAGATTGATTCCCAATTTTCTGAGAAGTGGTCATACTGATTTCCAAAGTGGATGTACAAGTTTGCACTCCCATCAAAGTGGAGGAGTGTTACCCTTTTCTACATCCTCTCCAACATAAGTGTCATCAGTGCTTTTGATCATAGACATTACAAAAATGAACATGTGGACCAATGGAATAGAATTGAAGATCCTGATATTAATCCACACACCCATGAACACATGATTTTTGACAAAGAAGCCAAAACTGTACAATGGAAAAAAAGAAAGCATCTTCAACAAATCATGCTAACATAACTGGATGTCAACATGTAGAATACTGCAAATAGATCCATATCTATCACCATGCACAAAATTCAAATCCAAGTGAATCAAAGACCTCAACATAAATCTAGCTACACCGAATCTGATAAAGGAGGAATTAGGGAGTAGCCTAGAATGCATTGGCACAGGAGACTACTTCATATATATAACACAAGTAGCACAGACACTGAGAGCAACAATTAATAAATAGAACCTCCTGAAACTGAGACACTTCTGTAAGGCAAAGAACATTGTAAATAGGACAAAACAACAGCCTACAGAATGGGAAAAAAAATTCTTCACTAACCCCATATCTGAAAGAATCTGATGGAGGGCTGATCTCCAAAATATATAAAGAATTCAAGATACTAGACAGCAAAATGTCAAACAGTCCAATTAAAAAATGGGCTACAAATCTAAACAAAGAATTCTCAACAGAAGACTCCCAAATGGCCAAAAGACATTTAAGGAATTGTTCAACATTCTTAGTCATTGGGGAAATGCAAATCAAAATGACTCTGAGATACAATTACTACATTTTCATTACCTTGACCTTGATCTTTCCAACTGCAAAAGCTATGAGAAATATTATTACTTAAGCCATCAATTCAATGATATTTTCTTCTTTCATTGTAAACAAATGCAGGTTTAATACACAAGACAATTTACAGTCCCATGTCACAGATGCTAATATTTGATTAGTAAATCCAAGGCATCGAGATGTCACCAAATTATAAGGGGCAATGAAATAGACTCTAGCAACAAAAAGAATTTAAAGAGAGTAGATACAAACCTATCACAGGAAAACAAGCGTTTTCAAAACATTAATTACACACTGTGTTAGAGTGAAAACATCAAATCAATAAAAAGAGACAAGAGAATATGCTAAATCTCTGATACCCATAAAAATCCTTTATATTTTCTGGACTAACCATTTTTATACTGAGAATCCATATGGCAATCCTCACCCTAGATGAAAGAGAATAGATCAGAAGTAGCCCAAGCCAAACTGCTGTCCTTGCTCCAGCTGGAAATGTTCCTCTCACCTGTTTCTCCCAATTCAGATTCTAATAGAAACTAAGTCTATTAAGGAAAAGGGAAACCAGGTGCCTAATGGAACAAACAATGCAACTGAAGCAGCCCAGACTGCCGGCAGGATTGTTGCCATTGGTAACACATCTTTCTCTGTCTTTGAAACTGCCATGCTATAGTCCTTCTCATCTCTAGTAAATAGCATAATTACCCAGAAGTCTCATTAATCAGAACTCTGGATTTGTTAATTTAGTTAATCTAGGATGGGACCCAATACTTCATAGTTCAAATAAGTTTCTAGGATATGGTGATAGTGCTGGCCTAGGGATAACTTAGAGTGGACTGTTGCATAGGTCTTAAATTTTCTGAAGCAGAGATATTTCATGCACTTTCTGAGGTATACTGGAAAGTTTTCATTCTTTTCTGTGATTTTCTGCCAGTGTTTCTGATGGGATGAGACCTTTCATGAGGCAAAAACGTATGTAGCTGAGCCTGGCATGTTGGAGAGAGTCCTATGTTGGGAAGGTGGATGCTAAGGCATCTTTATTACTGATTTACTTCATTACTTTGGGCAAATTTTGTTCATCCCCCTGGATCTTGGGTTCATTGGACATAAAAAAAATATCTAAGCATTTGATTGTTGTTGGAGAGCTTCTCTCCATGTTCCACCAAGCCCCACAGTCCCACAATCCATGTATAAAATAATCACTCAGACACTTATATTTCTTATAAACTGTATGGCCATGGCAGGCTTCTTGCTAACTGTTCTTATATCTTAAATTAACCCATTTCTATAAATCTATACCTTGCCACATGGCTGGTGGCTTACCGGCGTCTTTACATGCTGCTTGTCCTGGCGGTGGCTGCAGTGTCTCTCCCTCCTTCTTCCTGTTTCCCCAATTCTCCTCTCTCTTTGTCCCACCTATACTTCCTGCCTGGTCACTGGCCATCAGTGTTTTATTTATATAGAATGATATCCACAGCATTTGATGTCTGATTGAATGATTTATTCTTTGAGACATGATCTCTTTCATTCTCTATGGTCATCACTGGGTCTTTACTTGTCTTGCATGACCTTGAAAATGTAAAGGATTTATTTCATGTATCCTTGCATTTATTGGTTATTATATTGGAATTAAGTATTTTGAAAAAATATCAAAGAGGTGCTTATGTAACATCTGAGGTGCATGCAAGGGTGGCTATATAACTTTGGAGGAACAGTGCAAAATAAAGTTGTACAATCTCCTGTCTGAAACATCAAGAAAATAGTGAAGTTTCTAAACTGTAAGTATTCTCTTTGTGTCAACAAGTTCTCTCTCAGCTTGTCATAGTGTTTATTTGTTATTCACTGCCATTCTAAATAGAAAAATTAATGATTTCAGTGAATTTTATCATTTATCATTGACAGTTTTAAATATAAATACAAGAACATTTAACTTATATTTAGGACAAAATTTATATTTAGTTATTTACACTTGTATGTGTTTTGTTCTTAACCAAAAAAGATGCTGCACCAAGATAATTCGTTTTTAGTTCAATTTTTGATATGCACACATTTGAACAACAATAGACTTTTGACATACTGATGAAATCAAAACCACATTAATTTTCAGGTATTTCATTATTTGTTACTTTTATCATATGCAGATGATTGAAACAAGGAAGCAACTTTACTAAGAAAAGATAGAAGAGGGTTTTATATTGTTAATGTACAATACTGCATTGTTTTGCTCCAAAGCACACTCACAAGACACTTCTAATGGTTATTGGTAGTCCTCTTACCCAGTTAACACATTCATCTTGTTCATGATTTTGATCTCATGGAACAGTAATATACAGGTCCATTGGAAGGCAGTGCTCATGGGAGCAGCCTGAATATATATATATTCAGATGACAAGGAATTCTACACATGCATGTTACATATATCTCCTCTGCTAAAAAAGATGTGGTCTGTAGTGGTTGGTTAAGCATGTGGCTGGTTAAGCATTCAGGCTTTGGAGCAACACAGTTCAGCTGAGAGCCATTGGGATGAGGACACAGAAGCTTCCAGTCCGAGGAAACAGGACCAGCTAAGGAACTGGTGAGGTGAGATAGCTGTGGCTTATTCTGTCTCTCTGATCTACCAGCATTGACCCCAATAACTGGCCTCGGGTTTGATTTTATTAATAAGAACTTTTAAGATTCCTGCAACATCTGGCGCCCAACGTTCGTGTTACGAGTTCATGGAAAAGCTGTTTGCCTGTGGCCTTGTGAGCCCTAGCTCAGGCCCAAGCTACACTCAGCCGGTTTTGGTGGTGATGCATGCCGGTAGGATTTGCTGAAGGAGGCAGAGGCAGGAAGATCCCGAGTTTGAGCCGGCCTAGGGGGCTTGGGAGAAGCTTTGGCCCAGACTGAGTCACAAACAGTGGTGGGACCATGGAAGCAGTGGCTACTGCTCCACGTTGCCAGCTCCTTCTCATCATGTTGGTGACTGCGGTGATGCTGCTACCTGGGACGAAGGGTTTACTGCTGCTGGTTCAGAGAAGAATTGCCAGGACCATCGTGTTACAAGAAAGCATCGGCAAAGGTCAGTTTGGAAAAGCTTGGCAAGACAAATGGTGGGGAGAAATTGTTGTGAAGATTTTCTGTTCTAGGGAAGAATGTTCATGGTTCCGAGAGACAGACATTTATCAGACTATGATTGCTCCAAACCACAGAGGAGGCACAAAAAAAAAAAAAAAAGTCTGCATGGAACCATGACCACACCTAACAGCAACTTTGAAATCTTCAAAAGGACTATGGTAAAGCCATTAAGCTGATTAACACCACGGAAAGATCTGCTTTGGACTACAAACTGCTTAGGACAATTTTGAGATGGCTAGCTGAGATGATCCAGCCTGACAGACTACTTGAACAAGGACTTGAAACAAGCCCTGAACTTTCCTATTATGCAGAGACTGGACAAATGATACAGGACTTGATGATTAACCCAAAAATTTTCTTTTCAAGATTCCCTAAAGATATCTTCACCCCTAGAAAGCAAAAAGAAAAAGAGAATATAGATATGAGATAGATCATTGAATCTACTCTGAGAAAAAAGATAAAGAAATAGGTAGATCACTGAATCTACACTGAAGAAAAAGGGGAAGATATAAAAATGACAAAAGGTAGACTACTGAACGTATTATGAAAAGAAAAAAGAAAGAATATGATAAGATAAAAAGGGAGATTATGGAATCTACTTTTAAAAAGGAACTACTTGTTTTAAATAAGATAAGTAATGAAAATTTTTTTATCTGAGTTTATCAGATGTTACTGGACTGGACATTGTTAATATATATAATGGAGTTTTTTATCTGAATCTGTCAAATGTTAATGGACTAGACATCATTAATGTAATTTTGGCTGTATATATTGTATATGCTTATTGGATAGTTTTTCTTGTATTAGTTATAAGCTTTTTTAATTTTAGACAAAAAGAGAGGAGATGTAGTGGTATTGTGTTCACCAAAATATTGTGTACCTTAATAAACTTATTAAGGTACACAATATTTTCTATTTATTTACAGAACACAAAATCAAAGATAAAATTCTTGCAAATCTTAAGTTATCAGTTCTGGAGAAGTAGTTCAACACTTAAAAGCCTTGGTTGCTCTTCCAGAAAACCCAGGTTCAATTCCCAGAACCCATATGGCAGTTCACAAGTCTCTATAATTCCAGTTAGAGGTTAGACTCTTCTTAAACCAGGCAAGGAAGAGGAACAAAGACAAACATACAAAACACCCATACACACAAAATTAAAAAAAAATAAAATACAAGAAAGAATTTTAAGACATCAAAAGTTGCATTTTTTTTAAGTGTACACTTAAAGAGGGGAAATGAAGATATGGCTGAGTAGCTAAGACAGTTCTTGTGTAAGTATAAAAACCTGTGTTCAAATCCCTGACATCCATATAAAAATTCAGACATGGCTCTTGTATATATAATAACCCCAGCATTGTAAGTCTGGGACAGGTTAATCCTAGGAACTTGCTGGGCAGCCAGCCTAATGGCAAGTGTGAGAATCTCTTTCAGTGAGAGCTCTTGTCTCAAGGCTATGAGATTGAAAGTTGTAGAGGAAGACACCAACATCCTTTTATGGCTTTTTTTGTGCACACATGGTAGTAGACATGCTGCATATTCATGTGTGTAACACATATACAAATAAAATAACATACATACATACATACACACACACACACAAGCAAACAAACATTTCAAATTAAAATAAACAAGTGGGGCTCGTCTTAGTCAGGTGCTATGTGGATGCACAGGTTGCAATCTATGAGGCCACTACTAGGTAGTCATTATCCTCATTGCCGTTCTGTTGACTCAATTGCTTGGTGAAGGCAGTGTGTGCCACTGTGTTTCCATTGAAATGTTATTGGGTTGTCCTTTCCGCAATCTCTGTGTTAGAAAAAAAATGGTAAGTGCTATCTAAACTTAAGGAGAGGGCACTCAAATTCCATTTCCTAAAGGCAGAAGTTTCAAACACGCAAAATTTGTGCATATATGTAAAAAAAAAAACTACTATAGTTAATATGCATTTTGGGTTAGTGAACGTTTTCTGTATCTATAAGGGCCAGTCTGGGAGTCTAAAAACCCATACTTTTCCATTAGTTCTACTATATTGTAACTCACAAAAGCATTGTAAAAGCTATAAAACTGATGTAAGTATAAAGCTAAGATCAAGAGAGCACAAAAACACTTCCGAGACTGAGAATGTACAACTCTTGCCAGTAAAAGTCTTCAGATCTCAGAATCTACCCAGACCTTGAGGAGAATGACCCTCTCTATCAGACACTGTATGGTCCTGCTTTCCTTAGAAAGATCTGTTCCCTCAGGGGTTATGGGAAGCATGTAGTGAAGTGGAGTTCTATTCATAGCATCCCCTGCACATGGATGGCTGGGAATAAGCAATTATCTGGCCATGGTGCAGGATCTCCAGGCCTCCTCATTGCAATGGCACACACTGCATCTCTGCCTGCCCACAATTCTCCTCACTTGGCAGATGCTATAGGCAGAAGACGCTGAGTGCAGGCGAATTATTTCCACTACTTCCTGGTAATTTCAGTACTGCATTCATCCAAGGCCCTCAAAATTCTTAATCGACAGGAATATGCTAACCTGAGACTGGGTCATGGAGGGACAGCCTGGAGATCCAGAGAGATTGGTGACAGCTGCTGCCCTCTCTCTGGAGAGGATAAGTGTAGCTATCATCATCCTTGGTGACAGGAGGAGGGATGAGCAGGTCTTTTAAGGTCTTTTCCAATCTGGAAAGTCTATGAATATCACTACCAGCTGAGAGCGATTCTCCATGCTTTATTCATCATGAAAATGACGCAAATCTAGAGAAGCAGCTTTCTCAGAGGTAGGTGGCCACTAAACCAGGCATTCAGACACTTAGCACTCTGAAAACACTTGCTGAGGAAAGTCCTTGAATTTTAAAAAAGAACATTTCAGGTAAAGATAGAAGAAACACGGTGTATTTAGTAATGCATGGAAATAGAGGCTGACGTGTTTTAAGTTCAATAGCAGTGAGCTATAGTTGCCTAGAAAAGCATTGTAATTCTGTCTTGTATTAATGGAAGTAAAATGCCTTAGATGGAGAATGAGATCATTCCTATCTACTTTGTGTTAAGCAAACCTTACCTGGGTAATACTATTGAAATTGTAGAATACTTGCACTTCTGGAAAAAGTGAAAAATTTCAAAGACACGTCACCAATATAGTAAAGGTCTTGGAATCCTCTGTATGTAGAAAAAAGTTTGGAAAGTTGAGACATGTAAAGCTTGAAAAACTAGGGGAAAATCCTTCATATGGAGGGGTAAGATGAAGTACAAAAAGAGTTTCCAGAAGTTACATACAAGTTCTAGTGAGCTAGAGGGACATGCAGTTTATTTCAGAAGTATGCAAGAAATATTTTTTCCAGTGTCCAGAGCTAAACAAGGATGCTACAGCATTGCCATGCACTAATTTCTGGAGGCTTTAGATTATACATATCAGGGATGCTAGAATGGATGTTGCTGCAACAGCAGGTGGTCTTTTCTAACTAGAGTCTCTGTGGCACTGATAACAGTTTTTTGTATGATATCTTTAAACACAAGATAATTACAATCAAGATCTTACACAGATTGCCTTGTTTTAAAAAGTTTTCAACTATACAGCAAAATATAACTATAGACTAAGATGTTATAATCGACAGCTTCCATATGAAAGGACTTGTTCAAATTGAGTTCACACAGCACACAACTCACCTCTCTAATGTGTACAATTCAATGATCTTTTGTTCAGTTCTAAATCTCTGAAACTGTCATAGAAATTAGTTCTATGATATTTTATACATTACAGCTACAAAACCATGCCAATTTTCAATTATTTCTTGCTGAATGATAAATCATTATGTGAATCTGCAGAAGTTTAAATAGCCATATACAACTATTGGAAACATTGCTTCTACTTTTGGTCCATTATAAATAATACTATAATATACATTTGCATATAATATTTTGGTCATATTTTCTTCAACATTTTGGTTATGTACAAGAGAGTGATTTCTGGATCCCATGATAATGCTGTGAGTTTTTCCTTGTTTGTTTTGCTTTTGTTTTGGGCTTTGTTTCTGGATTTTACTGGTAGGGTTCAAGCTCAGGACCTTATTTATTTTTCCTAGGTGAGTTGTGCTACTGAGTGATACCCTCCAGGTCAGGTATATTTAACCTTTGAGGAAGTACTGCTGACATTTTGCTAATACTTACTTTATAGCATGTATACCAGTCTATTCAACAATACCTTTTTTTTTTAATTAAGAATTTTTTTATTCATTTTATATACCAATCACAGATCCCCTTCTTCCTTCCTATGGCCCCTCCAGTTCCCCACCCCCACCCCGGGTAACTCACCCCCCCATTTCCCTCCTACAGGGAGGTAAGGCCTCCCATGGGGAGTCAGCAGAGCCTGGTACTTTCAGTAGAGGCAAGTTCAATACCCTCCCCCTGCCTCAAGGATGTGCAAGGTGTCCCACCATAGGTAGTGGGCTCGAAAAAGCCTGCTCATACACCAGGGATAGATCAAGCTAAACAACTGTCTCAATAACACCTTTTAAAGTAGGAATCGGTAGTTTAAAAAACTGAAGGAGTTTACACTCGAAACACTTTAAAATTTGTTGTCTTACTAGGATTTGATGCTCACCCCTTTACTTTTTTGTGGGGAGGGATTAAGATCTCATGCAATGGAATGTGAAAATCTTGAGGTATGTGCTGAGAACCGACAAGTGCATTGAGTTATACAACCCACATACTTCTAAAGAAAAAGAACATCCATATTGTCCCAGATTGTCTCTTCATACCTATTTTCACTTAATTGCTGGTTTTACACAGTTGCCACATACACCTAACTGTTTTAAAGCTTTTACATTGATGATGAGATTTACCCATACTATACAATCACCTGAAATTATCAATAAGTTGTCATAACAAAACTAAGTTTTTTTTTCCACTAAGCTTAGAGTTGTAAATTATCCTTCCTTCATTAAAAAAAAAAACACTACATAGTATTCCATTGTATGGATTATATTGATTTACATGTTACTCATCTAATGAACACTGGGATCAGTTCAGTTTTACAGTAATTTCTCCATGATAATTCATGTGATTGCCTTTGTGAGTGAATTTGTATGTGTGCACATGTGCTTGAGTGTGTGCTTGTGTGTGTGTGTGTGTGTGTGTGTGTGTGTGTGTGTGTGTGTGTGTGCATTCAGAGGTCAGAGGTTGGCATTAGGTGTTTTCACCTATTCATTGGTTATCCTCCCTCCTTTCCTCTCTCTCTGTGTCTGTCTCTGTCTACCCCCCGCCCCACTCTATCTCTCTCTCTCTGGCTGGCCAGCAAGCCCCAGAAATCTTTCTAATCTTTCTGTGCCCCATGCAATCCTTAACACTGGAATTATGGGTACAAAAGGCCATACCCAGGTTCCACATGGATGCTGGAGATCCAGACTCAGGTCCTCATGGAAGGGTAGCAAGCATTCTTACACATAAAGCTATCTCCTCATCTCTTCTAATTAATTTCATCACTGGATGTTTTTTTGGATTCTAGGTAAGTTATATACATACATATCTTAGTTGGAATCCATCAGAATTTTTTTCATGGCAGTTGTATCATCTTATGCTCCCTCAGATGTAATTTTTTTATCTTTGTAAGTATCTAATTTTATTGATCATTTTATTCATGGTGATCAATGGTTTGTGTGTGAGAGTTGAATGTATGTGGAGACATGAGGTTGATGGAAAGCATCTTCCTCAGTCACTCATCACCTGAGGTTTTTTGTTTTGTTTGTTTTTGAGACAATGTCCCTCATTGAACCTAGAGTTCACAGATTCAGTTAGGTTGGCTGGCCAGTTGAGTTACAAGGTCACTCCATCACACAGTTCTGGGATTAAAGGCACTTGATTCTTCTCATTGCTTTTTATATGGGTGCTGGGCATCTAAACTCAGGCCTTCATGTTTGGTTGGCAGTCACTTCAAAGACTGACCTATCTCTCTAGCCCTGATACTTGTCTTACCTTTTATTGAGCTGTTTGCTTTTGATTTTGACTGATAGGAATCATTACAGAAGGGTCCTTTACTGAGCCTTAAGAGCCAGAGTATATTGTAGATGTACCCACTGGGACTGAGCTCTACAACTTCTATATTTTGATTGGTTGTGGTTGTCTGTAAAGGTTTCTGTTTCAAAAGAAGTTTCCTTGATGAGGGGTGAAAACAATACTTATCTGTGAGTTATAAGGACAAATGTTTATAGATCGTTGCAGAAGGTGGATAGAAAAAATTGTTAAGAGTCAGAGGATGAGGGAGTTTGCTGTGAGATTGTGTCTCCTAGTAATATCAGAATCTATACATAAAAATTTTTACCAATATAACTGCCCAAATGTGAGATGAACAAGGATGACACAGTGAACTTGCCAAACAAGACATAGAACATTCCATGAGGCTTCAGTCTTACACAAAGAACAGTAAGTAACCAATGTATGCTGGGAATGGGAGAAGTGACCTTCCCCAGGAAAGAGCACATGAATTGATTGTCCAGTGTCAAAAGGTCAGTGCATAAAACATATATACATATAGCATTACAGAGTGAACAAGCTATATTTATGAACATAAACATATACAATTAGTCAAACAAAGAGGTCATGAATCTGAAGGAGAGCATGGAGGGGTGTATGGAAAGGTATGAAGGGAGGAAAGGGGAGGGATAAATGTTGTGATTATCATTTCAAAAATAAAAGAGTCATTTACTGAATAGTTGTGAATATTTTCTCATAGCCTATGCCATTACTGACAACATCATTTGACAAAAAAAAATGGAAGAAGTCTTTTTTTATTTTATTTTATTTTTTATTATTATTATTTTAATTTTATAATATAATTTAATTTTACATATCAGCTTCAGATTCCCCTGACCTCCCTCCTCCTGCCTCCCCCTGTCTTCCCCCCAATCCACCCCCTATTCCCATCTCCTCCAGTGCAACGACTCCCCTATGGATTCAGCTCAACCTGGTAGATTCAGTCAAGACGGGTCCAATCCCTTCCTCCCTTTACTCAGGCTGAAAAAAGTGTCCCAGCATAGGCCCCAGGCTCCAAAAAGCCAGCTCATGCACTAAGGACAGGTCCCAGTCCCACTGCCTGGGGGCCTTCCAAACAGTTCAAGCTAATCAACTGTCTCACTTATCTAGAGGGCCTGATCCAATTCGGGGCTCCTCAGCTATTGGTTCATAATTCATGTGTTTCCACTAGTTTGGCCATTTGTCCCTGTGCTTTTTCCAATCATGGACTCAACATCTCTTGCTCATACAATCCCTCCTCTTTCTTGTTGATTAGACTCCTGAAGCTCCACCTGGGGTCTGGCCATGGATCTTTGCATCTGCTTCCATCAGTCATTGGATGAGAGTTTTACCATGACAGAGTGTTTGGCCATCCTATCACCAGAGTAGGTCAGTTTGGGCTTTCTCTGGACCATTGCCAGTAGTCTATTGTGGAGGTTTTTTTTTTTTTTTTTTTTTTTTTTTTTGTGTGTGTGTGTGTGTGTGTGTGTGTGTGTGTGTGTGTGTGGATTTCTGTGGACTTCTCTAGCACTTTGCTTCTTCCTATTCACAGAATGGCTAAGATAAAAAACACTGAAGACAGCTTATACTGGAGAGGATATGGAGCAAGAGGAACACTCCTCCACTGTTGCTGGGAATGCAAGCTTGTACAGCCACTTTGGAAATCAATATGGCGCTTTCTTAGAAAATTGGGAATCAGTCTCCCTGAAGACCCAGAGCTATACCACTCTTGGGCATATTCCCAAAGAATGTTCAATCATACCACAAGGGCACATAGTCAGCTATGTTCATAGCAGCATTGTTTGTAATAGCCAGACCCTGGAAACAACCTAGATGCCCTTCAATTGAAGAATGGATAAATAAAATGTGGTACATAAACATGATGGAGTACTACTCAGCAGAGAAAAACAATGACATCATGAGGTTTGCAGGCAAATGGATAGAACTTGAAAAAATCATCCTGAGTGAGGTAACCCAGACTCAGAAAGACAAACATGGTATGTACTTACTCATAGATGTAAAACAAAGGATGACTAGTATTGGTGAAATTATTAAGGCCACTCCACGTAGTTAAAAGGGAGGTTTATTTTGTAGGGTAACTTACAAGTGAATGGATAGTTTACAGAGTCTGGAAAAGGCATGGCGCAGCCCAGAGGTGTTCTCTGGAGAACTCTGCTTGGTCTACCTCCAGCAGGGTCCAGGAACCAAAAGAGCCCATGCATCCGGATCTCTGGTCTTCAGGGCCCTCCCTTGGCCCTGCCTTGTAGGTGTGACATCTACCAAACCTCAGTGGAGGTTGGAACTTCCAGATCAAAGCTGGAATGGCTACCCACTACATTTCCCCCTTTTGTCTAAATAAGAAGGTTCTAACCTAATACAAGACTATATACAAAGGAATGGTTATTAAATATTGTCCAGGAGTAATGAGGGATAATGACCTAGATAAGATGGAACTACAATCAATGTGAACAATATGAAGCAAGAAACACATACTAGCCGGGCGGTGGTGGCGCACGCCTTTAATCCCAGCACTCGGGAGGCAGAGCCAGGCGGATCTCTGTGAGTTCGAGGCCAGCCTGGGCTACCAAGTGAGCTCCAGGAAAGGCGCAAAGCTACACAGAGAAACCCTGTCTCGAAAAACCAAAAAAAAAAAAAAAAAAAAAAAAAAAAAGAAACACATACTAAAATCTAGGGCATAGGTAAATGGCATGTTACAAAGATCATTCCAAAAGGTGTCCTATCCTAAAGAACCTGTATCTAATACTTAATATGTTCTATCTAAGATGACATATATATATAAAGTTGTAACTATAACTGCTAGTCTTCAATCCCATCAAAGACCTGAGAAGGAATATAATGGTACCTGAAAAATGGTAGATGGATGCAAGCAACTTTCAGGAATCTTGCAAGAGTAGACAGAGACAGCTGGCAGCCTGGACAGTCACCTAATGTTTCTCAGCATTGTTGGTGCATTCAGATTGGCAATAGGCCTAGTGTATCTGACAGACCATTTTCAGAAGCAGGAATTCTGAAAGACCATCTTACCCTATCTTGGTAGAGTTCAGAAGTCACTTTTCCTTGTGTTCCACTTGTCCAGAAGGACAGCACTCATATTGTCAGCAGTTGAGGCAAGGGCAGTTCTTTGCCCAATAGGCCATTTTGTGCCAAGAAGACGAACTTCCAAATGGAAATGTCTTAGAAGCCCAACATTCTCTCGGGATCAAATTGGTCCTGCCAGGAGCAATTGTGTTTCATGTCAACAGAATTCTATGTTATTTAAATGCCATATTCTCTAGGTCTATGAAGTGTTTGAAGATTACCTGTCCATTTGAAACATGTATCTGTAAATCTGGATAAACTAACTAATGTAGGTATAGAGATGACAAGCATAGGTGACTATAAATCTATAAGTCTTATCTACCAAAATAAACTAAGGACTAAGGCTTCATGTAAACAAGGTAACAGTCTATAAGCAAATGTACAGTAAAGACGATGACTTCAAAATTGTGACAATACACAAGATATTTATAACAGAGGTAGGGATGTATGGTGCGATATGCAGTATGACAATAATCTTAAATATATATCAATATACAGAATATCTTAAACAGAAGTAGAACATACATACAATATGGAAGATATACATTTACATTTGTATCAATATACAAATATTTTAAATAAGAGTAGAAATATATGTATATTATAACAAATATAGTTCTGTATTTCTATCAATATACAAATGATCTTAAACAGGAATATGAAAATAGTTTACATTTGTATCAACATATAAGAATTATAAGAATCCACAACAGTGCAAATTACAATGCAAATTTTCTAAGGCTGTTATTTTACTAAATTTGTTTACTAGTATATACAGTAATCTACCACTACAGACTAGACTGCTACTCACAACTCCAGGGAGGCTACCTAGTAAAGAGGACCCTAAGAAAGACACAGGGATTGCCCAACAACAGAAAAATGGATGAGATCTACAAGAGCAAACTGGAAGTGAAGGGGGTAATGGAGGACAAGGATCAGGGGAAAGAGAGCTTAGGGGAGTAGGAGATCCCACCTGGATCAAGACCAGAGAGGGAGAACAAGGAAAGAGAGGCCATGATAAATGAAGACCACATGGGAATAGGAAAAAGCAAAGTGCTGGAAAAAGTCTGATAATCATGCCTTTTATTCCACAGTTATACTCTGATGACTGTTAAAGAAACCTGTTTGTGGTCAGTCACAAAATAATTTCATTTAGTTATTAATAAGAAGTTTTACAATTTTTCTTCCATGTTTTAACTCTATGACCCATGTCAAACGTATTTCCTTAAAATACTAGATTTTTATTTTATTTTATTTTATTTTACAATACAATTCAGTTCTACATATCAGCCACAGATTCCATTGTTCTCCCCCCTCCGGCTCCCTCCCCTTCTCACCAGCCCACTCCCCATTCCCACCTCCTCCAGGGCAAAGCCTCCCCCAAGGACTGAGATCAACCTGGTAGACTCAGTCCAGGCAGATCCAGTCTCCTCCTCCCAGGCCGAGCCTAACGACCCTGCAGCCCCAGGTTTCAAACAGCCAACTCATGCAATAAGCACAGGCCTCGATCCCACTGCCTGGATGCCTCCCAAACAGATCAAGCCAATCAACTGTTTCACCCATTCAGAGGGCCTGATCCAATTGGGGGCCCCTCAGCCATTGGTTCATAGTCCATGTGTTTTCATTCGTTTGGTTATTTGTCCCTGTGCTTTATCCAACCTTGGTTTCAACAATTCTCACTCATATAAACCCTCCTCTTTCTCGCTAATTAGACTCCAAGAGCTCCACCCAGGGCCTAGCCGTGGATCTTTGCATCCAGATTCCTCAGTCCTTGGACGGGCTTTCTAGCACGACAATTAGGGTGTTTGGCCATCTGATACTTTACAAAAATTTAAGCAAATGACCCTATAGCTATTGTGCTATTTCTGGACCCCTATTGTGTAAATCTATTGGTCAATTCCATTGCCAGTGTACAAGGGTTTTGATAAATGAATCCTATTTGTTTTTCTGAGCAATTATATTTCTTTTTTCAGGGCAGAGTTCATGCACATATATTGGTAAATGGTTTTATATTTTACAAGTTGATGCACTTACAAGACCAATTTCTTTTGATTTTATTTTCTGTCTTATGCACTGTTGTCTGCATAATACACTTGATTTTTTAACTAATGGGCTGCATGTATAAAAATTGCTAGAAGCATAAGCATACATCTGTATGAGTTTTCACAACATATAAACTACATTTTAGTCATTGTTGTTCTTTTAGACTATTTTTAGTTTCACAGAAACATATGAGAAGTTAGCAAGATTTCTCATTTGTTCCTTACCCCCCCCCACTACACACACACACACACACACACACACACACACACACACACATGCACATGCCCCCTCCCACATGGATTGAGGGAGAGACAGAGACAGAGAGAGAAAGAGAAAGTCTCTTGCATGGTCAGTGTCCAGGACTAGAATGGAAGACACTTGTGACAACTGATAGGATTTTATTGAGAAATTAGAATAAGCCACACAGTGGAGTCTGTGTTAATATTCACACTTGTTATTGTACATATTGCTATTTATGACCTTTGATAAACGTATATAAGGACACAACTCATGAGACAATACTGTACAAAACATTTTCATTTCCCTTAACTTTCATATGTTCTGCCCATCATCCACCCCACCCTTCAATGTTGCATTCACTGATCTTTTCATTTCAAAGTTTTGCAATTTTAAGACTATCTGCTAGAGTAAAATAGTATGTAGCCATCCCAAATTGCCTTCTTTCACTTAGTAATATGTATTTATGTTTCTTTCATGCCCTTTCATGGCGCAATAGCTTATTTTGTTTTAACTCTGTGCAAGCTCCATTGGCAGTATGTATCAGAGCTTATTTACCTATTCACCAGCTAAAAATGACTTGATTGCTCTGATATTTTGAAACTATGAAAGAAACTACTATAAACATCTGTGTACTAATTTAGTCTTGAAACAATTTTGAGACATTTTAGGGAAATACCAAATTTTTTTTGTTAAAATGTTTGTCAAATTTGGAAAGAAATCACCAAACTTCTAAGGTGACTATCATTTTGTAGTCCCACCATCAATAAATGAGAATGCAGTCTTCTCCACATCCTTACTAGGATTTAATGGTAAGTAAATGTGGATTTTTTCTTATTTTTACACATGTGTGCTGGTTACAGCCATCATTTTAAATAAAACATTGTATTTGGCAACTTTGTCTAATTTGCTTATTATTTGTTAATAGCTTCATAGTCTCTTTGTGATTTTCTTTGCATAGAACACGAGGCCATCTTCTCAGACATGAATTAACGTCTGTCTCCCTTTCTTATATCACTTGTGTCTCCTACTTATTTTTACAGATGGTTAGGGTTTCCAGAGCAGTGTTGAAGAGAAGTAAGTTGTGAGAATGCAAACCCCCGCATTGTATTTGTTGGCAGAGAAATGTTCAAAATAGCACAATAAATTTGATCGATATATACATTTCTCAGACGCCCTTATTCATTTATAGTTATCATGTTTGATTTACTAATCTTTGGTTAATGGTGTTAATATCTATGTACACACAGGAAACTAGTCAATATTTTTTTCTATTTTGGAGTTGCTCACAGCTCTGTTCCTCTCTTTAACTATAGTTTGACAATGCACAGACTATATGTATGTCAGGGTCAAGGGAACTTGAATCTCTCCCTAGCACAGTTGGTGGTTCTTCTGCAGGCTTCTGTCTGACCTTCCTGTGGCAGCATTTGCCCCCACAACAAAACAATCTATGGATTTTTTTTTTTTTTTTTGTGTGTGTGTGTGTGTGTGTGTGTGTGTGTGTGTGAGAGAGAGAGAGAGAGAGAGAGAGAGAGAGAGAGAGAGAGAGAGAGAGAGAGAGAGAGAGAGAGATTGGGAGTGACTCATTTTGACTTTTCTGAAGGGCACAATAATTATAAATTATCTTCCCAATTAAAGACAAAGGAGGGAAAATGCCTTTTGCCTTCTGACTCCCATCTGAAATTTCCCCATTTTATTCGCTTTCCAGGATTCTTTTCTCTTTTTGAATACTGAAATAGTACAACTTTTGTCTCGGACTTATCTGGGAGATGTTTTTTTAAAAGTTTTAGTATCGTAAGTATAATCCAAAACAGAAGGAAAATAAGGACAGATCTGTCATAGTATGTGTTAAGTCATAATTCTATGCTAAATAAAACTTCAGTATTTATTCAGTGAAATAGTAGATGAGGATAATATCAAAAGAGTTTTGAAATCATATTGAAAATACAGTACTATAGAGAAGTGGCATTCTTAGTTTATGTAGAAATGATGAATTATTCTGCAAATAGTATTTGCAAAAGCTTTCCATGTTTGAAAAAATTTAAAATTCTGGGACTGAAGAGATGAATTCATCGTCAAGCGCTCTTTCTGGTCTTGTAGAGGTTGTAGGTTCAGTTTCCAGCACCCACATTGCAGCTAATGATGAATCATCTGAAAATACAGTTCCAGGGGTACATGACATCCTCTTGGATCTTCCTCTGACACCCATTAATGCATGTAATGTCCAGACATACATTCAAGCAAAACCTCATACACATTAGAAAATTTAAAACCCTATTCTATTTATGTTCAAAATTAAGTTTTACATCTATTAGGAGAAAAATACAAGCACAAACTTAATAATTATTTAAGGAAATGTTAGATGATTCACAAAAGTAAATATAAATTTAGTTTCTCTTAGAAATATAGTAGATCCAAACTCACATCTGACTTCCTATTCCTCTGGTTCTTATAATCTTTTAACATATCCTCTTCTTCAGTATTCTCTGAGCCTTAATTTTAGGAGTTGTTTCATGAATGTTATCTATTAGAACTGAACTCCACAAGTCTGCATTTTGGTCAATTTGGTTTTGTGTAATGAAAAACAATATCTTAATTGTTTTTCAATGTTTATTACTTAATTGTGAAGAAGGGTGGTCACCAATATGGCTACCTAAACATGACCTGATTAAGGGCAATGCAAATGACATTGTAACATGGAAGAGTGAAAGCTCAGGAGGTCTCATCCCTAGACAGAGAAATATAGGAACCAAGGAATGCCAGGAGTAAAAGGAATGAATAATCTTTGCCAGGGAAGGGTATACAGTTGGTTATCCAATACCAATGATCAGTCCTGAAAACATATATATAGAGAGAACATTATATGAGCTAAACAGGTTATACTTATATATAAAGGAATATAAACCAATGTATATAAATGCATATGTATATGTGTATATATAACAACAATTAGGGGATAAGAAGACATGAATTAGAATGAATGTGAGATTGAAGGTACCTGGGATGCTTTAGAGGGAGGAAAGGGAATGGGAAGTTGATGTAACTATATCACAATCTCAAAAATATTTTTAAAAATGTGGCTGTATCACTGGAAAGATAGTTTAGAAGATAAAGTGCTTGCTATGTTCAAATCTATGTAAATATGAATGTGGCAATGTACATTTGTAACCCCAGTGTTCCCATGGTGATTTGAGGGGCAGACAGGGGAGTCTATAGGTTCATGGAGCAGCCATCCTGGTGTAGATAGAAATGAAAACAAATATAGCTTAGAAAGTTGTAGATCTGAAAGTCACAAGATTGGTTGATACAGATATGAAAAAGCTGACTCTGACTGATATATATATCAGACACTCTGACACACACACACACACATATATATATATATATATGTGTGTGTATGTGTGTAAAGTAAATATGCACATTAAGAAAAAGTTACCTTTTCATACATATATGTGTGTTTCTTCACGTGTATATATACATTTAATATCAAAAGCCAGAAACATTTGGAAAAGATATAACAGATAAAAGATTAAGAAGATGTACAGAGTGTTTACAAATTATTGCTACACTGCAAACAGCTCATTTGATTAATTAGTCAAAGCTGTAAGCTGGAAAATTTGAAGATGCTAATTAATATATGAAAAATTATTCACCCTCCTTCACAATTAAGTAATGAAGATTGAAACACAATTAAGATACTATTTTTCAATAAGTTAAATAGGCTCTAATATTACACCTGGACACATAAGAAGTTGATACCTGTTTAAAGTGCATAAATTTATGTTAAGCTAATACAGTCAGTATTCTTTGGTTTGCTCAGCTCCTTCTTCTTGATCAGCAGACAGAAGAATAGCTCATATCTCAACATGAAGAAGTAAAGAAGAGAGACACATTGTCTTGTAATCAACACACAGGCAATGAGGTTAGTTTGAATTTTCTGTTCCTAGGGAACAATTGATCCTAAACTTACTGGTCTCAACAGCAGACATCTGTTGTGGTTCTTCAGTTTCAAAATCTGACTGTAGATGCTGCCAGAGCCATATTTTATTGGGGAAAAATATAAAGGCCACTCCACGTAGTTAAAAGGAAGATTTATTTAGTGGATGACTTACAAATGAAGGAATGGATAGGTTGCGGGGGTCTGGGGAAGGTGTATCGCAATCCAGCGGTGTTCTCTGGAGCTCTGCACAGTCAATCTCCACTGTCCAGGGTCCAGGCGCAGAGCGTCCAGGGTCCAGGCGCAGAGAGCGCGCCCAGAGAGAGCGCTCGCCCATCCAGCTCTCGGGTTTCCAGCACCTCCCTTCGCCCCGCCTTGTAGGCGTGACAGTTGCCAGAGTCTCAATGGGGGTTGGAACTTCCAGATCCAAGCTGGAATGGCTACCCACTACAATATTTCATTCTTGAAGCTCTAGGATAGTATCCTTGCCCTTCTCAGGAGCCACTTCCCCATCTTCAGAACCAATAACATGCAACTTCCTGGCTGTTTCTCTATAGACATCTCCCTCTCTAATCACTTCTAACAATGGTTTGCTACTCTTAAGAACACATTATTCTTTGATTAGGCTGTATTTACAGAAACAAGGCAGGATTATGTTCTCTCAAGATTATTAACTATCATTGCAATGCCTTCTTTTTGTCAGGTAAGATGCTGTGTTTACAGGAATCTCAGAATGAGGATGTGGACCATCATTCTGCCTTTTAAAGCCTAGTTTCAGACTTGATAGAGTTTTTACCATGGATGAAATTGTCTGCAAACATGTTTCTTGATTCACGCTTTAAGAAAAACAAAATATGTCCCTTCAGTAGAGCTAATACTGTAAGTCTTCGTTAGGCCTAAAAATTTAGTTTTGTATTCTTTGCTAATATTAAAAACACTTGTATCTTCTTTCTGTGTCTATGTGTCTCCTTTCATCATATTAACTTTTACAACACAACCCATAATCAGTAAAATTAGAAAAATAAAATCTTAAAAATGATGATATTGTGTCTTGATACAAATTTGGAAAAAAAATAAATTGTAAACTGTACAAGACATATTTTGAAAGGCAGTATGGAAGTTGTTTTTAATTTTTCAAAATAATATTAACAACTTATCAACACTGATGTTTCTTTGGTGTCAATTCTGTAGAAAATATTTTCATCAGGCAAAGTTAGGCACAGAGACGTTCTGTTCAACACCAGGTTTGCTAAGCACATCTGGAAGAATTCCAGTGATCATTAAAGTAGATGTTAAATACAATCTGGCAGATTCACATTTGGGAATAGTAGATGTTTAAATAGATGAATACATTTTCTAAAAGTGAAGTAAAAAGGTGACCAATATACAGCAAAGTAAAACAGCAAGCTACAGTATGAGAGAATATAATCATCAACAACTGGTTGTTCAACACCAAATGGTAAGTCCTGAAAACATACATGTGAGTAACAGGCTAAGCAGTATACATACACACACACATATATATGTATGTATGTATGTGTGTGTGTGTGTAATTGTGTGCATGTGTTCATGTAACAACCATTAATGAATAAAAGAGGCTATGGATTTGAAAGAGAACAAGTAGTGGTACATTCGAGGGTTCTGGAGGAGGAAACAGAAGAGATAAATGATGCAATTATATTATACTCTGTGTGTGTGTGTGTGTGTGTGTGTGTGTGTGTGTGTGTGTGTGTGTGTGTGTATGTGTGTGTGTGTGTGTGTGTGTGTGTGCGTGTGTGTGTGTGTGTGTGCATGTAGCTGAGGTTTTCTTGTATCCCAGCCCGCTGGCAGTCAGGACAAATCTCTTCCACTCGCGTTCCCCAAGCAAACACACAGAAACTTATATTACTTATTAACTGTATGGCCATGGCAGATTTCTTGCTATCTGTTCTTATATCTTAAATTAACCCATTTCTATAAATCTATACCTTGCCATGTGGCTCATGGCTTATAGGTATCTTTTTTAAAATTTATTTAATAGTTTTATTTTATAATTAACTTAATTTCACATATCAGCCACAGATTCCCCCGTCCTCCCTCTTCCCATCCTCAGCCTTCCCCCTCAATCCACCCCCCATTGCCACCTCCTCCAAGGCAAGGTCTTTCCTGGGGAGTCAGCCCAGCCTGGTAGACTCAGCCTAGGCAGGTCCAGTCTCCTCCTCCCTACACCAAGGCTGAGCCAAGTGTCCCAGCATAGGCCTCAGGCTCCAAAGCCATTGTTTCACACTTCATGCGTTTCCACTAGTTTGGCTATTCTTACAGGTATCTTACATCATGCTTCTCCTCTTGGTGGCTGGCAGCATCTCCCTGCCTCACCCTTTCACCTTCCAGAATTCTCCTCCTCCTTATCCCACCTACACTATTCTTCCTGCCTGGCTACTGGCCAATCAGTGTTTTATTTATCAGTCAATTTTAGCAACATATATTTACAGCATACAGGACATCCCACAGTACTTCCCCTTTCTGTTTTTCCAAAAAGGAAGATTTTTAACATTAACATAGTAAAATTACATATAGCAAAACAATTATCAAACATGAATTATAGTTACAATAGCTAGTCTATTTATCTGGCAGAATTAAAGAAGATATTTTATCTATCCTATATTTGTGAGTCTAAGGTTTCATATGTAACTTATCTTTTGTCATAACTAAGGAAATTATAACTACCTAGTCTTCAACTACATCAAAGACCTCAGAAGGATATAATATTAACTGAGAAACTGAAGAAGGACATAAGCAACTTTCGGGAGTATTGCAAGAGTAGACAGAGACAGCTGGCAGCCTGGACAGTCATCCAAAGTTCTTCTGTAAAATTGGGGCATCTGTCTTCAGCCCACAGGCCTAGAATCTCTCAGTCACTTTTCTCTGTGTCCTGTAGAATGTCTGGCAGTTTCCTCTGCAAAGCAGAAACCTGAAGGACCATTTTGCCAAGCAAAGTTCATTGGTCACCTTCTTATGGGTCCTGCATGTCTAGTCAATCAAGCAGTGCAGGCAAGAACAGTTTCTTGCCCAAATGGCTATTTTTGCCAAGAAAAAGATAAACTCCATGTAGATTGTCTTTGATGCCCATCCTCCTCTCTGAAGTAAATTGGTGCTGCCAGAAACCAACATGTCTCACTGTCCAGAAAGTCTAAACTTTTAAAAAAATATTTTAAATGCCATATTCTGTAGGTCCTTGAAGTGTTTGAAGATTACCTACATAATTGAATTATATCTATGCATAACTAGAAAACTTAACATGACTATAAGTTGGACTATCATAGAACACTAAGTATTAATCTGTATTTCTTAATTATTCATCACAATCTAAATGAGTTGCATAAGCATAATACCTTAAACAAGAGTAATATATATATATATATATATATATATATATATATATATATATATATATATTAGAAAAAATCAACTCCAAATTTGCGTCAATAAACTAAAATCTATACCAATGTAAAACATTTCAAACAAGTTGTTCTCTAAAAAGGTTTAATAATCTACCCCATTTATCCTATCATACCCCCTTTTCTTCTTTAGAAAGAGATTGTATTTATAATCAACCTGCTTATAAATAAAAATACTGGTTTATCTCTGCCCCACACCAGAGGGCTCTTCTGATATGGGAGAGAAAAATCTCTCAACCTTTTGTTTTAGCAATATGCTTGAATTTAGAGGAGTGAACCAATTCTATCTCCAAAGCCAGCCAGCTTGGTATATTTGGGAATTTGGGTGTAGCTTCTCATACTAATTCCTGCTGGATGAGAGCACTATATCTTATGGGGACACAAAGGAAATTTTAGGATTATGGAGTAGTCCGTGAGGTTTTATTGTCTGAGCTAATTGCCTTAAAACTGTTTTGGATGTTGGATCATCTGAGCCATGGTGTCATCAGAGACCTTTCAGGGGGTCTTGGCTGGTCAAACCTGATGTATCTTAATCTGTAATAAATCCATAGCCTCTTGCTTTCTGTGGAAACAAAAGAAGCACCTCCTTTCCAAAGCAACATATCCTTAGATCCAAATTTTGAATTCGAGGTATCTTTAAAATATACATATTGGCTTAACTCAACAGCTTTTACAATCAAATGTCTTTCTGCAATTAAAAATCTCAAAGACAGCACAATCCAGATTCTCTGTGTAATATCTATCTTTACGTGGCTTACTTTTTATACTACCTTTACTGTCTCTTTAAAGACTTTATTTTTAAAAACTACCTATTTCTTTATATAACTGCATTTAGATTTTTTCTCTCTTTGAAGCCTATGTACATTTTTACATACATTGTAAACTGTTTAGAGGTTTATCCCATCTGAATCTGTCTTATTTGAATCTATTGCTTTAAACTGAAGCATTTCTAAGACTGAAATGGCAACTATGGCTGCTGACTCCACCCACCTCAGCTTTTCAACATGGTGGTGTTACATTTGCTGGCAGCTCTGGGAACCATGCTCCCACAGACTCTGGGAAGCAGTGGGTCTATGATTCTATCCACCAGCATGTAGCCCAGAAACGCCCCCCCCTTTTTTTTTTTAACTAGCAAAAACTATATCCAACACACAGCATTGTGCGCAGCTTGGAGACACCTCTATGTAACATAGCATAGGTCAAGCTCTAACCATATGAACTATCATAGAGTAGTTCAAACCTACAGGCTGCCACTAACTTGAGAGAGACAACTAGGAAGCTGTTTTTAGCTCCATTTTAGAATCTTTTTTTTCTCAGGTTTTAGGTCGAAACTCTTGCCAACCCATTGGGTGCCATTCATAGCTGAGGTTTTCCTGTGTCCTGGCATGCCAGCAGTCGGGTCAAATCTCTCCCACTCACATCCCCCAAGCAAACACACAGAGACTTATATTACTTATTAACTGTATGGCTGTGACACGCTTCTTGCTATCTGTTTTTATATCATAAATTCACCCATTTCTATAAATCTATACCTTACTACTTGGCTCATGGCTTACAGGTATCTTTTTTCTAGTCACCAATTGTAGCTGGAGAGCTTCTCCCCAGGTCCCACCAAGCCCCTGCAGTACCACAATCCACATATAAAATAATGACTCAGATGCTTATATTTCTTATAAGCTGTATGGCCATGGCAGGCTTCTTGCTAACTGTTGTTCTATCTTAAATTAACCCATTTCTAATTAATCTATTAATTTCTATTAAGTGGCTTGTGGCTTACCAGTACCTTACATCTTGCTTGTCCTGGCGGCAGTTCTAGGCAGTCCCTTGTCTCTCTTCCTGTTTCCTCTTTTCTCTGTTAGTCCTGCCTATACTTCCTGCTTGGCCACTGGCCAATCAGTGTTTATTTATACAGAGCAATATCCATAGCACTTCCCCTTTTTTTTTCTTTTTCATACAGGAAGGTTTTAACTTTAACAGTAAAATTACATATTACAAAATAATTATTGAGCAAGAATTATAGTTACAATATTAAAGAAGATATCCTATCTATCTTATATTTGAGAGTTTAAGGTTTTATATCTAACTTATCTTTTATCATAACTAAGGAAAATTGTAACTATTTAGTTTCAACTATATCAAAGACCTCAGAAGGATATAATAATACCTGAGAAATGGGAGAAGGATGGAAGCAACCTTTGGGAGTCTTGTAGGGTAGACAGAGACAGCTGGCAGCCTGGACAGTCACCTAATGTTTCTCAGCATTGTTGGTGCATTCAAATTGGCTACAGCCCTAGAGTATCTGACAGACCATTTTCAGAAGCAGGAATTCTGAAAGACCATCTTACCCTGTCTTGGTAGAGTACAGTAGTTGCTTTCCTTGTGTCCCACTTGTCCAGAAAGGACAGAATTTGTATTGTCAACAGTCAAGGCAAGGACAGTTCTTTGCCCAGTAGGCTATTTTGTGCCAAGAAGACAAACTTCCAAATGGAAATGTCTTAGAAGCCCAACATTCTCTTGGGATCAAATTGGTGCTGCCAGGAGCAATTGTGTCTCACATCAACAGAATTCTAAGTTATTTAAATGCGATATTCTCTAGGTCTTTGAAGTATTTGAAGATTACTTATCCATCTGAAATATATCTATGTATACCTAGAAGACTTAACTAACATTGCTATAAGTATGATTATCATAGATAACTAATTATTAATCTATTTCTTAATGATCCATTTTAATCTAAATGAGTTACATAAATATAATACCTCAAACAAGAATAGAAATATATATACAGTATAATAAAATTAAGTTTATACTTGTATCAATAAACTAAAATCTATAGCAATGTATAACATTTTAAACAAGTTGTTCTTTAATAGTAGGTTCATTAATCTACCCTTTTATCCTATTATATCTATATTCTGTTTATCTATATCATATCCCCTTTTCTTCTTTAGAAAGAGATTGTATTTATAATCAACCGGCTTTAAACAAAAATATTGGTTTTTCTCTGTCCCACACCAGAGAGCTCTCTGATTTGGAACACAAGAATCTCTTAACCATTTTTTAAGCAATATGCCTGGGTTTAGAGGGGAAGTGAGCCAATTCCATCTCCAAAGCCAGCTTGGTATATTTGGGAATTTGGGCATAGCATCTCTTACTACTTCCTGCTGGAGGGGGGGTGTATCTTATGGGGACACAAAGAAAATTTTAGGATTATGGAGTAGTCCATGAGAGTGTATTGTCTGAGCCCGTTGCCTTGAAACAGTTCTGAATGTTGGATCATCTGAGCCTTGGTGTCATCAGAGACCTTTCAGGGGGTCTTGGCTGGTCAAACCTGATGTATCTTAATCTGGAACAAATCCATAGCCTCTGGCTTTCTGTGGAAACAAAAGCAGAGCCTCTTTTCCAAAGCAACATATCCTTAGATCCAAATTTTGAAGTCAAGGTACCTTTAAAATATACATATTGGCTTAACTCAACAGCTTTTACAATCCATCTACCATTTCTCAGGTACCATTATATTCTTTCTCAGGTCTTTGATGGGATTGAAGACTAGCAGTTATAGTTACAACTTAGTATATATATCGTAATATATATATATATATATATATATATATATATATATATAATTATCTTTGATAGCACATATTATGTATTAGATTCAGGTTCTTGAGGATAGGAAACCTTTTGGAATGATCTTTGTAACATGCCATTTACCTATGCTGTAGACTTCTCTGGATTTTAGTATGTGTTTCTTGCTTGATATTGTTTGCATTGGTTGTAGTTCCATCTTATCTAGGTCATTATCCCTCATTATTCCTAGACAATATTTGATTACCATTCCTTTGTATATAGTCTTGTATTAGGTTAGAACCTTCTTATTTAGACAAAAAGGGGGAGATGTAGTGGGTAGCCATTCCAGCATTGATCTGGAAGTTCCAGTCTCCATTGAGGCTTCGGTAACTGTCATGCCTACAAGGCGGGACCAAGAGAGGACCCTGAAGACCCGAGATCCAGATGGGCCAGCTCTCTCTGTTCCTGGACCCTGGATGGTGGAGGCTGATCGAGCAGAGTTCCAGAGAACACCCCTGGACTGCAATACACCTTCCCCAGACCCCACAACCTACCTATCCCTTCATTTGTAAGTTACCCACTAAATAAACCTTCCTTTTAACTATGTGGTGTGGCCTTAATAATTACACCAATAACCAATAGCTATTTACACACAGAATCTACACTGGAAGATCTGCCTTCAGTTTATCCACAGCCACATCTTGTCAGGGCATGGTTTATAAGAAGCAAAAGCCAGTTAGAAGCATGGTCTAAAATACTGTGCTACTGTGTTATCAGTGAGATTGCAATTCATCATTCTATTTCCACACATGATACCACATGGATTTGCAAAAAAATCCTATCACATAACTCAAGTATACTTCTCAATCCCTTAACCACATGGATTTTGGCTAAGGAGGTGCTTGTGAATATGATACAGTCAGGGGGGAAGTAGGCCTACTCAGAATGGCATTTCCTCTTGAATGTTTGTCTTCTCCAGAATCATCTTCAAGTAGCTACTGTTCTTAGATTCCATCACAAACCCAAGTCAGAACAGAGTCACAACAGACAACCTTGCAAGAAGAATTTCCTCACATGGGTTGAAGATTCATGAATTAAATAAATGGTTATTTCTTCATGTTAATAACAAGATATGCTTTACTGGATTGGTAACATTTAGGGAAGCAAAAATACTAAATATACACATGTATTCACACAAATATGCATTCATTTCACATACTGAAAACATATATGAAAATATCCATTATAGATCTTTGACTTTGTGTGTGTGAGAGAGAGTTGGTTATACATCTCTGTAAGGCTGTTGCCTCTGCCTGCTGAAGCCTAAAGGGCTGAACATCAGAAAGAGAAGAAAGATGTGAAGCTGGTGATCTCAACTCACAAGTGTAATCTAGGAATTCATAAGAATGAGCTGACTCATCCTTAGGTTTTGTTGCCCCTGACATTGATATTTTTTTTTTTGTCACAGAGATGAATGCACACTGGATCCAGAAATGAAGGATTAAGATGGAGCATAGACTCAGTTACTGCATCAAGACAGTGAGATTAGTCAACTTGTTTGAGCTATTCAGTGGGTGCTCATTCACTTTCTAGTTACCAAGAATCTCCCTAGTGGTACAAACTAAATGGAAACATATAATAAATGAAATTATTGATGTAGTTCAGTCTAGCTGAGCAGACCCATAGTGAAGTCACCATAGTCACTGATGCTCCTGTTTAATATAGAAAGTCTCCATAAAGTATATTGTATGATAATTGATGGAACTAGAATTTAAATTTTGCCTTCAGAACTCATTCATATATGTGTGTATATATACTTGAATATGTATCATATTTACCTGTGATGGCTTTTGTTAGCTTGGATAGACCTATCATGATGGGGATCAAGGAAGGACACTGAGTGTCTTAAAATTTTTTTTAGAAAGTAATACCAAGGCTTGTTGTGAGATATTTGATTGCACAGTGACACTTCAAGAGTTTTCATAAATTTAAACTTGAATCAGGGGGTAGAGCCAGTGACTAGCTGACCAGAATTAGCTATAGAAAAGTCAGGTATTTGGATAGAGAAGAAGAAAAAAAAAGGAAAGGGCAGGATTAGAGTTTGGCATTTATTTCTGGTTTTGGCATGAGTGAAGGGACAGTCTCTTTCTGGATCTCTAGCTAAAAGCAAGATCAGATTGTTGCTTCTTGGCTTCTCTGATCTAGCAGGTTTTCACCCCCACATCTGATTTCTGAGTTCTTGCTGTTAAAAAGAATGAGAGACTTAGTTTAAACCTACATATCACAGCCAGGGCAGAGCCAGGGCTATGGGATCAAAAGTCATACCAGGCCACAGCCTCAGTGCCTGGGAGGGTACTGACTGGAGGCCATGGATCAATAGATGATAATTAAAATATCAATAAATTCATATGCTACCACCAAGCTGACAGTAAAACATGGGCTGATCCAAAAAAGCAGGTTTCTTGGGGATATCCTGAGGCAACTAGATTCTCGAAGAAGGAGATACATAAAGAAATCACAGCTGTTATTGCTCAAATGTTTCACCACTATGGGATTGCTTTGACATCTGATAAAACTTGTGAAGCATGCGATCATAGGAAGGTAAACTATAGAAGCAAAGATGCAGGTAGAAGTTGGAGCAGGACCTAGAGACGTTGCCAGGGAATGCAGAAGGAGATGGACATATATTGTAGTGCAGACACATTGGACTACCTATTATTTCTGTGAATTCTTTTACAAGGACCCATGAACATGGCTGAGGGAGTCTATATCAATTTACTAAGAGCCAGAAAGATACACATGGAAAAATTAATGATCTGGATAAAAGATGAGATTCTGGTTTAGAAATTCTATTGATTAGTTTGAGACACAGGAGAAAAAACTTATACCAACCTCTGTGATTTTCTGAGGTTAGATAGATATTTGAAGGGTATCAAGGGATTAGGGGTTCTTAGCTGTTCTAGTCACCAATTGATAGTAGACTGATGCACTTGATAACAAGTAATAGCCCCTTGAAACACACCTTTGAAGGAATGAATATATACCATAGCCTTGAAACAAGATAGTTGCAATATAAAGATTCCAATATAATTCCCTAGGTCTATCACTAAACTATAAAATATGTAGATTTTTGGCAAAGATTGTGGATATAATCCCCTTTATCATTAATATCAGAATAATGATAGCTTCCAATGTACCAGTAAAATGTAAAGGCATAAATGGTAGAAATGCAATACCATATCTGGTTCATAAACACATAAGGGTACATAAGTGTATTTTTCTGCTTTACTGATTAAAACTTCAAGTCAAGTACATGACCATAATCAAGAGTTAGTCATCAAAATAGGAGCATCAAGCAAAATGTAGATTTACAAAAAGCACCAGGGCAGAAGGGGAAGGAAAACCTCAGTGGTAAGTTGCTCTTGGAGTTCCCTAGGGTTAATCACGAACTTGTGTAAATTCCCAGTTGTCAATTAACCCTCAAGACAAGCTGGCCTCAGAGAAAGGGGTGGGTTGCTGAGCCTACAAGTCTGTACAGGTTCCACACAACTCAGGAACTGTCTGTCTCTGAGAGCAAGAGCCTGAGGGAAGGTGGTGACAGTCTGAGTGCAAGTTGGTGCAGCAGGGCTGGGAGCAGAAAACAGTTTATTCTGCCAGATGATTTAAAGCTGTTAAAAAGGCTCCCCCCTTCTGCAAAATTCCTAATTTAATAGACACACATCTTGTGGTAAGAGCTCACTAGTAACAGAACTGATGAGATAAATGTTGGAAGATTAGAGACTCTGAAGAAGGGAATGCATGACTATGGTATGAAAATAGGGAAAAAAATTCTCTCCATCTCCATGCCTTCCATAATGAAAAACCACTGACCAGTTAGGACATAAGATTCTGCATGTTTCAGGAAGACAGATGAATAGTCACCATGATTTAAGGGGGATCCTGGTGGCTATATTGCTCTTCAACTCTTCATCAGAATACTATGTAGTGTGAGACTGAATTACAAGAAGGTGAAATATCCCACCAAGGTGGGTCGTTAACTAAGTGAGAAGATTTCAGTGTGTAGGCTATTCAACTAGTCATTAATCTTTGTCGAATAGTTGACAAAAAAACTCCTGGATATGTGCTGCACAATCAGTAGCCAGCGAAATGCAAAGCATTTAATACATCTTTGAAAAATGCTGAGAGAAGTATCTGCATACTCTTGGGACCATCATCCTAGAAACCTACCACTTTTCCTTTCAGTACAGAGCTTGGAGTTTGGGTCCTACTTTCTGGTGTTTGATTTCCAGTCTGAATATCCCCATCTCCTCCCAAACCTTGGCTTGCCTCAGCTATCTCCATTCATTCCAGTATAATTTCTATAAGTTGTATATCAGACTTAAGCCTTAACATCCCAGGAGGAAAGCCAGGGGAAAATCAGGTGATTCAGGTAAGGTAGTGAGGTATGAGGTTAGAAGCAGATTGTATAAGTTAACTAAAAGTAGGAGGAATGTGCTGTTAGAGGTGATCCAGGGCCATGGATTTGATGAACTTATTGTTAACTTTTCCATAAAAAAAATCAGCAAATATATACAAAACAAATATAACATTAGAATTGCTAGGCATGACAGAGGAAACAAAGTTAGGAGAAACCATTAAACATGGAAACCCAGAACAGGCTCCTTGAAAACAAATGAAGACTCCAGACAAAACTCCACAGAGCTTTTTTTATTGGCCTTTATGGGATGATACTTTGAATTCTGATCTGATAGAGCTTTCTTCTTGTTGCTAATTGTGGATGAACTGTGTGTTAGTTTTTTGGAAGAGACCTCTCAATGTATGCAGAGCCATGTGCAAATTGATAGCAATGATATGCCAAATTCCAATTTCTGTCTTCCTATTTCACTGAGTATATAATTTAGAATGATTAGTCTGACCTGTATAAATTTCAGTTGTATCTTTTATACTGTGCATATGATCATAGTTCAATGATTTTGGGAAACTCTGCTCTCTGCTCTCTCTCTCTCTCTCTCTCTCTCTCTCTCTCTCTCTCTCTCTCTCTCTCTCTCTGTGTGTGTGTGTGTGTATGTGTGTGTAAAACAAATACTTTCCTTTTGCCTACTGTTTGTCAACACAGGATCAGAAAGCCCTCAAGAATGATCAACAGCCGCAGTTGTCTTCATGAGGAAGAGCTTTAAAATGCACCATATTTGAGAGCATTTAATCTCTGTTGGATATAGTTCTACTTTCTAAATTAAAGGTTCACTTAGTTCTTAAACATTTTTATTCCACCTAATCAGCCATCAGATGCACACTTGTCTTTTTCTTCTTTGTATATTTTCTTTGAGTTAAAAAACATCATTTTTAGCAAACACACACATTGGTTTATTTTGCATGAAAGTTATTTGTTGAGCATTCATCATGTTCTAGATGTGGTGGGTCTTCTATATATATATATTTTTTGAGACAGGTTTTTTCTGTGTAGTTTTGGTACCTATCCTGGAGCTCACTTTGTAGACCAGGCTGGCCTCGAACTCACAGAGATCTGCCTGGCTCTGCCTCCTGAGTGCTGGGATTAAGGGCATGCACCACCACCACCTGGCTAACCTTCTATATTTTAAAGCCCTTTAACTTTATACCTGATTGTAAATTCTGAAAAATTTAAAAGGAAGAAAAACAGGGTTTAATTATGTTATATATAAACTTCATTTTAAAGTACAATCTGCAGTATGTTATGTAACAGTATGAGTATGTGGAGGATTTCTTGATTACAGCATTGCACGGGTGTGTGTGGGGGGATTACAGAGGAAAAACCAACACTCAGAATTATAACCATATCTAACAACTTCTTGGCTGCTTAGAACAGAGTCAAATCTAGAAAGAGGAAATAGAATGTGGACCAATAATAAGTGCTCTGCTAGGTCCCAACCCCAGCCCTCTAAATAGAGGATGAAAGAAATACAGCTTGTGAGAAAAATACACATCTGAGGCCGCACTGCCAATGAAGAGTGGCAGTGATACAACTCAACAATGAGCTCTGACTGGAACAAAAATTGCTAATGTATCACAAGTTGACCTACATATGGCTTCATTCTTGGTAGAAAAAACACAATGGCCCTGCTATAGTCAACTATGGTCCAACCATCTCTGCAACTTTGAGTCAAATTTCAGTGTAGTCCTGATGTCAGAGAGGAAAGAGATTGTGAATCAGATGACTGGCAGGTTGATTCTTGTTCTAAGTATGGAGAAGGAAAGAAGGGAGGAAAGTAGCTTTGTAGCTGTCTGGTAACATCTGAATATCCATGGAGAAAAACCAGTGACCAAAAGAATAATAGAAACTATATGAGAATTGTAGGAAGACACAGATGAGTATAAGATGAAATAAAACTTTCTAAAAGTTAAGCTCCTGCTCCAAAGAAGCTGTAGGGTCAGCTGTCTTTTTGATCTATCACACAGGGAAAACACCAGAACATGCATGTGAAAACTCTTACAGAGAGTGTTGGAAGTGCATTGTGTAAAAGTCAAGGATCTTAGCCTAGACATGCTCTAAGCACAATTAGTATTTGTTGAGTGAAGAAATAACAGCATTCTAAAATAGTAATCATGAGTCATAAATATGATCTATTTTTAAAAGTACAAAAATGTTCAATAGATGTTGAGGTATATTTCAAGAAGCTTCATTGTAATTTTAAAATTGAAAAAAGAATAGTGAGCAAAAGAAGTTGCTCCTAAAGTTGAGGCTATGAAGTGTACCATAAAGTATAAATCATAATACCAGGAATATATTCACACCAGGTATCGTAAGCATTTAGGAGACAGGAATGTAACTCAGTTGGTTGCATGCTTGCCAAGCATGCAGCAATCACTTAGTTGAATCTTCAGTATTTTATTGACCAGATGTGGGAATACAGCATACAATACTACAACTCAGAGGTAAAAGCAGGATGGTCAGAGGGCCAGGGTCATCTTCATCTACTTATGAGTTGGAAGCTAGTCTGGAATATATGAGGCCCTGTGGTGATACTGTGTTCCCCAATATACTGTGCACCCTAATAAACTTATCTGGGGTCAGAGAACAGAACAGCCACTAGATACAGAGGCCAGAAAATGATGGCACACACACCTTTATTCCTAGCATTCTGAAGGCAGAGATCCATCTCTGCCACACTGGAAACAGCCAGGCATGGTGACACATGCCTTTAATCTCAGGAAGTGATGGCAGGAAGCAGAAAGGTATATAAGGCACGAAGACCAGGAACTAGAGCCTGGTTAAGCTTTTAGGGTTCTAGCAGCAGTTTAGCTGAGATCCATTTGGATGAGGACATAGAGGCTTCCAGTTTGAGGAAACAAGATCGGCTGAGGAGTTGGCGAGGTAAGGTTAGATGTGACCTGTTCTGCTTCTCTGATCTTTAACCTTCACCCCAATACCTGTCTCCAAGTTTGTTTTTATTAATAAGACTTTTTAAGATTCATGTTACAAGGCCCTAACTCAAAGAGGAAAGTGACAAGGAAAGAGAAAGAATATCTGTTTGCATAAATATTTTGACACATTATTTCTGCTCTAAGTCTCCGTTAGAATAACAACTGTTACTGTGACCATTGATTTACAATATTTGAATCCATTACTGTTGAAACAGACTAAGTAATTGGCCTGAATGTAAAACTTGGTTTCAAAGACCACCTTCTTAATTCAAAACCCTCAGTTTTGTTTCCCATTATATTTTTAATTATGCCACTAATTCGGGTCAGATGAAGGGAGTGGCGTAGAGGGGTGGGGAGCAATTTCTTCAAATGTGATATGTGGGAATGTGATTATTTCAAGTTCTGTCTTTAGTAATTGAAAGAAAAAAAATGATTCTGAGCAATAAGATCTAAGACACTATAAAAAGAAAAAAGAAGGAACTGTATGAAGATAGTCAAACAGCAGTTATTTGAGGCAGACAGTAAAGCTCCATGGCATCCTGAGTCCAAGTGTATTTGTTCTTTCCAACACAATGCAACTGGAAGGAAGGGAAGGGGATAGGAAATGATGGCTCCTTTGGGAGCTGGGCATTACTGCTTTGCTACAGTGAACAGGTAATTTCAAAAATTATATGCTGTAGTGGCAGGTAATTTATTTTTTGCAAAATTGTAAGAGCTGAGCTGAAATTAGGAGGGAGGAGATGCCTAAAATGTTTAGGAAGGACTTACAACATTGCAGGTATATGAGCAGTTTGATTAATGCCAAGTGCTACCAGCAGGGAGCAGTGTCCATCATTTTCTTATGAACCCAAAAAGACCTTAGGCAAGAGGTTTTTTTTTTTTTGTTTTTTGTTTTGTTTTGTTTTGTTTTTGTTTTTTTTTTTACATTAATGCTTGAGCATCACAGTGTGATTTGTTTCCTTAGACCTTTACAATTCTGTGATTATAATTTATTATAACTATCCCCATAGTATTGTTTAGAAATAATTTATATATCATTGTTTATTACAATTATATTTCTACATGGTTTTATATGGCTTGGGTGTCTCCCAAAGAACCATGTGCTAGAGGCTTGCTTCCAAAACAGTGGTTCTGAGAAATACTGGGGACACTCTAGAGAGAAGACATCATGAATGATATTACTTTCAAAAGGAATTAAGATTAAAGCATATTTAGGTATTTTCTTGTGAAATCTTGTTCAGTATTCATGATAGGGTTTGTTCTAAAAAGAGAAGGGCTTATCCCTCCCTCTTTCCTTATGCCTTCTTGCATCAAGATTTAATTGGTTGATCCTGTAAACACTTCTGCAATTATAATCCATCATGAGGCACCATAGCAAAAGGAAAGTCATTGTTCAAGCCTACACCACAACATTTGGTGCATGTCCCACACCCACACCTTAAATGTAGACTGGAGAAACTTTGTGTTTGGTAAAGAAGAAAGGATTTATTTTGGACTCTTGTTTCAGGGGGTTCAGTGCAGGGTTGTTTGGCCCCATGTGAATAGGAAAACCTTCACAGAAGTGGAAGTGTTAGACAAACTCCCTTAAAAATTAGCTTGTCTCAAGTATTTTGTTATAATGAATACTCAGTGCACCAGTTCATTTTTGCCTAATTGATGTGCCTGAGTTAAAGACTCTGAGCTCAATAGGTTCACTGAATACATATTGGTCAGAATGCCTAGACTGACTCTACCAGGTTGATCTCAGTCCTCGGGGGAGGCTTTGCCCTGGAGGAGCTGGGAATGGAGGGTGGGCTGGGGGGGAGGGGAGGGGGACAGGAGGGGAGAGAACAAGGGAATCCATGGCTGATATGTAGAACTGAATTGTATTGTAAAATAAACTTTAAAAAATGAATTAAAAATTCAATCAATTAATAATATAAAAAAGACAAAAAAGAAGACCATAATTACAGCAGAAGCCTGATTTGAAAAATCAATTATGTAAAACAAAGACATAACTTAGGTATAAGGAGACACTAAAGTTGAGAGAAGAGACTTGATGGCCTGAGGTAAGTCAAGAAATGTACTTCCTGTGTGCCGTACCAGTGTACAGTGGTGAGCAGCACAGACTCTGTCATCTTATAACCTCCCAGGAGAGTAGCTGCATATTAGTATAGTAATGTCCACCCTCATTCTAAGTGTGCAAAGGGCTGCCGGGAAACCTTGAGGTGATGTAAGGAAGCACCATATGGCCCTGGATAATTACACAATCTCCTCTTATGCCACATGGTTTGTTAGAGCTAAATCACCAGGGAGGAGTTTGTAGACTAAGAGGAAGACAGAAATAAAGTAGGAAAGTGAGACATCTTAGGAATGGAATGCTTTTTGAGAGAAACAAGGCCTCCAAGAAGATGCAGACAGATAGGTGGGAAGATATGGAGGCAAAGGGAAAGTTGGTGGTGGGGCAAAATCGTGAAGAGGAGAATAGCAACTTTCCTTTCTCTCCACCATAGACCATCCTCTGGTCTCACCACTCCATTTTGTGGTTTAGACACTAAAAGTCACAGGGTAGCTTTAAATAGACCTACAGTCTGCTCAGAATAACTGCCTCTTCATGAACTCAACCTTTTTAGAATACAACCTTTAAAGAAAGTTTAAACATTAGATAATCAAAAATAAGGAATTTTTTTTCTAATGCTGTTTGCAAATGTCATTTGAGGAGTGAGGAGTATAGCTGGGGAACTGTGAATTCAGTTTTATGTTCAGGGAGCTATTCCAAAGTTTGAGAAAGCATGTCCAACCTTCTGGAACTTTCCTTCAGTCTTCACTAGGACCAAAAGAATCATGATTTCTAGACATATCTTTTTCTGATCCTAAGTCTTTTCCTTTGAGCAAAGAAGTTTTGGACATTATGAGCCACATGGTTCCTTTCCACTCTGAAAAAATATTGAGACTTAAGAAAACCATTCTCAGTTTCTCATGAAGTGATACCATTAGCTGTGATTCATACCTCAGTGGGTAGAGAAAAGACAGAAGTTCAAGGAAAATAGAGTAAAAAAAAATGACATCATGAAAATTGCAGGCAAATGGATGGAACTAGAAAATACCATCCTGAGTGAGGTAACCCAGGCTCAGAAGGACAAACATGGTATGTACTCACTGTTAAGTGGATACTAGATGTAAAGCAAAGGATAACCAGACTACAACCCACAACTCTAGATAAGATAGCTAACAAGGAGGACCCTAAGAGGGACACATGGATCTCCCTGGGAAGGAGAAATAGAGATTTCCATGAGTGAACTGGGGGTGAGGGGAGAGAATAGAGGGTGGGGGATGAGTGATGAGAACACGAGGGAACGGGATGGTCCAGCTGGAGCAGGTACAGAGTTGGGGAGCAGTGAAGGAAATACCATGATAGAGAAAGACATCATGGGAATAAGGAGAGGCCAGATGTTGCATGAATTTCTAAATGTCTTATAATAAAAAAACAAGACCAGATATTGGGATAAATGCTAAAGATAAAAGAGACAAAGGAACATGCCACTGCCACATCTTACCTCAGGGAATTCTCATCCTAAAAAGCCTTTAGTTCCTGTTTCCTCGTGCTTTATATACCTTTTTCCACCCAGCCATTAAACGTGTATGTGCTTCCCAAGTCCTGGGATTAAAAGTGTGTGCCACCACTCCCTGGCTGTATTTCTCTCTTAGACTGAATCAAACTCATGCAGTCTAGGGTGGCTTTGAACTTACAGAGATCCAGAGGAATCTCTGCCTCCTGAGTGCTAGGATTAAAAGTGTGTGCCACCACTCCCTGGCATCTATGTTTAATCTAGTGGCTTGTTCTGTTTCTGCTCTTCAGGCAAATTTTATTAGGTTACATAATATATCACCACATTTCCCATTTTTTTGTTCAAAATAATAGAAGAAGGTTATAACTAATAAAAGAAAAACTATATACAATAAGTACAATAGGTATATTCAATATGTACAGTCAAGAATTACATTAACAATGTCCAGTCCATAAACATTTGACAAATTCAGAGAAAATACTCCATTATTCATCCTATTTTGGTGAGCCTAAAGTGTTGTACCTAATTCAATTTCTATCCTAACTTGTATTACCAATCAAAACTATCTTTTGATATTTTTTGAACCTTTACTTTACAACTTCTTTTTTTTTTTAACTCGTAAATGATAAGAATTTTATTTAAAAATATTGGGACACTTTTGGTGAGAATTTCAGTTTGTGGATTGAGGCTTGTTTAACTCTTGGCCATTTCCTATCCTGCCTTTGTTTTCCTATAAATAATCTGTCTTTACCCTAAGAATGGATGATCCATCCTCTTCTTGAACTATAGCAATACCTGTTTTATTTATTTATTTTATTTTATTTTTTTCCTTTTATTTTATTTTACAATACCATTCGGTTCTACATATCAGCCACAGATTCCCTTGTTCTTGATTCCCCCAGCCCACTCCCCATTCCTACCTCCGCCAGGGCAAAGCCTTCCTGAAGGACTGAGATCAACTTGGTAGACTCAGTCCAGGCAGGTTCAGTCCCCTCCTCCCAGACTGAGCCAAGCGATCCTGCATAAGCCCCAGGTTTCAAACAGCCAACTCATGCAATGAGCACAGGGCCCCGTACCACTGCCTGGATGCTTCCCAAACAGCTCAAGCCAATCAACTGTCTCACCTATTCAGAGGGCCTGATCCAGTTGGGGGCCCCTCAGCCATTTTTTCATAGTTCATGTGTTTCCATTCGTTTGGCTATTTGTCCCTGTACTTTATCCAACATTGGTTTCAACAATTCTCACTCATATAAACCTTCCTTTTTCTTGCTAGTTAGACTCCCGGAGCTCCACCCAGGGCCTAGCCATGGATCTCTGCATCCAGGTCTCTCAGTTGTTGGATGGGGTTTCTAGCACAACTATTAGGGTGTCTGGCCATCCCATCACCAGAGTAGGTCAGTTCGGGCTGTCTCTCGACCATTGCCAGCAGTCTATTGTGGGGGTATCATTGTGGATTTCTGTAGGCCTCTCTACCACTTTGTTTCTTCCTTTTCTCATGTGGTCTTCATTTACCATAGTCTCCTATTCCTTGTTCTCCCTCTCTGGTCTTGATCCAGCTGGGATCTCCTGCTCCCACAGGCTCTCTTTCCCTTGACCCTTGCCCTTCATTACTCCCACTCATGTCCAGGCTGTTCATGTAGATCTCAGCCATTTCTCTGTCATTGGGCGATCCCCATGTCTTTCTTGGGGTCCTGTTTTCCAGGTAGCCTCCCTGGTGATGTGAGTAGCAGTCCAGTCATCCTTGTTCCACATTTATTTTCTGAATTTGTTAACTATCTAGTCTTCAACTCCCTCATAGACCAGAGAAGGAAATACTATTTACTGAGAAAGCAGGAATTACAAACAAGTGACTTCCAAAAAATGTGAGAAATGACAGAAACAGCTGGCTGCCTGGACGGTCACCCAAGTTTCCTCTGCAATATTTGGGTAACCTTCTTTGGCTTACAGGCCTAGCATATCTGACAGACTTTTCTGTGAGGCAGGATTTTCTGAAGGGCTGTCCTATTTTGTCTTGGCAAGGTTTTGCAGTCCTTTCTTTTATGTCCTGCTTGTCCATTTTGGACAGCATACTGTCAGCAGTCAAGGCAAGGGTACTTTCTTGCCCAGTGGCTAACTTTTGCCACAAAGAGAGTAAACTCCATATGGAGTTTCTTCAATGCCTATCATCTTCTCTGAAGTAGTTTGGTGCTGCCAGGAGCACACATGTCTCATAGCCATAAAAAAAAAAAAAGAATGAATGTTATTCAAACATTCTAAATTCCATCTTCTCTACATCTCTGAAGTGTTTGAAGATGACCTGTCTATCTAAAATATAATACTATTTGACCTTGAAAACATACCTAATATGACTACAAAGTCGATTGTAATAGGTGACTAACTACTGACTTATATTTCTTTATAACATAACTAGTTGGTAATAACTTTCAAGGACTAGAAAATTGCATTATATTGTTAAGTGAGTTGTGTAGGTACAATACCTTGAACAATATTAGAAACATAGGTACAGTATGTTCCAGCAAAAATCATCTCAACTTTGTATTTTTATACAAAATATGTATACAATATACAAAAATCCAATCCAATGTAAAATATTTAAAACTAGTTGTTGCTTTTTAAAAGTAGATTCAGTAATCTATTTTTTTATTTTATCATATCCATATTATCCATTTTTTCTTTTCAGAGTAGATTCAATAATCTACCCATTGATTCTATCGTTTATCTTTTATTTCAGAGTAGATTGAACAATCCACCTCTTATCTATATCCTCTTTTTTCCAAACAGGAACCCTAAATCTAATCTCTTTTGTTTAACTTTTTTTCTGACCCTTACTATTAACAACTTGTAATCAACCACCAAAACAATGAAAAATATCCATAACTCAATGAATGACCAAAAACCTCCCACCCCACCTCTTGGAAATGTGGGTATCATGTTCTTAAAATTACTTCCGGCTGTCTGGGAGCAAAGGCATCTTTAGGAGATCAGGAAAAGTATTTTTTTTTTTGTTGTTAATTGTCAAGTCCTGGGAGAGATAGCTGTATCATTTGCTGTCTAGTCTCTGCATAATGGGAAAGTGCAGTGCTTGTCTCAAGTCCTGGCTAGAGTAGTCTGTGAGGCCAGATAATCTCAGCTAGCCACCTGTAAATTGTCCTGAACAGTAAGTAGTCTGACTTTGGGTGATGTTTATCAGCCTAATGGCATTATTGTAGTCCATGTGGAATCATCATTGTGGGGTCCCATCATCTTTTTGGAGACTTCAAAGTTTGCTGATCTTCCCTTTAACAACCTAATTACTCTTTTGCATTGTGCATTATCATTTTCAAAAGCCAGAGATTCAATTATTATCTGCTTAGCTTTTGAATTTGGTATCATTCTATTTACTGCTGAAGACAGCCTTTGTAAGAAATCCATGAAAGTTTCTTTTGCAACCTGTATTACTCTTATAAATGATCAGTTTTCTTTTCTGCTTCTTTAATTTTGTCCCAACCATTCAAGGCTGCCATGCAGCATAAAGATAGGGTATGTTCATCATATAAAGATTATCTTTGTATATCAGCATAATTGCCTTCTCCAAGAAGTTGATCCTGGGAAATTTCCATACCTCTAACTCTACTTCCTTGTTCAATGGTCTTGCCTTCTCCTTCCACCAGGTCCTCCATTGCAATTTGGGACCAGCCTCTAAGACTGATGTAACCACATCTTTCTAGTCTTGAGGGATAATTCTATTACAAGTTGACCACAAGTTTAGCATCTGCTTCATGAAAGATGAGTGGATAACATATGAGATTATTGCTTCTTTGAATCTCCTCAAATGTAACATTTATGCAGGAGTCCAATGAGTTCATACACAGCCTTGATGACATCTATCATTTGGCAATTCCTGTAGGGTTAGTGGAAAGACAAAGGCTGGATGTTTGAAAGCCTTAGGCTGTTTGTAATCTTATAACGCAATATTGAGATTGGTTCTTTAAATTTCTCTATCTGGGTCCGATTGTCTCTATGATCTGTTTTAGCAGGTTTTTCTAAAACTTTTGTCTTGGCACTCATATTAACCAACTTTTTTAAATGATAAAATAGAAATGATCAAACAAATAATATTAATAATTGACATTACAAAAATCCCATCAATATTAATTTTCTTCTCATTTAATTTTTCCATTTTTATGTTTAATGTATAGTCAAACAGAGACCAAACACCTTCCAATGTAACAATATTTTCCATTTTTTTTTTGATGTGGGGGAAAAGCTTTCTTTTAATTAATTCCTCCTTTTAAGAAATCTTAATTGACTCACCAAATCTGCTGCTGCTGCTGATTCAGATAGTGGTGCAGCAGCAGCCTGAGGATGGGGCACAGAGAATGCCAAACCCCCCAGGAGAGGAAAGAATTGAATGATCCAGCTGTCTGCACAGAGGATTTGTATGAAAGTGGCCAACTTCTGCAGTTTTTGGAGCCCAAACCTGTGGAGTTTGCTGCAGAGAGGATGCAACAAAAAAAAATTAGCCAGTGGGTTTGGGAGTCTGGCCTAGGTGGAGTGGAGATTCTGGCCACTTGTAGCTTGGGCCTGAGCCAGGAAGGCAAGGCCACAGAAAAGCAGCTTTTTTTTTTTTTTTTTTTTTTTTTTTTTTTGTGAACTCATCCCTCACAAGTTTGATGTCAGGTATTGTTCATATTTTTAAAGGTCTTATAATTTAAAAGCCCAGAGCCAGATATTGGGGTAAATGCTGAGATATTAGAGAGATAAAGGAACCAGCCACTGCCAAGTCTCACCTCACCAAATCTACAAATCCTCTGACTGAAATCTTCTGAGTCCTCCCCCTAAAGGTTCCAGCTGAAAGAGCCTTTAAGTACCTGTCTTCTCGTGCCTTAGCCAGATCCTGGGGAGGTTCCAGGAATCCACAAGGATGATCCCAGCTTAGACTACTAGCAATAGCTGAGATAGTGCCTGAATCAGCTTACCCCAGTAATCAGATCAGTGAGTACCCTAACTGTCATCATAGAGCCTTCATCTAGTTACTGATGGAAGCAAATGCAGAGATCCGCAACCAAGCTCGAGGCCGGACTCCAGGAGTCCAGTTGAAGAGAGAGAAGAGGGATTCTATGAGCAAGGGGCATCAAGATTATGATGGGAAAACCTGCAGAGACAACCAAACCAAACTAGTGGGAATTCATGAACTTTAGACAAATAGCTGTGGAGCCTCTATGGAGCTGCACTAAGCCCTCTGCATAAACTTGATCTGCTTAAGGGGCCCCCTGACAGTAGGATCAGGATTAATCCCTGGAGCATGGGGGTGCTTTTTGGAGTCCACTACCCATGGTGGGACACCTTGCACAGCCTTGATGCAGGGGGAGGGCTTTGTACCTGCCTCTACTGAATATACCAGGCTCTGCACACTCCCCATGCAAGACCTTGCCTTGTTGGAGGAGAGAATGGGGGGTAGATTGGAGGGAAGGTAGAGGGGTGGGAGGGGCAGAAGGAGGAAGGAGAGAAGCATCTGTGGTTGTTATGTAAAATGAATTAAAAAATCCTTAATAAAAAAGAAAAAAATACATATTATGAAAAAAATACAAATGAGAGCAGTTGCTCTTTGTGTGTATGGGGATGGAGATGAGCCTGTGTTGTGCATGATTGTGCATGTGAAGCCTCATGAATATGTGAATATATGTGCAGTGTTTTTCCTTGTTGCCCTATTCCTGATTGCTTTGAGATAGAACTTACAATGCTTCTCTTTCTCTTCCTCTTCTTCCTCCTCTCCTCTATATACATATTCCATATACATTTGACTTTATATAGACTTACAGGCTATAGTCCAGCAAACACAACAATGGCTGGTCATGAACATAAAGTACAAGAACCCAGTAGTTGTTCAGGTCACATGGTTGAACCTTGTCTGGACTTCAGTATATGCTGGCATCCAAAAGAGGTAGGTCTAATGCCAGTGAAGGAATAGATATGCTAGGAAGGCAAAGGAAAGCAGGCAACGAGCAAAAGCTTCCTTCTTCTATGTCCTCATACAGACTTCCAGCAGAAAGCATGCCCCAGATTAAAGGTGTGTTTTCCCACCCTAA
This sequence comes from Peromyscus maniculatus bairdii, assembly GCF_049852395.1. Taxonomy (NCBI): domain Eukaryota; kingdom Metazoa; phylum Chordata; class Mammalia; order Rodentia; family Cricetidae; genus Peromyscus; species Peromyscus maniculatus. The sequence continues at coordinate 90,955,523 of NC_134853.1, read as the reverse complement.
GATCCAGATCAAAGATGTGTGTTTTCCAACCTTAAAGGTGCAGACTGATAGTGGATTTAGCCACTTCAAATCAAGCAATTCCCCATACTTCACTGCCCCTCACACTTCTCTGTCCTTAAGCTTACTAAAATACAGGAGCAATGATGAAGAGACTAGAGAGCCTGGGAATTACTTGTCTCAGAATTTTCTAGGAATTTGTTGGGCCCTTTCTCTCTCCCCGGCCATCTTGGCGGCTGGTCTGGTTGGGGGCTGTCCCGCACCTAAGGCAGGAAGATGGTGGCCACAAAGAAGACAAAAGGTCTCTGGAGTCGATCAACTCGAGGCTCCTACTTGTTATGAAAAGTGGAAAGTACGTGCTGGGGTACAAACAGACTCTGAAGATGATCAGACAGAGCAAAGCAAAATTGGTTATCCTCACCAACAACTGTCCAGCTTTGAGGAAATCTGAAATAGAATTCTATGCCATGTTGGCTAAAACTGGTGATCATCACTACAGTGGCAATAACATTAAATTGGGCACAGCATGTGGAAAATACTACAGGGTATGCACACTGGCTGTCATTGACCCAGGTGATTCTGATATTATTAGAAGCATGACTGGTCAACAGTAAACCAGGAAAGTTTTTCTTTAATAAAACTTTACCAGAGCTCCTTTAAAAAAAAGAATAAGAAAGAAATCTGTTTTGGAAAAATAATAGACTACATAGAATTGGGCTATGTGTAGTGTCAAAATATTGTGCAATTAGAATTAGTAAAAAAAAAAGAAGAAGCTCATAAATTTGAGAGAGAATCAGAAAGGATATATTGGGAGGGTTTGGAGGAATGAAAGGGAAGCAAGATATGTTGTAATTATATTGTATTTTCAAAAATATCTTTTTTTGTTTTCTCCTTATATCAAGTTGGAATCCTATGTATGTAACTTCCAATGTAATCTGGAGGCCATTTAAAACAGTTTGCTAATACTGTAGCCCAATGGACCTTAGTTTCAATACTGCCAGCTTTCTGTATCCAAGTCACTATGGTTATATCATATTGTCCTACAATGTTTATTGTTTCCCCTCTAAATTATAATTTTATTCCAATGTTGTGATCAAATTTGATGAAGATTAATAAGAATGTCTCCAAGTCCATCACCATGACCTACCTTCCAGGATCTGGACACACACACACACCTTGTTCTTCCCCTTACTGCTATTAAATTATTTGTGTTTTCTGCGTTTCGATTCTGCCTCTAACTTTTTGCCTCCTTGTCCCTTCAAGGTCTCTGCTTTGGCAATGTAAAAATCATCCTGGCTTCTCTGGATCACACTTGCTTCCTCTATAAATAATTCTAGTTATCATAGAAACAAAATCATTGGCTATGTAAAATTTCTCCAGACACCAAGTCCATGGAGAACTCCTCCCTTGCACTAAAGAGTAGCTCTGTGCTTCCAGTTTCTAAAGCAGAAACCCAGTCAGCCATGCTGATGACTCTTTGCTTGTTCTCACACTCCACATTCAATGCTACACCAGTTCTCACTGACTACACTTCAGAATAAATCAAAGATGTGAATATTCCTCACGATTTCTGCTGTTTACACCAAGTCTCCAGGATAACAGCCACAGCTTCCCCACTGCTTTCTCCAGCTTCCTCAGTCTTATCTTTACCAGTACCCAAAAGAAGCTTTGTAAAGTTTTTTTTCTAAGAATATGAACCATCATTGTTCTGCTGCTCAAAAACTTTCCTCTCATCATTGTTTTCCTGCCTTGTTCAGCATAAGTGACAGACATGATTTTCCTAACCTGTGCCACCTAGATTCCCTTGAGCCTCCTTAGGGAAACATAGTTTCACTGTCCCATAACCCATTTGAGCTTAGTGTGTTTCCTTTCTGTTTCTAGGCCACACTGAGTTCTTGTTTTGTTATAACTCTTATAGGAGACATTCCCTCTGTGATCCTGTTCCCAATGTCTTCATGTGTACTGGTCTCTTGCTTTTGTGTCTTTGCTTAGCTGTTACATATAGATGTTTCAATCAAAAGACTCTCTCTCTCTCTCTCTCTCTCTCTCTCTCTCTCTCTCTCTCTCTCTCTCTCTCTCTCTCTCTCTCTCACACACACACACACACACACACACACACACACACACACACACACACCTTTTCCCTCACTCTCCTTCTCTCCTTCTCCCACTCTCTTCCTCTTTCTCCCTCAATATCCCCATCCTCCATCTTGACCTTTAATTCAATCTTTTTCTCTCTTAATCTCCTTAAATTCCTCATCTGTGGATGTTAATTATCACTTTACATAGAATCACTTGTTTTATTGATACATTTTGTTGTCTATCTTTTTATAGGAGAATGAGTATCATTATTCTGTCTCATTTTTTGGTCTCAGAATAATGCTTGCATGTAATCAGAACTCCAACATTATTAAGTGAATAAATAAAAAAGGGAAGATGGCCTATATTTCTAGCAATGGGCAGAGGAAGGATGATCATGAGTTCAAGGTTATCTTCACTTGAGTTTGATCACCCTAGGTTTTATGAGATTATATTTAAAAAAAAACAGCCAAACCAAAAGCAAACAAAAAATTGAACAAAAAGAAATGAAATAAGGAAGGAAAGAAGATAAGAAGGAAGACAAGAAGAAAAAGGGAACAAGTTTTAGTTGATTTATCTAACTGTATTAAATATTGACTTCTTCAGTTCTAGGAATATGGATAACACCAATATTTTGTAAGATTAATAAGAGGAACAAAGGCAATGGTCCAGTTGGCCATATTTTCAGGCACTACTGATTTAAACAGTGGGATAAAATACCTATTAGATCCTGCATTACTATAGTGAGATGCCTGTGGTAAGGCGCTTTATAATGAAAAGAGGTTTGTTTTTGCTTATGTTTCCAGAGGTGTTAATCAAAGATTTGACTGTGTCTGGTGATGGTCTCCTTGTTAACAGAGACCCATGTTGGTAGAGAACAACACATGGTAAGATACAGAGAACACACATGTGTTCAACTTCATGAATCCATGACAAATAGGAAGAATTCAATGAAGAGCATGCATCGGCTGACTGATGTGTTATATATCATCTTGGTAATATATACAGAGGACCTGAATACTTGGTGTGTGACATGGTACTCTGGCAGTTGTAGGTGTGCTTAGAAAGAACATAATATCTCAATATTTAAACAGATTTATGGATGGGGAAGACAAACGACAACAGCTCAGGGCTGAAAGTTGTGGGTCAAATTTTGTAAAGAATGGGTCTTCAGACAAGATATTTCACCTCTGTAATTTTGAGTTCTTCTCCTGTGAAACAGAAATGCTCTTAACTGATTTGAATTGGTATTAAAATCTTCTTCATGTATTTCTGATGCATGATAAAAGGAACTCATATATATGTATATACATATACATACATATATATGAGTGTGTGTGTGTGTGTGTGTGTGTGTATTATTGTGAAGCTCCAATGGGGTCTCCATGTAAAAAGAGCTTGACATAGAGCAGGACTGCTAATGTTAGGAAAGATTATTCCGTGATATGCAAGTGCTGATGTTCCTGGCTTTCATCACTATAACAGGAAGAAAAAATGCATAATGAATTCTTGAAGGGGATTAGAAATTTCTATATAGTTTCCTAGGAATCTTTCTTGCTTTGACTTCTCTTCAGGTATTTCTATACATGCTGTAGAAATCTTCTCTGGCTATGCAGTATTAAGTTCCAGCTTACTGTATAAGTTAGCTTTTGGTCATCATAAATAACTCTAAGCACAGTCACTTAAAAGAAAAACAAAAAATTTTGTGACTCTTAGGTGACAATCTGGGATGCTTTTAGATAGATTTTCTTTCTCTCTCTCTCTCTTTCTCTCTCTCTCTCTCTCTCTCTTTTTTTTTTTTTTTTGGTTTTTCGAGACAGGGTTTCTCTGTGTAGCTTTGCGCCTTTCCTGGAACTCACTTGGTAGCCCAGGCTGGCCTCAAACTCAGAGATCTGCCTGCCTCTGCCTCCCGAGTGCTGGGATTAAAGGCGTGAGCCACCACCTCCCGGCCTCTTTTACTCTTTATGGTTGGGATCAGCCATGTGTCTGTAATCTGAATTTAAACAGGTTAATAAGACTATAGCTGAGATTAATTATCTGTGTTTATGTGGTCTCCTATTCTACAGCAATACTGGTGGTTCAGAAAATGGTTGCAAGCATCCAGAAGAATGGATGGATGCCTCCAACATCTTTTAGGAGCAAGATTCTGAATAATATACAATAGAACATCAAAAACCTATTATAAAAGTATAATATTCAGTGTAAAAGACACCAATAATTTTACACAGTCTTTACAGTCTACCATATTCACCTTTTTTTGTTTTTGTTTTTGATTTTTTGAGACAGGTTTTCCCTGTGTAGCTTTGCACCTTTCCCGGAACTCACTTGGTAGCCCAAGCTGGCCTCAAACTCATAGAGATCCGCCTGACTCTGCCTCCCAAGTGCTGAGATTAAAGGCATGAACCACCATTGCCTGGCCCATATTCACCTTTTATACATGGTTTTTCATTTCTTCTGGCAATAGCTCAGTTGCATATCCCTTATATGCCTATCTTCATCAGTGCTGGCTCCTATAACAAACTACTGTAGACTGCATGTCTTACAAACAACAGAAACAGATTTCTCATAATTCTATAGACTTTGAAGCCTATAGTTACAACAATTTTGTTGACAACCTTCTACTATGTTGCAGCTTGGTAACTTCTTGTGCTATTATATAGCAGAAAATATACACAACCCTCTAAAGCCCATTTGATACAGACATTGTATCAGTTATTTATCTCATAGACTAACTTTGGTTGTTACAAGCTCATAACAAAAGGAAAAATGGTTTATTTGTGCTTGAGAAGGCACAACAGAAGGAGCATGAGACACCTAGCTACATGGAGTCTGTAACAGGAAGCAGAAAGTGATGTGTGCTCACATTCAGCTTACTTTCTCCTTTTCATCTATTTAGGACTTTAGCTCAAGGAAAGGTATAGCTTTCAGTGTTATGTCTTCCTAATTCAATTAACCTAATCTAGACAATGCCACTCAGACATGGCCAGAGATTTGTTTCCATTGTGATAGTAAATCTAGTCAAACTGACAACCAAGTTATGAAGGCATGAATCATGTTCATGAAAGAATAGCCCTAAAAAGCTAATCACTTCTTAAATCTTCCATATGTACCTTGAGGGAGTCTCATCATTTTGATTCTGGAAAACCAAACAGTTTGTCTATAATATTATCAAACATTGGGCCATTAACATTTATCCTTTCACTTAATTTTAGCAGAGTTTCACAAATACATCATTTTTGTGATGCTTATGCCTACTTTGAAGATGCAGAAGATAAAAACTAAAAATTTCTCAACTTCACTCAAAAAATGCATGGCAGAACTGGAGAGTCAAGTGATGCCTCAGTGTCAAATAGTTTCTCAACCCCAGTGCTATTGGTCTTAGAAACTCATGAATGCCTGCTGCAGGGAGCTGCATTGTTCACTGCAGAATGGTGAGCAACATCTTTGACTACAAGGTGTCAATGACCAAAACTGCAGTCACAACAACCAAAAGTATCTCCAAGATTATCAAATACCTCCATAAGGGAAAAGACTCAAATCATCCCTCATTGGGAACTACTGCTCTAAGCCACATTTCTAATCACATCTCGGTGTTGTCTGCAGACTGATGATGCTGACTTTGAGAACCAACACAGAATATGTTTGTAGACTAAAGAGACTATTTAATAGGACTGAGTCAGAGCCAAAGCATGGTGCAGCCTGGTACCACCATTCCAGCAAGCTTCTGGAAAAGCTCACTAATCAAAATTTATCATTTCCTTTTTGCTGATGTTGTCAACTTATCATTTTGAACTCAGCATCAACATCTTCTCACAGGGTTTCATTCAAGGAGAAGCAATCAGCTCCCTAGAAAAATAGACCCAGATCAGTCCAAAGAGAAAACCCCAAGTTGGAATGTCTTTGCCATAGGTGGTAAGGAGCTAAATATTTCATCTTAATAAAATAAACATAGATCATCTCATCATGAAATATACATAAAATGTTTAAACATGTTAATTATTAAGCCAATATTGATTCATATTGGATGAGGCATTAAGGGGAAATTAGCTAATGTATTTAATATCTTCTCCACAGTTGACTAGTATCAGAATTTATCATATCTAACCACCAATAATCATAAAAGTGGCAGGAAATATTTATGATCAGGGTTGAGTAAGTACCAGGCAGGAATAGACAAGGATAGAGAAAACATGAGGATCTAAGGGAGAGAGCCTTTCAGTTGTCACAGCCCATCCTCAGATGTCAGATATAAATCATTGTATTAAGTCATATCATCAAAGTTTGATGAACCTTTCGTATTGAGACAGTTATTGAATATCATTTGGACCTAGCTTCCTTCTTAAAAATGAAATAGGATGATAAATGGATTATAGAGGCAGAAAGAAAGTTTAAAAAAGGGGGGGAGGGAGGGTGTCTAAATCCTAAGTTTGAATTTCATCTCATTGTTATTTATAGTGGTTAGCTCTAGTTGCTTATCTAGATTATGATGTTCGTATTTTATCCTCATTATATGATTTAGTTTTATTTCACTAAATATACTTCAAATCCCTTAAACAGAAAAAGGTTTTCCATATCCCTACTCTTAGGTGCTTAAAGTAGACTGATTTAGTCATGTAAAACTCTATTCCGGGGATCAGAGATATGGCTCCTCTATGGTTAAAAGCTCCGGATGCTCTTCCAGAGGACCTGAGTTTGGATCCAAGCACCCCTGCCAGGAATCTCACAACCATTCTAGGGACTCGAACTTCCTCTTCTGTTTTCTGGACTCCATGGGTATCTTTACATGTGGGATACATAATATTGGACACACACACATTTAAAAATAACACTATGGTTTACAAACTATTCTGGAATCAAAAATGTCTAGGTCTGAGTTCTAGGTTTGGATCGGGTTTCTTTTCTCTGTGCCACATTTCTCTATCTATAATACAATTTATTCACCCAATAGATCATCTGGGACTATACATTGATATGGTCATATGAAGTATAAGAACATAGAATATAGGAGATATGTCTTAGTGTTTATTATTGTAAAGAGACATCATGATCATGGCAACTCTTTTTTTTCTTTATTAAGAAATCTCCTAATCAGTCTACATACCACCCACAGATCCCACCTCCTCCCTCGTCCCATCTCCCAGACCTCCCTCCAAAGCCACCCCACATCCCCACGTCCCCCAAATTAAGGTCTGCCATGGGGAGTCAGCAGAGTTTGGCACACTGAGCCTAGGTAGGTCCAAGCCCCTTCCCACTGTACCAAGACTGCACAAGGCACCACACCACAGGCACAGGATTCCAAACAGCCTGCCCATGCATCAGGGATGGATCCTGATCCCCTATCTGAGTGTTGCCGAAACAGTTCAAGCCTAACAACCGTCTTCCATATCCAGAGGACCTAGTCCAGTCCTCTGGGGGATTCACTGTCACTAGTCCACAGTTCATGGGCCTCCAATAGTGTAGCCGATCATCTCTGCACTTCTCCCTTCATGATCTCAACGTCCCTGCCTGCAGAATCCCTCCTCTCTCTCATCGATTGGATTCCCAGACCTCAACCTGGTACCTGGCCGTGGGTCTCTGCATCTGCCTTCATCAGTCACTGGACAAAGGCTCTATGAACCCACAAGGATGACACCACATTGGACTGCTGGCAGTGGTCTAGAGGGTGCCTGGACTAGTCTATTCTGGCAACTCTTATAAAGGAAAGCATTTATTTCTTTATATTTATTTTTGTTACTTATTATTACTATTTTAAAAAATTATTTTACATACCAACCACAGTTTTCCCTCCCGCCTCTTCTCCTATTCCTTTCCCCCACCTCCTTTCTACCCATCTTGCATCCACTCCTTAGAAAGGGTAAAGCCTCCCATGAGAGTCAACAAAGCAAGGCATATTAAGTTGGGGCAGGACTAAGATCCTCCCCTCTGCATCAAGGCTGAGCAAAACATCCCACCACAGGGAATAGGTTCCAAAAAGCTAGCTCATGTGCCAGGAATATATCCTGGCTCCACTGCTAGGGACCCCACAAACAGACCAAACTACACTACTGTCACTCACAAGCAGAGGGCCTAGTTCGGTTCCAAGCAGGCTTGCAAGCTGTCATCTAGAGTCCATGAGCTCCCACAAGCTCAGGTCAGCTGTCTCTGTGGGTTTCCCATCATGATCTTGATTCCACTGACTCATACAATTTCTCCTCCCTCTCTTCAACAGGGCTCCTAGAGCTAGGCCCATAGTTTGGCTGTGGATCTCTGCATCTGCTTCCATCAATTACTGGATGAAGGTTCTATGATGACAATCAGGGTAGTCAACAATTTGATAGCAGGAGAAGGCCAGTTCAGGCACCCCCTCTACTATTGCTTAGGAGTCTTATCTGGGGTAATCCTTGTGGATTCCTGGGGTTTTCCCTGGCCCAAGGCTTCTCCCTAAACCAATAATGGCTCCTTATATCAAGATGTCTCTTTCATTGCTCTCCGTCTCCATCCCTCCCCCATCTTGACCATCTGGATCCCTTATGTACCCAGTCCCTCTCCACTTCCCTCTACCTGCTTCCCCCTGCCTCCAGTTTGCCCAGAAGATCTCATCTATTAATGAAAGCATTTAATTGAGGATCACAGTTTCAGAGGTTTAGCCATCATAGTGGGAAGGATGGTGGCATGCAGTAAAACATAGTGCTATAGAAGCAGGTGAGAGTTCTGTATCTGGATCCACAGGCAGCAAGAAGAGACACATCACTGGGCCTGACATGGGCTTCTGAAACCTCAAAGCCTGTTCCTAGTAACACACTTTCTCAACCAAGGCCATGCCTCCTGATCTCTCTAAGTAGCATCAGTGCTTAATGACTAAGCCTTCAAATATATGAGTTTAAGGAGGCTATTTCTGTTAAAACCACCACAAGATGTTTGATGTCTAGTGGAGGTTCCTGTCCTTTGGGAATTGTCTAAAAAGTTAAACAGTTGACAAATATTCAATAGAAGATAAATAATGTTTGTTTCTGTAATTCACGAACTTGAAAGCAACTGATAACTTTCAATATAATCTTCCCTGGATAACTACTGATTGATTCTAGCCAGTTTCTAGTTTAGCCTTGGTCAATGATGATGACAAATCTCATTGTACCTTCAAGTCAATGTTGTTCCATTCACCCAGAGCATTTAGAGCTAGGGAGGAAAGCTTATTATTTTTAATGTGAATGCATGTTGGAGAAGAGTGATTTTAAAACCTATTCCTGCTTCAGCTATAAAGTTCATTAATGATTGAGACTCAGGCTAAGCTTCCATATCTACAAGAAAATACATCAAAATATCATGGCCACTATTTTATTTTAAAATAAGTGAATAAGTAGAAATCCAAAAATAAATGAATGCATGTTTCTAATTTACTTATAATAAATATCATATTTTCTCAACATTACTGATGATAGATTGTTTTACAGTGGCCATGTATGTGAACACAATTCTTCTCTTTTTCCAAGAAGCTCTTGTTATATCAGCCATGAATCTTATAATTGGAAATATTTTCCAAACAAGAAAGCATTGCATGATTATACATCCATTGTAAGTGAATAGACTCTCCAAAGAAACAGTGCTGAATACTTTGACTCAGTTATTCTGGGGTCAAGTTGTTACTAGTAAGTAAAAACAAAACAAACAACAACAAAACATCAATGAGTCTTGTGTTTTCCTTCTTCAGGAAATGCTTTGTGTCTAGTTTTCCTTCTGTTGCTATAATAAACACCATAATCATAAATAACACGGGAGGGAAGAATTTATTTGATTCACACGTCATGATCACAGACCCCCAATGAGGAAAGTCATTTGTGGAGGCAGGAAGCATTAACGAAATATGTTTCCTGGGTTTTTCCTCATGGCCTTCTCATTACTTTCCTCTCATGTACAACCTGAGACCACTTGGCAATACCACCTACAGTGGATTGAACATTTCTATATCAATTGTCAATCAAAATATCTCAAAGACATGTCCCGAGGCTAGTCTGAACAAGGCAATTGTTCAGTGAGGTTTCCTTTTCCAAGTTGTCTGAACTTGACATGAACTATCCAGCACAGTATGTGAGGACATTCCTCAGCTTAGAGATGAAGAAAAGTGGTAGTCACAGGCTATTTTTCAAATATATCCCCTTTAAATGCATTTTGACACTTGAGAAATGTTGATGAGAAATGGTTCACCAGTAATGTATCAGGAAACATCAAACTCTAAGACTGAAAACCTCTCCAGAAACATTGTTTGCCTACCAGATGTTACACAGCTGCATTGAAAATTGTTATCTGAGCTCAAAAGAGAAACAAGGAGAGGATTGTTGAAGCCATGAAGGCATATGACACAGTAAACAGTGCATTTAATTCCATCTTAATGTGAGAGATAGCATGCATTAGATAAATATAATCCGATCATTAAAAACAAATTTATGGAAGTTTAGCAACTTTGTCAGGGATGTGTGACTAATAATACAGAGTTGTGAGGCCTCCAAAACATATTTCTCTTAATCGTCTGGCGTTTAGTTTGGATTATTGACTGTTAAATCAAAATAAAACTTTTCACTTGAGACTTTGCATTTCATTTGTGAGGGATTTGTCTTCATCCAGATATGCATATCAGATGCCCAGTTTGCCCATAAAAAATCCCACTCTAACTGAAGCATAGAATTTCTATGTCAGAAAAGTTCTTAGAACTCCATTTTACTTCCAGTTATTTTTTGGTGCAAGTGGTATCATCTGGTTTTAATTGCAGCTATATTTTCTGAATAAGTGTACTATTACTACATTGGGGGACATTTGGAAAAGCATTAGACAAAACATGTCATTTCTGGTCCCTTCATTTTACATCCATTTTATTCTGAGTATCCTCTGTTTTGCACACAGTGAAAATTGTGGTACATTGGGAAGTCATTTTTAACCTTCCAGTATTACAATAGAGTTTTCATGACATAGTTACTTAATAATGTAATACTGTGGTAAAAAGTGGCTGAGTTATAAGGTACTAAACTGTTTCCATTGTTGAGATACTTAAGACTGAGACTGGTAGAGCCAGACAGCCTGCATTATCCATTCACCATCAATATGTCCCTGACAATGCTGGGTCTTATCTGCCTCACTGGTTGGCAGACCAAGGTGATTTTACTATTTCACTAAATAGGACTTGGGAAAGATCAGCCAGCTATTCTGTATTCAGTATGTGAAGCAGACACAGGATGGGCATTTCATGTCAAAGATAAATATGACTATTATTTCATATTTCCCCAAACGGTTGAGCCATGTCTTTCAGAGGATTCCCAAGCCATTTTCATATTATCACAAACAAATACACAGTTTTTGCATGTTTCCAAAGTCAAATAGTCTCTCTAGATTACTTCACTTAGGGACTAAGTACTAATATTGTCCTATTTTGCATAAGGAAAGAATTGCAAGTAAAGTATCCAAGGTCACATAGAAGAAGATAGAAAAAAGAGGCTTCAAAGCCAGGCTAGATCTAGTGGCCATGTTCCTACTGGGGCCAACATACTCCTGAATATCTTAATCATGATTTGGGAAGAAATAAATTACAAAATCATGAAATACTCCAAATTTCACATAGGTCTGTGAAAATCTATCATCCAGTGACACAGGTATAGACTGGGGCCCTAAGAAGAATGTTATAAACTTAGCCAAATGAAGTGTTCCGTGGATTATAGCTGTAGTATTGGTCCCCAAAAATCAAGCACAAGGAGCAACAGTGTTTTAAACAAGAATACCCAGAGTGCTGAATGGCTTAGTAATGATCTCATGCAAGGAAAGACTGAGACAATATTATATAAATATGAGCATAAATATGATCCTACATATATTTATATATCCATATTTAACAATATGTGGGTCATGTATGCAGAACTGTACATATATATATATATATTTATATATACAACAATATGTGATTTATATGTATATTTACCACCAATATAAAATTTTCATTTGGTTATAGTTTAGCTAATGGGGGATTTGGTTTGAAAAGCATGTCAATGTGTAAGTGATCATTTTTTGCTATTGTATGAGAATAGTGACATGAACTTACTCAAACCAAATTATAAAGCTTACTATATACTTGGATTTTGTACTATGTAGTGCTTATGTGAGGTCCACCTTCAAATGAAATATAGTTACACAGTGTAATGTGTGTGTAAACATACAGAGGCAGAAAGTTAGAGAGGGTTAAAGAAACAAAATGTCAGCTGGGCAGTGGTGGCACATGCGCATTTAATCCCAGCACTCGGGAGGCAGAGGCAGGCGGATCTCTGTGAGTTCAAGGTCATCCTGGGCTTCTTGTCCTTGTCACCTTCTAAGGTCTAAAAATTAGACCCCAAAAGGTGAAAGTTAGGAGAGATCTATTATGGACTCATAATGACTTTCAAAGATTATTTTGAGACATTTCTCATCTATAATCTATTGCTGGGATTAAAAAATGATGAACTGAGAAACCCTGTCTGAAGAAAAGAAAACAAAACACGTCCTTATTGCATGTGCATATGTATTTTTGTGAGTATGAATTTGTGTGCAGGTGTGTGTTCATGAGTATGAGGAACAATAAAGCTTTTTAGCTACTAAGATTAGATACTCACCTGTGCTACTGGGATTTAGTGCTTACTCTATAGGATTTCTGTTGTCTGAATCAGATTATTTCTCTGAGGAATGTGATCCAGAACAGATGTTCAGTATATGAGCCTCATGTCTTGCCCACATCCTGGCCCCTTTCTTCCTGTTTCCTGAATACCTACCCTCTTCAAAAAGCTCAACTTAGATGTAACAATATTTCAGAGGCCTCACACAGCCCTCCTGTGGGCTCATGGCCATGGCCCTGCCTGATGAAAGTACTGTATAAATATGTCTCCTCAAATGCTGGCAAGGCTCTGATTACTATCAGGCAATACACTAGGATAAAAAGAGATGAATGTCTTAGCTGGGGCTTTTAAATCTAGAGAAGTGATTATAGTTACAGTTTCCCTTCTTGAGCATATCTGAACTCCCAGATAGTACATAAACTGGGACTGTAGCACAGCCACAGATTAAAAACTCTCCCTGTGTGGATCTGCCTGTGAGACTACCTGCAGGCCTTTCCTTTTGACATGACTTTATTTAGTAGGCTTGTATGGAGACATGTACAAAGTTCAGTGTGGAAGGAAGATACTAGAATTCAAGTCTTTGCTTAGCAACTTGATTACTTAGTGATAATAATCAAGACGATATATGACTTGAATTGATTCTTTGAATGTTCAGGTCCTCAGTCCTCTCTTAGTAGGAACTAGAAAAAACATTCCAAGGGCTCATTATCCTTAGTGTGTCCTTGCACCTTTCAAGTAGGGAACCACAGAAGCTCTTTGGCTTTTTATTCTGTCTGGATGATCCATAATGAAGATGAGAATCCTATATACACTAGTATCTGCCTGTATCCCTCTATGGCTGGGAAAATGATTGAACTTCAACATGGGAGAAGTCTTAATGACAAATTTTATTGACATATATTAGAGCTTAGTGGGCATCTCTTTAGATTTCTATGTTTCATGTCGTGGTACAAAAGAAATAAAGAATAAGGGAATCTGGTTAGAAACACAAACAGAGTTTTTTTAAAGGATTATACATTTCCAAAAAGAAAGGAATCAGACCAGAACTAGGAGGGAGACTAGAAATACAATTGTATCATGGCCAAAGGGCTTTGAGACATTTTTTTTGAGGAGATCCAAGGAAGCTATAGTCTTATATGGTATGCATTCTCCATTTGTAAAGCAGATGTTAAACTCGTGGTCAACTTGTAATATAATTACCCCCCAAGACTGGAAAGATTGGCTTATAGGTGTTTTAGAGGCTGGAACCCAGTTATAATGGAAGACCTGGTAGAAAGAGGAAACTAAGACTATAGAACAACAATGTAGAGTTAGAGGTATGGGAATTTCCCAAGACCAACCTCTTGGAGAAGGTGATTATTCTGATATACAAAGACAATATTTATATGAGGAACACACATTAATTTTATGCATCATGGCAGCCTTGAATGCTTGGGACAAAAATGAATAAGTAGAAAAGACAACTGAGTCATTTATAAAAAGTATACAAGGCCCAAAACAGACCTTCATGGATTTCTTACAAAGGTTGTCTTCAGCAGTAAATAGAATGATACCAAATTCAGAAGCTAGACAGATAATAATTGAATCTCTGGTTTTTGAAAATGCTAATGCACAATGCAAAAAGGTAATAATGTTATTAAATGGAAGATCAGCATCCTTGGAGGAATGATTCTGAGATATAATGAATATTCAATCTCATAACCATATAGAAACTTGGATAGGAGAGATGATTTCCAGATGTTTGATGAAAAATAATAATGTAGGATGCTTTAATTTCAGTAAATAAGGTTAACTAAAAAGTAACTATAAACAGGTGTATCTAGAAACAAAGTTTTCTCAAGGAACAATGGCAAAAGAACACCCCTCCTTTCTATATTATGCAGAAGGTGTAGTAAAGGTAAACATTAGATTAACAAATATAGATCAACAAGGGACAGACAAGGTAATCTTTTGCCTTTGCATTAGGTATCTCCCTGAGAGGCCTTTTGCAGGAACCCATTCAAATTTAGTTCAGTCCTTTCCTGCCATCATAGAAGAAAACTCTTCTCAGAGCAATTAAATAAAACCATATTGCTCAGGGTAATAGAACAGCTATCCAGAGAGAACAAAAAATTCAAAAGAAACCATAAAGCAAATTTTTTGCAAACTTCTATAAATGAACAAATACCAAAATTAAAAATATGAGTTAATGATGTTCTCACTTAAGGTCTTGTAGACACAAGTGTGGATGTAACAATAATTGCACCAGAATTCTGGCATCCAAATTGACCTCTTCAGGAGGTTAATGTTCAACTGTTAGGGACTGGAACATTATCTCAAGTGAAACAGAGTGCAAGATAGATTGAATGTGTAGGGCCAGAAGGACAGAGAGGAAATTAGAACCATGTGTGGCTAATATAGCTATGAATCTATGGTGATGTGATATATTACACCAATTGAATACCCAGATTAACATTCCTTCAACCTCAGAAACAAACCATTAACATATGTTTCTGAGAAAAATATTAGAAATTATTATAAAGAATAGTTACCAACAATTCAGATTGTACAAGAACAGCACACATCAGCTGCTGATCTTTCAAAGACACACACAGCCCTACCTTTAAAATGGTTAACAGACAGGCCTGTATGATATCAGCAATTTCCTTTAACAATAGAGAGCCTACAGGCCTTAGAACAGCTATTACAAGAGCAGTTAAATGCTCAGCATATTGAAGAATCAACCATCTGGCAGATGGATGTGTTTCATTTTGTAGAATTTGGAAAATTGAATTATGTACACCACACCATTGATACCTACTCAGGGTTTCAATGGGAAAGTGCTCTGAGTTCCAAAAAGGCTGATTCTGTAATCATACATTTATTAGAAGTTATGGCCATCGTGGGTACACCTGTTCAAATTAAAACTGACAATCTTCCAGCATATGTCTCTGATAAAATAAAACATTTTTTTTGCTTATTACAATATAAAGTATATTACAGGAATACTATACAATCCTACCTGCCAAGCAGTCATAGAAGTATCAAATTGAACTCTAAAGATTATGCTAAATAAACAGAAGGGGTTAATAAGACCCCCCAGAAATAGATTACATAATACTCTATTAACATTGAATTTTCTCAATGCTAATGAGAAAAGAACTACATCTGAGGAGAGACATTGGATAACAGAAAAAAAATACAGAATTAAATCAACCTGCATACTTTAAAGATGCACTGACCTTAGAATGGAAAACAGGATATCGGTTACGTTGGGGACAAGGTTTTGCTTTTGTTTCTACAGGAGAATAAAAGGTATGGATATCTTCAAAATTGATAAAGATTTGATTTAAACAAGAGAGACCTCTTAATTAAAAGAGGCGGCAGTTCATCAAACAGCATGACTATGACCATTCAATTTAAATGAACTTATATCACTAACAAATGTTTTTAATTTGATTAGACATAACTTGCCAAAAGGGAACGTCCCCAAAGTTAGGTTTGGGGAATGATTTCCGATTTTGTCTTTTAGGAGAATAAAAGCTAAGGAATCTGAAGAACACTAGACAAATGAGACATCTGAAGAAAAGGAACAAATCATCCAGAAAAAGTATCACAAGAGAAAGTGTAAATTGGCCTATTGGTATATCACATATTTAACAGGATAGAATTCCATAAGTCTTCCTAAATGTTTGATTCTGCTTTTCTCTACAAACACATAACACAAATGGTCTTTATGTAGTCTCCGTTCAATTAAAAATTAAAGCTGGCTTTGGAGTTGGAGCATGGCTCTCTTGTTCTCTAAACCCAAGCATGCTTTTTAAAAGGAAATGAAAAAAAATCTCTGTATCATGTCAAAAGAGCTACCTGATATGGAACAGAAGAAAAACAAAAAGTAAGGGACTATTCTATTGCCACTAATCTCATAATTATTTGGTTTTATTTTGACTCTTTGTGGTGATATATTGTGTACCCCAAAATATTGTGCAACATAATAAAGTTTATCTGAGGATCAGAGGAAAAATAGAGAATATTCCAAATACTTAATTGAGATATTTGATGACAGAGATGCTTCTACTGAGAGATGAGAAAGTGATGGAGAAGAGTATGAACAGCTGTGATAGATGAAGAGTTTAAGCTGGCCTGCAGAGAATAAACCACATGGCCTGATCTGCAGAGGCACAGTCATTATATCCTCCTGATATTGAATCAGTTATTATTTTCAGTGATAGAGAATTATCATTTCTAGGACTGAATTGCTGAGTGCTCACAATTAGACCTGGGTTTTTTTTTTTCAAGTATTTCAGTAACATGGTCTGTTCATCATTGTTATTAGGATTATTCTTATTATTTTTAAATGAATAAAACAGAAACATCTCAAAGTAAATGTTCATTTTATTGCATCTACCCTTTTTTTCAGTACTATTTCAAGCTCCATGCCTCCTGAGGGTGTATCATATGATCTTGTTACTTACCTCTCACTGTCTTGATAAACTAATGAACTTTCTGTAACAAAGACTGAGCCAGTCATCAGCCCCTTCCCTTTTCTGTTCAATAGCTTTATTTCTCATTCCTTTTGTCTCTGAATTATTACCTCCTTAGAACCAACAGTTGCTTGATGGAAAATATGTTCGTTATTAATCACTGACACATTGTATTTCCTCTATGAAAACTCTTTGAAATAAATGACTACTTCAGATTGACCTCACCTGAACATCAGACCTAAGTGAGTCAAGTACTAAGAGGTGTGATTGGGTTCTTATTCTAGGCCCTTTGAGGAGAAAAGTCAGTTGAGGGGGGCATGCCACACTGAGCCAGGGTCTCCATATGAGTTAAATGACTTTCCGATTTCTTAAAATCACTTTATATAATTTTTTTTTAATTCCTTCCTGTTACCCACTGTGCAGTTTCTCTCCTAACGGTTCCACAATATACTGGTTTCAGTATAGACACTGAGATCATACTCAGCCGCATACATTTCACCATAACTGAAAACTTTGGCCTCATATATTGTAGATAACAAAATGTCAAAGTGTTTGATATTCCTATTTTTTTTTTGACAAAATAGTCTAAACTTTGGACCAAGGTACATGACTTAGGACATATATCTTTACCTATGCCACTTAGGCGTCTAAAAAATGATTTATAATATGTACTGTGAATGTTCCTGTCTTAAAGAATTAGCAATTAGGTGAGAAATAACTTCTCCTCATTAAAAAAAAATAGACAAATCATGTGAAATGGTATGATAAGAAAGGGAATAATTTTTTTCAGAATTCAGACCAAAAATTATGATATAAGTCACATTTGATTTGCTTGTAAGTTCGACAGGAAGAGTGACATACAGAAAAACATGCATGAAGAGGCCAAACCACTTCTTTGTGTGGGTGACAGAGAGAGGAGTATAGTCACTGAGATACAAGCCATAAATAATGACCAGTGTTCAGGACCCTCTTCTATGTACCAGATGTATTTCTATATCTTGGGCTGATCATACACATAGTTCTGGGAACTCTCTACTTCCTCAGCTATGAAAGGGTGGTTATGATTGTACCATGCTAATTGAATTGCTGGAGAGGAGGAAAATGAGTGCATGAGCATAAGACAGTTAAAGTAGGATTTAGTTCATTATAAATTTTGAATAAATGTTAGCTAACGTGGTTACATTAAAAGATAATATAACAACTATGCCTTCCAGGCACAATTGTAGAGTCCTGAGATATTTTGAATGTATATTCTGTTTGGGAAAGCTAGGAAAAAAAGAAATGAATATTTAAATGAATTAGAAATAATACTGTATATTATTAAGAAAAGCAGAGTGTATTAGAGTAAAGTACTGTTTAAGTTGGCCAGGACAATCTACATATCAAGTGACATTTTAGCTGAAGTACTAAAATAGGGAAGGAATGACCACTCTCCTGAGCTAGATACAAAAATTTGGGAGGTCTTAATATCAGGGACAAAAGCCTTCCATGAGAGCCTTATTTTAGAGAAGCAGGTGGTACAGAGGATATGATAAAGAGTGATCCTGGAGAGATAGGAAGAACAAGTGCACAGTAAGGCAGCTGGCACTGATTCTGTATCACATAGCCAAATGCAGAGTTGAATGGAAATGGAGCCACAATAGCAAAGCACATGACTATTTCTGAGTTTTGTGCGAGTGTGTGTGTGTGTGTGTGTGTGTGTGTGTGTGTGTGTGTGTGTTCCAATAAAACTTTATTTGAAAAAAAAACACATGGTAAGATGAACTTGGCCTGTGGCCCATAATTTGTCAACCATTATAATGCCTCACAATATTTAGCATATGATTTGCCATCATTTTAATTTTAATAATTCAATGTAGTTTAATGTGTTCTAATATTCGGCACATATTATATTTTAATAATCAAGTTGAATGAGATATAAAATATGTCAAAATATGTAAAATATATGTTTCAAGCATATAGAAAAGATTCTCTTGGGTTAGATCTTGTTGGAAGTATCAGGCACCCATGAGCTTAAGCATTAATCTCTGCTTATGTAGAAAGGTGGCTCTGTAGATATGTATTGAATTATGAAATTTAGTGTAATGTTTGCTATGTGCTCTCACCATCAACTGGAAGAAAGCTAGGAGCAGCTGGTTTGACATTTCCAACCTGGAGGTTGTATCTTAGCTTTGGTTTCTTCTCTTCTCGGCACACACATAGTGCACATATTTGCAGTGAAGGTCCATAACAATGAAAGTTAAGTCTCAGAGAAAACATAAAATCAAATTATGTCCATAAATAACTTCTGAAAACACCAAATAAATGAACTAATCAAAGAACAAAGAGCAGAACCTGTGTGGTATCAACATCTCTGTAGAAGGGGCAGAGGAAAGAGAGAAGACCTACAAAACCAGAGAAGAGGAAAACCCAAAAATGCCCTGTTTCTGAATTTTCAATCCAAAAGATCTAAAAGAAATAACTCATCCCCCATCCATTGCTAATTGAGCCACTTTGTATGAGCAGAAACTCTTTCTCCTGATTTCCAAGGGTAGGATACTTTCATCAAGTGAAGTTAGAATATCGATACCTAGTGCTGTGAGTGTAGCCCTGGCTTTCTATTTGGAACAGCGAAAAATGAAAGGTTTTGGTGACTCCTAACTTTTTTTTCATTATTCTGGTACTATGATTGTCATTTCAATGTAAGCCACCAGTGGTGGCAGGATGATACTTGGGTGCAGAAAATTATTTCTTTCATCCCTCAGTGAGAGAGGGTCCTGGCAAGCAACACATGCTCCACATTAGAAAAAGTTGAAGTTTGTTTACTGAACAGAATAGAAATGAAGATGTGGGTAGAAAGCCAATAGAGAGTAAAACGTGCTGTGGATAACAACCAAAAGCAGCTGTTGTCAACTCAGGCCTTGTGGCACAGGGAAATGAATGGTTACTAGTATTAAGAAAGCAATAGGTATGGTAGCAGCCTAACAGTCATAGCTGTGATACCAGCATAGCCTCAAGAAATTCAGAACAATGAAGGGAAAGATCCTGCTGCTTACTGGCTGAACTCGTTAGAAGCTAGGAAGATTAGGGAACATGTGGGCAGATGACTAGCTCTTTAATGATATCAACATCTTAACACTCATAATATGTGTCTAGTTATATGACAATCAAAAGTGTTATGCATCTGTGAAAACTGCATGCTACAATAAAGACCAGGTTTGCAAGATATGTTCACTGTTATAATAGTGCTATTGATATTATGAGGTAACTAACAGTTTTCTAATTGAAATTAAGACCTGTTTCATAAGAGGAAACTCATATCTGGTATTGTAAACCTGGCCAAGAAGCCATAGCTGAGAACTCATAGACCCTACTACCATGGTTTTATTAAAGGGATATAATATCAAACTGCCTTCTAAATACTAAATACTTTTCATCTATCTGTCTATCTGTCCATCTGTCAATCCATCCATCTATATTATCTATCTGTCTATCTATCTATCTATCTATCTGTCATCCATCTCTCTATATATACACATATTTGTGCTTTTCACTCCTAATTATAAAAGCTTCTTCGTGTTGTAAATGGCAATTAATACAGAGAATCACAGCCGGTTAAAGTTCAGAGAAAAAGTGACTGTAAATTATTTATCCTTAACTGAGACATCTCTGTTTGTCACCTACATGGCTGTAGGAACATAGGGGGAGAGATGGTGGAAAGACAACTAAGGGCCAGAGGTCAAGGAATATTGCTACAAAATAAGTCAAATTTTTGTTTTCAGCTGCCAAGTGCATGGTTTTGTTATAAGTTTTGAAAAAGTTGTTCTGGAAAACCTAATAGAGGAGCCCCAGTAAAATAATACATGGAAATATGGAGTAGAAGAGAATAATTAGAAAAAGTATCTGACAGCACAATGGTGACTGCTTACCTGGATCCAAGTCATCCCTCCAGCTTTACTACTTGGTTCTGGCAAAGCTTCACTGCCTGGGTCTGTCTGTCATCACCAACACACAGTTAAAGGGATTAAATGTCATCATGGATGTCAAAGTGTTTTATTAACTAAGATGAGGTAGGCATAAAGCACTTGCAATATAATGGCCATGGGATAAATGACTCAATGGGAAAGCCCCATTTAGACATTCCTGAGTTCAAAGCTTTTTTTACTTCTTGTCTACATGCATTTCCCATTATAGATTTTTTTTTTTACTGTGAAAAATTGGGGCATGTTTCTAAACCATATTTTCTTCTGATGCCTGGAGCCATCTGGCTGGGCTGTAAATCTTTCTTTTCAATGTTAAGATTTATGTTTCTTGCTGGAAAAGATAGGTTGGAACATGCATGCACAGAATCATGTATGCACACAGAGAATCACACAGATATGCAGTGTGTGTTCTTAAAAAAGTGACAGGTCATGAGTGAAATGAATAGGGAGACTGTGATTTTTAATCACATATCCAGCTAGCAATGTAACATATACTCACAGACAGCATACGACTTCATATTCAATGATAACCTTTCCTCTAAAAAGATGCCCAGGAAAGCAAACTTTCTAGCTCCCTCTGTTGCTCATGGATGATAAGACCAGAAACTCATAACACTCTTCACCTTGTCACCTCTACCAGTCCTGCAATGAGTTTTAAGGCCAAATAAATACTTAACCCTGGCTGAACTGTATCTTTAATATGACAGTCATGAAGAAATGTAAAATTACTTTTCATGACTTTCAAAATGGCTAGAGGAAGACAAGTTGGTTTATGTATTAAATTTACCTGGAATTTACATTTTGATTGGCCAAGAGTCTGGGCAAATTCCATAGCAACCTATCGATCTACCAGAGGCATTTGACAGCTCCAAACAATTGCTGAAATGGCTTTTAAAACCCAGCTGGTTGGTGAGAGCTGTGCAAATTTTCTGAGAGAGTCATCTCATTCATCATAAAACAGTTCTCCTACCTACCCCATTAGTTATCAGGTAGCTTTCAGTAAAGCCAATATGGAGACATTTCTAAAGATACCCACTAAAAACTATGTGGAATCTCCTTCCGTTGACACTTCTCCTTCTATTTGTATCCATTTCATTCCATCCACTCTTCATTACACTTTCAAGCTCCTTTCCCTATAAATTCAAGGAATGGACCTGCTCACATGAGTCAGATAAAGACAATAACTGCATGTCTCCAGGTTACCCACCCAGCATCTTTCTAAATTTCTTCCTCCTCTTCTCTGTGACCCCTGCTCTAGACACTGAGCCAGGAATCATCTTTATATCTCTTCTGTCTAAAATATAATTTGTCATCTAAGACATATTTTTATCATCCCAAACCAGCACGACTTCTTCCATCCTGTGTCTGTACATATTATTTCTCACTTATCATATCTGTCTTGAATTGCTATGCTTTAATTCTATGAAAAATAAGCACTTACTATGTTTGGGTTATTGCTAAAAGGAATACATAAAGAATATATGCCAAACCTTCTAGGGTATTATAAAAGCACTATGGCCATCGAAATGTGGTAATGTTCTCTGGGTAATTTGTAAATATACAATTCTCTAGTCTTCAGAATTACTGACTTAGAAGTATGATTTGATAAAACTTCCAGCTAAATCTTACTTGAAATAAAGTTTAAATACTACAGTTTAAAAGTATCTGAGATGTACACAAAAGCAAATACTGATTCTGTGGTGAAAAAGTGGGACTAGAGTATAAATGGAGATTTCGAGGATGAACTGAATTTTAAGAGACAAGAAATGAAGAATAAAAAGGACAAGAAGAGGGCTTCACTGAGGAGACATTCCCATGCTGTTCTTTACAGGACTTTTGGAAGAACATGCTTAAACCAGGAGATGGGAGGAACAGAGGAATAATGCCAGCTTGCCAAATACTTAATACACAAACTACCCTTTTCCTGGAATGTCCTAACCATGGTAGACATTGCCAATAGATCAATCATAACATTTTTTCCTACTGAAAGTTATGAGGGCCTCAGGTTCTTTCAGAACATGTTTCAGGTAGACAGTGACAATTAAGTAGAATTGGCGGAAGTAAATCTAATTTTTTTTTCTAGAATGGAGTTAAAGACACTCAGGCACTAGACCTTCTGTTGGAGGACCCTAGTGAATAAAGTTCAATAAGGATTAAATTTTTATAAAGCCTTGAATGCCAAATAATAGTTTGAATTTACTCATATGGACAATAGGGAAGCTATTAAGGATATGACCCAGTAAAATGATATCATCAGGCCTGTTTTATGATTAAACATTTCATCTTTTGCTCCTTTTAGACAGTAGTTTCCAAACATGACTGCCCATTAGAATCACCAAGAGAGCTTTAAAACTCATGATGCTCAAACCATACCCCAGACCAATTAAATTAGTATTTCACTAGGTGTACTATGAATCTCAGTATTTTTAAAGGTCCCCTGGGGATGACAGAGACATTCAAGTTTGAGACCCAATAGTTGAGATCATAAATGTACTGAAATAGAAATGTGTTATCTGTCCATTTCTATGTCATCTATGAATTCACCACAATGCCTCACATGATGAAGAGACTTATATGGCCCCTAGTGAATTAATTTAGTGTCTAGCCAGGATGCCGGGTGTCACAGTTAACTTCTATGTAAAATTGCCTTGTCATAAATAGGAAGACTTCAAAAAGACAGAAGCAAAATATCTTGAGATTGTGTGTGCATTGTCAGCCTAAAGTTAGAGGTCCTGCTGAGAACCAGTCTCTCAGTGTTTACCTGAGCCCTACAGGTCGTGATTCTCTTTCTACCTGTATTGAAATGGCTTGGAATCACAGCAGAAATTGATAACCTTCAGGCTAGAAGAATGCCCAGAATATCATGTGAGTACAATCATGTGGATTGATAGTTGGAAGGGTGAGAAAACAATATGCAATGGGAAGCTTAATGTGATTTTCTCTGAGACTTATTATTGGCTTTTTTTTTCTTTTAGAAAAATGCCACTCTATTATTTCCATGTTATTTAGTGTGTGGCGTGTGTGTGTGCGCATGTGCGTGTGTGTGTGTGTGTGTGTGTGTGTGTGTGTAGGGGCATGGTACACATGTGGAGATCAGAGATGACTTTTCAATCTCTTTCCTTCTGCTTTTGTGCCAGAGGAGGTCCTTTATCCTCTTTGGTGATTTGAATGAGAATGGTTCTCCATAGGTTCATATGTTTAAATGCTTGATCTCCAGGTCACGAAACTTTTTAGGAAGGATTAGGAGATATGGCCTTATTGAAGGAGGTATGTCACTGTGGATGGACTTAGAGGTTTCAAAATACCCACCCAGTCTCTATCTTTCTGTCTCTTCTTTCCTTCCTTCCTTCTTTCTTTCCTTCCTTCTTTCTTCTTTCTTTCTTTCTTTCTTTCTTTCTTTCTTTCTTTCTTTCTTTCTTTCTTTCTTTCTTTCTTTCTCTCTTTCTTTCTCTATTTCTTCCTTCCTTCCTTTCCTTCCTTCCTTCCTTCCTTCTTTCTTTCTTACTTTCTCCTTCTCTCTCTTTCTTTCATTATCTATCTATCTATCTATCTATCTATCTATCTATCTATCTATCTATCTATCTATCTATCTATCTATATCATCTATCTATCTGTCTATCTGTCTATCTATCTATCTATCTATCTATCTATCTATCTATCTATCTATCTATCTATCTATCTACCTCTATCTACCTGCCTGCAGATTAGGATATAAAGCTCTCAGATACTTTTGCAGGACATTGTCCCATGTCTGCCATGCTCCCCTCTATGATAATAATGGACTATTTCTCTGGAACTGTAAGCAATTCCCCAGTTAAAACCTTTTTCTAGTAAGAGTTGCCTTGCTAAGATGTCTCTTCACAGCAATAGATCAATTACTAATACACCCTCACTCCTTAAAATCTTTATCAAAGCATTTATTTCATTTTAGGGAAATGGTTGTTCCAATTTCTCTTCTACTGCTTTTTCTCTGCTCTATGTCTCTTTCTCTCACACCTTTTGTATGTGTACATATATGTGAATATATACATAATTTTTACACAAATATTCAAAATATATGAGTAAGAAATGATGTCGTATGAAATACGCAATTCCTTCATAATTCTCTTTCTAAAAAGCCACCAATGATGCCTTATTTTCCATGGAGAGCCCTGTGTTAATTTAGTTGAGATGGTAATGTAAATGAATGGTTGTTGTGGACGTGGACTTTTGAAGTATAATATTGATGGTAATGGTGTTAGATTAAAATCTTTGGAGATTGTATATCACATAATTTAATTTATTTGAAATGTCCATAAAAAGCATATTCATGCAGAAAAGAAAGAGGTTAGTTGGCCTCTAGGGTTCAGAGTAAAAATGGATTAACTGCAAGATATAATAAGAAAATATTTGGGGTAATAAAAACGTGATAAAACTTCATTGTGTTGTGGTTATAGAACTTCATAGAGTTACCCAAATTCATTAAACTATGTGCTACAATACATGGGTTTCATGTTATAAAAATTGGATCTCAATAAAGGCATTAAAGATTTCTTCCCAAGTCTTATCTATAATAATGACATCAATTTCCATCCTGTGCAAATGTAACAATTTTAATAAATCTTTTAAAATTGACTTATTTATTTTATTTTAATATATATACATATATATGTATATATGTGTGTATGTATGCCTGAGAGTATGTATACATACACAATATGTATTCAGGTACCTGTGAGAGCAGAAGAGATTAAGATCCTCAGATCTGGACTTGCAGATGGTTATAAGCTGCCATATGGGTGCTAGAAACTGAATTTGAGTCAGTGCAAAAGCATTCAGTGTTTTATCTGCTGATTCATCTCTCCAGGCCCCAAATCTTTTAATTTGTTATAATATTGTTTCCAAATATGCTTAGGGGGCTGGAGACATGGCTCAAATAGTTAAGAATGCATACATACTGCTGTTGCAGAGGACCTGACTTCTCAGCACACATGTTGGTCAAATCACAACCTCCTCTAACACCAGTTCTAGGATGATTGGAAACTTCTGGCATCTATGAGTACCAGCATTTACATGTACGTGTCTACACACACACACATACACTTGAAAATTTTAAAAAAAATTAATATGCTATTAATAGTATACATGCATATAAAAACAAATTTCTTCAATGTATGCCTTTTTTTATCTGTATCACAAATTTATTTTCTTCACATCTTACAAATAGGAATACTGTTTTTAAATATTTTAAAGTTTTTGTGTGTAGATAGGATTGTTAAACTTCCTTTTCAAACGATGTAGAAATTTATATCCCAGCAGCAGAGCAGAATGCTGATCTCACAGATCTCCATTTAGAGTAGAATTTTTTTCCCTCCCGTTTTGCTAATTTGAGAGGTGAGGATAATAGCTCTTTGCTTTAATTTGCATTTGTTTAATTGCTAGTGAGGTTGCTACTCTAAAACATATGTTTATTTAGCATTTATATTTTCTCTTTTCTGAATTGCCTCCTCAT
Organism: Peromyscus maniculatus bairdii; assembly: GCF_049852395.1. NCBI lineage: Eukaryota > Metazoa > Chordata > Mammalia > Rodentia > Cricetidae > Peromyscus > Peromyscus maniculatus. The sequence goes on along the minus strand of NC_134853.1, from coordinate 90,928,927 downwards.
GACATTTTACAGCTAGCTATAAATTAGAATCTGAATGTTTCACACAGATATCCTTTATGTTTTAAGCACTGTCGTTATACTGTTACATACACTTATTTGAAAAGTTTGCAGTCTCTCTTAGTGTTTCAAAGTTTTTTAAATGTCGAAGTAAATGTGTCTTTTTACTTCTTCACAATATCTACATTTTCTTTGTGCGTGTGGTTTCATTGTCTAAACTCAGAAGTAGCCTCTGTCTCTTTATACCTCCACTTGATTGGATGTCATTATCACTTTCCTTTTGCTTCTGGAATCTACATTTAATTCCTCAGTACTTGAAGTTCTCGCCCACTAAGACTTTTAAAGATACTTTGACAAAGTATTCATCCTCATACTTGAGATCCTATTAGAGTAATTATTAAATTTCCAGGAGGAATAAGATGACCTTTTAAATGTATATTTGCCCCTTCATATGCCTTCACAAAAATGGACAATAATCATTTTTAACATGAAATATGAGAGCAACTATTTTGAATAGTTCTTACTTTTGAAAAATGACAGAAATTTTACTATCATTATTTTCAGTCGATTTGGGTGTTATCTTGTTAAGGTTCTAACACTTCTATCTTGTTTTGACTGCAAAATATGGTAAGTCTGCTCTTTAATTTAGGGGAAGTTGATCTCTGCACATAACTGCACCTTCTGCATGGTAACTCTTTTTATCTTCTCAATTTGTCAATCATATTTTATACTTTATTGCAAATTTTGTCATCTTCATCAGCATTTTTCATATATATTTAAAGCTGTTCATAGCTGTGTTATATTTTTCTATTGCTGTTTTCAATAAGACATTTTACAACGTGTTGTTTTCTATATTTATCCTGCAACTGGTCTCTTTATTCAGCTCTGTTATTCACTTAATAGTTGTTCATTTTGCAGGTTCTGTGCATCAAAATATATCTTTTGCCAATAATGATCATTTTATCTCCTTATTTTGGAACATTGGTCTTTGAGCATAAATTTCTTCATTTCAAAGAAAAAAAACTATGAATGCAGCATGAGAAGGATGAGTGAGTCTTATTGATGTGGTGGAAGGTCTCCTAGGTGAAATGACACAGCAGAGCAATGCCGTGGAAATAGGAACATGGTAGAGCCTGCTCTAGTGGAAACTGGAGCCAGAGAACCACTAGAAGCAAAATTATCTGTCTTCCAGTAATACAGAAAAATCCCTCTGCTGGTGAATGCCTGGGGCATGAACATCTGTCCTCTCAGACACACTAGCTTCTCTTTTCCTTTATTGCCAACTTTTCAGAAGCATCTTTATGGTTGCTGGTCAATCAATTGATTGGTTAACCCTTACCAAGAGGTCTGCATCATTTATACACAGAAATGCCTAGTTTGATACTAAACCATGTTAAAAATACAACTTTTAATATTAATTTCTTCTCAGACTTATGGATAACTCTTTAAGTTTCTCTTGCATTTTTCTTGTCATGAATTTATTAGTTGTTCAATGTCTTATTTACTTCCAGAGCAATTTATAAAAAATAAGAATTATCTGTTCTTTAAAATTTGCAAAGAAATTTTGTGGAAAACTCCTTTTGGACATAGCAGTTTATCAAGAAGTAACTCTTTGCTAGCTCTTTCCAAATTTCCCCCAAAGTCATTGATCTTGTAAGATCATGAGTGTTCTTTTGTCTGTTTGTTACATGACTATTTAAGCCTCTGAACCATGTTTAATTCATCTCTTTGTGCCCATATTTAAGCTTGAGGCCTTGACCTGAGCATGTCACACCAGTTTGTGTTGAGATGGAATGTTTCAAATAAGAGATCATGTGCAAAATAGAAGGAATGAATATGGAACCAGATGAGAGAATTCAAGTATCTTTTAAAAAAAATAATAATTCAGATAATCTTTTCCACTAGGTGTCTAAATCTCAAACATGTACATTGATGAAGATAAAGATATATGGCATAGGGGAGAAACTTCTGAAATGTGTTATTTTGTTTCTATCTTTCTGACTTATGCTTATATATGAAATCTGTGTTTCTGTTGGAGAAGTAAACAACAAATAATAGTTTCCAGAATCCTGTGTTAATCCTTGTAGAAGCAAGAAAATATTGTTAAGTAAATTAAACAGATACACGAATTTGACTTTATTTATCTACTTACAGTGGAAAATAATCATTATTAGTTCTAGCCTACAAAGCATTACTTACTGATAGTTTGTAAAGTATGTGTATGCAATTTCAATATTTTAGTGAAAAGTTCTAGCATAATTTTACTGTGTGCTTATTATTTAAGTATGGACTCATATTCTTAATCTAACCATTCTTGTGCTTGAGAGTGTACACATTCATACATATTATCATGACGTTGTGCTGGTGTAGACATTTTTTAGTGTCTTTGCTCAATATTGTTAAGAGTGCACATGTATTATATGCGCTCATATTATCTTGTAATTTGAATTGGTTGGCAATAGGCCTTATTCAGTTATGGATTTTCTATGTGCTTTGTGTTTTCTCACTTTCATAAGGTGTGTTGATTGGCTGATTTCATTCATTCAGTAGGAAAGACAAAGTAACAATTTGATTATCACACATTGGTGTAACTGGGCACATTTTCTGGCCCTTAACAAAGATGAAAGGCAACACTCAACAAAAGTACCGAACTTCAACAAAGTCAGGAATATAGTGTATGAAGTCCCAAGATCAGGTCACTCCAAGTTCCAGAATTTAACATGGATTTCAAATATGAAACACAAGCACTGATTGCAAATGTGAAGGTGTTTTCAGTTTGCCCCAGGCTAAGATTTTTAATTAAAAAATAAATAAACATGTCAAGGTCTGCAAAAAAAGGCTCTTAGATATTCTGGCCAATGGTTTATTTAAAAATCCAATAATGCAATTTCCTCAGCAGCAGGAGGCAAGAATGTCTAGGCCGAATGTCCCCTAAATGGAAGACAGCTAGATTCTCAGCTCATGATCTAGTTTACAAAAGGACTTCTACTTCTGGGTCCAGAATAGATGTAGACCCTGTGTATTATTTTCTGTATATTGTATCTTACTCTATTCCTATCCATAGGAACTTGTCCATTCATATAATTTAAATATAAAACTTAAATTTTAGGCATGAATTTGAAATATGTAATGAACCTGTCATTTCAAACCCAGCCAGTCATAGATCAGGGTAGGAAAACAACTTCTCTGGGTAATATATGACCCTACCTTGTTAGTTGTACCAGGTTCAGAGACTTGCTGGACACTGGGCCAATCACACTACTTTTCCCTATAATTTAAAATCATAATGTGAAAAGGGACTGGGTTAGCTGTTGCCACTTGAGCTGTAATATCAAATTTCATCAAGACCAAAAGCAAGCGTTTCTGAGTAGCCATACTAGAATATGATTAATATGAACAGAATGATTCATGGACAGAGAACTAGAGTCTATGAGTAGACATAATTGAGATGGGAGACAATGTAACCCAGAAAGGGGGGGTAGGGGAGAACTAACAGGAGAGGTAGGGGTAGGGGGCACCAATGAACGAAATTCAAATGTTAAGTTTCACAGGAGTTCATTCTTTCTGCTAACTTGTGATTCCTGTAGAGATTTTTATTCTTTGAAATTAACTATAAGGAATTCCACAGATAATTTTTTTTAATTTTTATTGATTATTTATGCATTTCACATCATGCATTCCATCCCACCTATCTCTCTGTCCTCTTGCACGTGCCCTCTTCCCTGAAAAACAAAGCAAACTTTAAAAGAAAAACTAAAAACAGAACAAAACAAGCTAAACCAAACAAAAGCCAAAACAAAACAAATGCAAAACCAAACATAAAAGGACAAAATTCAAGTCATGCAAGCTGTAGTGGGACCCCTTGAGTTTTCCTGTTAGTCCATTTATTTTTGCTTGCAAGTGTTCATTGTCATGGGTCTTTGATTTGACTTAAGGCTTCTGGTTTCTGCTACACCACAGACAATGGGCTCTTACTGGTGTTCCTCTTGGATATCCTGTTGTTGCCCTTTGTCATAGAGATTTTGCTGTTTTGGATCTGTAGGTTAGGTCTGTAGCAGGAATCTTAAAAGTTCTTATTAATAAAATCAAACCCAGAGCCAGTTATTGGGGTCAATGCTGGTAGATCAGAGAGACAGAACAAGCCACAGCTAACCTCACCTGGCCAGATCCTCAGCTGGTCTTGTTTCCTCAGACTGGAATCTTCTGTGTCCTCATCCAGAATGAATCTCAGCTTGGTATTGGCATAAAAACCGACATGTGGACCAATGGAATCGAATTAAAGACCCTGACATTAACCCACACACCTATGGACATATAATTTTTGACAAAGAAGCCAAAAGGGTACAATGGAAAAAAGAAAGCATCTTCAACAAATGGTGCTGGCATAACTGGATATCAACGTGTAGAAAGCTGCAAATAGATCCATATCTGTCACCGTGCACAAAACTTAAGTCCAAGTGGATCAAAGACCTCAACATAAATCCAGCTACTCTAAACCTGCTAGAAGAGAAAGTAGGAAGTAGTCTTGAATGCATTGGCATGGGAGATCACTTCCTAAATATAACACCAGTAGCGCAGACACTGAGACAAACAATCAATCAATGGGACCTCTTGAAACTGAGAAGCTTTTGTAGAGCAAAGGATACGGTCAACAAGGCAAAGCGACAGCCTACAGAATGGGAAAAGATCTTCACCAACCCCACAGGTGACAGAGGACTGATATCCAGAATATATAAGGAACTCAAGAAATTGGACATCAAAACGACCAACAGTCCAATTGAGAAATGGGCTACAGAACTAAACAGAGAATTCTCAACAGAGGAAACCCAAATGGCTGAAAGATATTTAAGGAATTGCTCAACATCCCTAATCATCAGGGAAATGCAAATCAAAACAACTCTGAGATACCACCTTACGCCTGTCAGAGTGGCTAAGATCAAAAACACTGAAGACACTTTATGCTGGAGAGGTTGTGGAACTAGGGGAACTCTCCTCCACTGCTGGTGGGAATGCAAGCTTGTACAACCACTTTGGAAATCAATATGGCGCTTTCTTAGAAAATTGGGAATCAATCTCCCCCAAGATCCAGCTATACCACTCCTGGGCATATACCCAAGAAATGCTCAATCATACCACAAGAGCACTTGCTCAGCTATGTTCATATCAGCATTGTTTGTAATTGCCAAAACCTGGAAACAACCTAGATGCCCTTCAACTGAAGAATGGATAAATAAATTGTGGCACATATACACAATGGAATACTACTCAGCAGAGAAAAACAATGACATCATACGGTTTGCAGACAAATGGATCGATCTAGAAAAAATCATCCTGAGTGAGGTGACCCAGACTCAGAAAGACAAATATGGTATGTACTCACTCATAGGAAGATGCTAGATGTGGAACAAGGATGACTAGACTGCTACTCACATCACCAGTGAGGCTACCTGGAAAACGGGACCCCAAAAAAGACACGGAGAAATGGATGAGATCTACGTGAACAGCCTGGTCATGAGTGGGAACCATGAAGGGCGACGGTCGAGGGAAAGAGAGTGGGAGATCCTAGCTGGATCAAGAAAAGAGAGGGAGAACAAGGAATAGGAGACCATGGTAAATGAAGACCACATGGGAAGGGGAGGAAGCAGAGAGCTAGGGAGGCCCACGGAGATCCACAAAGATACCCCCACAAAAGACTGCTGGCAATGGTCGAGAGACGGCAGAAACTGACCTACTCTGGTGATGGGATGGCCAGACACCCTTCTAGAAATTTAAAACATAATCCCACTTGATTGCTTTAGAAATTGACATGATTTTACAGATTATTTGTAAATAGAAGGAGTTTGTAATAGCATACAATCTTGGAAGAAAAAGAAATAATAAATGTGGAGAATTCATATCTCATGATTCAGAATCTCAGACAGAATGACTGCAAACACAACAGTGGAATTCTGAAAAATAAAAGAAAAGAGAAAGAGAGAGTAAAAGAAAAATAGAGATTAATATGATACAAATGATGTTGATGGAGAGCTTTTCCCATTCTCTTGGCTTCTCTTTTGTCCCATTAATGGTGTCCTTTGACTTACAGAAACTTTTCAATTTCATAAAGTCCCATTTATTAATTGTGATCTTAGTGCGTGTGCTACTGGTGTTCTGTTCAGGAAGTTGTGGCCTGTGCCAATACAAAGTGGGATTATTTCCCACTTTGTCTTCTATAAGGGTCAGCATATCCGGAACTATGTTGAGGTCTTAGATACACTTGAACTTGAGTTTTGTGCAGGGTGATATAGATGGATCTATTTGCATTCTTCTACATGTCAACATCCAGTTATACCAACACAATTTTTTGAAGATGCTTTCATTTTTCCATTGTATAATTTTGGCTTCTTTGTTGAAAATCAGGTGTTCGTAGTTCTCTGCATGTGGGTGATAGTTGTGTAGCTTGGTCTGTTTGCGGCTCCTAGTAGTGGAACCAAGATGTGTCACTGGTACATAAGCTGGCTTTTTGGAATCTCTTCCCTATGATGGGATTCCTAGCTCAGCCTTGATGATGGTCTTGTCTCAACTTGGTATGCCATGCTTTGTTGTCTCCCATGGGAGGCCTTACCCATTCTGAGGAGTGGATGGGATGGGTAGAAAAAAGGTGGAACAGGATGAGAGCAGAGAGGGGAATCTGTGCTTAATATGTAAAATAAATTTAAAATTAATAAAAAATAATAAAAAAGAAAAAACATCCTGAGTGAGGTAACCCAGAATGAGGAAAACAAACATGGGATGTACTCATTCGCAAATGGATACTACTTGTAAAGTAAAAGATAATCATCCTACAGTCCAACCCCAGAGAGGCTAGTTAACAAGGAGGGATCAGGGTAAAGACACCCGACCTCCCTGGTAATTGAAAATAGAAGAAATTTCATGAGTGGGCTGAGGACAGGTAGGGAAGGAAACAGGAATGATCAGGTGGAACTAGAAAGCTGAGGAGGGGTTCATTTTGGGGGTCAGATAAAGACCTGATGCAGTGAACCATCTCCTGTGACCAAATTGATTCCTAGCTCAATTGTCATCAGAGAGTTGTCATCCAGCAAAAGATCAAAACAGATGCAGACCCACAGACAAACATTAGACAGAGTTAGGGGAATCCTGCAGAAGGGGAGGAGAAAAGAATTGTAGGAGCCAGAGGGGTCAAGGATACTACAAGAAAACTCACAGAATCAACTAACCTGGACTCACTGGGGCTCACGGAGACTGAACTAACAACCAGGGAGCCAATTTGGGACTAACCTAGGCATTGTGCATATATGTTACAGTTGTGTAGCTTGGTTCTCTTGTAGGACTTCTAACAGTGGGGACAGGGACTGTCTCCAACTCTTACAGGCTTTTGGGACCCTCCTCCTCATACTGGGTAACTTTGCCCATCATTAATCCATGTCCCACAGCAGGCAGGTGCTTAGTGTACTGCAACTTTGTATGCAGTTTTGTTGATACTCATGGGAGACTTGCCCTTTCCTAAAATGAAACAGAGGAGGAGTGGGTTGGGAGTGGGAACAGAGAGGGGATGGGGAAGAGGAACTGGGAGAAGAGGAGAGAAGGAAAACCATGGACAGGTTGTAAAATAAATAAATACATTAATTTTAAAAAAAAGATAGAAATGAAAACCTTAAAGGAAATTTCATGATTTTGGGGGAAGTAATAAAATAGCAAAGTAGGACCAAGAATGTTTTATTGAACCAATGGTACTTAAACAAAGCCAAAGCAGACCATGAATGCACATGTGAAAACCACCATAAGTATAAAACACTTAGAAATTCCAGTGTTAGGTTTGGAGACAATGGGTTAGGCAATATTTCTTAGACTAAAACAAGTGAAAAATGAACTAATAGATAAATTACACTTCAACATAATAAATATTTTATCCTTCAAAGGACATTCTGATAAATGTGAAAATGTAACTCACAGAGTGAGAAGGAATTTGCAAACCATGCATTTAGTGAAGAGTTTGTATTTTAAATACATAAAGAAATCTTACAACTCTCTTACATAGATCACCTAGTGAAAAGAGGGTAAAGAATTTCAATTGATTCTTCTCCAAAGAAGATATGCAGATGTCAAAAAAGCATGAGAAAAGATGATCGAGGTCATTAGTTATTCAACAAATGCAATCAAAATCACAATGAGATTCCACTCTGCAGTCCCTAGTGGTGGATAACATACAAAAAACAGATAATAAAGGAATTGGTAATAGATATGAGGAGAAAGTGAAAATTTCACATGCTGCTATTCCAACATAAAATGTCGCTTCTGAAAAGTCTGGTAGTTGCTCAGAAAGTCAGAGGTAAATAAGGAGTGACTTCTCAGAGCCACGGAGCCTCTTAGAGGTAATGAATATCTTTTAAAATTGTCTATGATCATGTTTGTACAACTTTGTGTTATTCATGAACTAGATGAGTTGTGGAATATGTAAATAGCCTCTCAGTAATGCTACTTAAAATAAAATATAAACGTAGCTATTTCTTCTGCCACTCCCTCAACAAACATGTGTGACCAGTTATTTGCTTGAATTTGTAATTTTGTTATAAATTTTCCAAACAATTCTCATTTGGGAGAATGGATGTAGTCCTGTGAAAATGAGCAACCCTACACATCATATTCAAAAGTGAATGATTGCCTTCAGGCTGTGGTATCAGAAACATAAGAATACAAGGCAGAATTCTTGTTATATCTTATCACATTGGCACATATTTTATCAAAATCTGATGAAAAATTTGATGCAATGTGGATGGTGATGAAGAGAACAAGAAACAGTACTTACTGTTTCATGATTCTATGCAAAGGTCAGAACAGCAGTTTAGGCTTTAGAACATCCTTACATCTACCAACTATCTTTGGTTATCTATTTATTTATTTATTTATTTATTTATTTATTTATTTATTTATTTATTTATTATTATTTTTCACTATTTTTAATGGGACAGTAGAAACTCAAATAGATTAGGTAACTCATCCAAAATCACTCAGTCCACTGGGGCAGGTTTGGTATTTCAAATTCAGGTACATTCAAGTCCAAGATTCATACTGTGAACTTTTAATTATGTTGATTTTTTCACAATATATTTGTATATCTGATTTATCTATTTTTCCAATATTTTAGTACATAATATATTCATATGATAGAAAACTTGAAAAACATAAAAACTTCTCATGGGTGATTTTAGGAAGAAACTAGACATTTAAAATGAAGAGTTATGATTGTTAATAGAATTGTAACATATTTGTATTTAGTAAAATAGGAGACATGTGGCATAGCAAATCAAATATAGGTGCTAAAGCAATTGAACTATATTATCTGTTTACATAAATGGTGAATATGTGTTGCAGACACTCATGTCACTTGTAATAAACATATTTGCATATATCTCACAGTGCATTTACCTCTACTATATATGTAAATTATATAAGTGGAAACATTTGTAGAGAGAATAGTCCCATCTACTTGTATTCATAGCAAAACACCAATTGCCTCTGAATGGATTTAGGAAAGTCTTTTACCTTTGGCATTTTAGTCTTTTTAATTGCTTTAATATGATCATCTTTGATCTTTGAACTAATCAATATCTGGTTGTTTTCCATTTTTCTTTGGGAATACGACTAGTGAGAATCTCCTAGCTAGGGGTCTGTTCTTCAATGTTCCAACCTACTTCTGCTCTTTCCATTAACTGACTTTCCATTAACCCACAATAACAGATCCTGATCTCATCAGATAAGAGGAACTTTATTGTAATGGGGGCAGGAAGAGCACCCAGTGTCAATCAATTAGTAAACACACCCTGGTTCTGCAGTTGAGCTGGTCTTAGCAAACAAGGCTGCAGGAAGAATATGCACCATGTTCACAAGTTGTTTCTGCATGCCCTCCCTCATTCTATTAGTCTGTTAGATTCTTTTCTCTCCCTGTCAATTATCTCAAAATTTTCATTTTCACTCTCAGCCAGGAAACAACAGCAACAATCATAGAATTTAAACTGCTGGTCAACTAAGTCTACTAGCAAAAAATGGGGGCTTCCAACTATGTTAATCAAAAACTACACGGTGCAGCCACTCTGGAAATCAGTATGGCGGTTTCTCAGAAATTTGGGAATAATTCTCCCTCAAGACCCAGCTATACCACTCTTGGGCATATACCCAAGGAATGCTCAATCTTACCACAAGGACACATGCTCAACTATGTTCATATCAGCATTATTCGTATTAGCCAGAACCTGGAAACAACCTAGATGCCCCTCAACAGAGGAATGGGTAGAGAAAATGTGGCACATATACACGATGGAGTACTACTCAATGGTAAAAAAAAAAAAAAAAAAAAAAAAAAAAAACAATGATAGGAAATTTGCAGGCAAATGGATGGATCTAGAAAATGTCATCGTGAGTGAGGTAACCCAGACTCAGAAAGACAAACATAGTATGTACTCACTCATAAGTAGATACTAAATGGGAGGGAAGGGATGGCCAGACTGCAACCCACATCTCCAGAGGGGCTAGCTAACAGGAAAAGACCCTAGGAGGGACACATGGATGACCCCGTGAAGGAGAAGTGGATGAGATCTACATGAGCAGACTGGGTGTGGAAGGGTGGCAGAGGGCGAGGAGTGGGGGATGAGAACATAGAGAAATGGGAGAGTCAAGCTGGAACAGGGACAGAGTGGGAGGACAAGGAGGAAGATACCATGATAGATGAGGACATCATGGGAATAGGAAGAGGCAGGGTGCTAGAGAGGCTCTCAGGAATCCACAAAGTTGACCCCACCTTGGTCTGCTGGCAGTGGTCCAGAGGGTGCCCGGACTGGTCCACTCTGGTGACTAGCCTAGTAAATAACCTAACTGTCATCATAGAGCCCTTGTCCAGTGACAGATGGAGGCAGAGACAGAGATCCACAGCCAGGCACCAGGCTGAGTTCCAGGAATCCAGTTGATGAGAGAAAGGAGAGATACTGCAGGCAAGGGACGTTGAGATCATGATAGCAGGATGTGAAGAGATGACTGGCCACACTAGGGGAAACCCATGAACTGTGCACTGGTGGCTGTAGAGCACCCATGGGACTGGACTAGGCTCTGGACATGGAAGACAGTTTTTGGCTCGAACTGTTTGGGGGGCACCCAGGCAGGGGAATCGGGATCTGTCTCTGGTGCATGGGAAGGCTTCTAGGAATCTGGTGCCTGTGGTGGGACACCTTGCACAGCCTTGGTGCAGTGGGAAGGGGCTTGGACCTGCCTAGACTCAGTGAGCTGGGCTCTGCTGACTCCCCATGGGAGACCTCGATTTGGGGGATGTGGGGATGCCGAGTGGCTTGGGAAAGAGGGCTGGGGAGTGGGAGAAGGGAGGAGGGGGGTCTGTGGATAGCATGAGGAGTGAGTAGAAAATTTCTTAATAAAGAAAAATAAAATAAAATAAATCCCAAAAAAAACCTATGGCGCACATTTTTAATCCCAGCCTGGAGGCAGAGGCAGGCAGATCTTTTTTGAGTTCAAGGCCAACCTATTCTACAGAGCGAGATCCAGGAAAAGCACAAAGCTACACAGAGAAACCCTGTCTCAAAAAAACAAAAAACAAACAAACAAACAAACAAAAAAACAAACAAACAAAAAACTACAAAGCATCATCTAAATAGAGAATGTATTGTCAATATTTAAATATATTCACAGCATTGTTTGTAATGACTTTGGAAACCAGAAAAATCAAGAAGTTTGATAACTGATCCATCAGTTGCTATTAATGATGACAAATTCCATTCCTTAGAACTGGCAATACATGAGTCTTAATTATACAGGGAGCTCAGTCACTGTGTTTCTAAAGGTTTTAGAGTAAGATTTGCTGCTTCCTCAGAGCTCACGGTTGCTAGAGAACAAAGGAGCATTAGAGATTGTACCTAATCATCTTTTAAAAGGCATTGTAGGGAGAATTTCTTGATTTGAAGAGATGAAGTAAATTATTGGCAGAATCAGAATGCAAAGCTGATCTCTTGACATCTGGTTTGGTTTTACACATAGTACCAGGTGGTTGAAATAAGTATATGCTATTCACTAGAGTAAAACAAGAAGCGGTGAACTGAAAAGAATATGGTATTCCACTGTTCTGAAAAACTCACACACATTTGTAGGCTAGACTTGACCTCTATATCTCAGTGTGCCTGCACCCATTATATGTCAAATCACTCATAGACAAAACTCGATACATTTATGTGTGGTTTTGCTTCATTTCATTCCTATTAAGTATATAACATCATTGTTTTAATGTCAACCATTTGGGTTAATCTCCAGTTTACAACATTTTGTATAAGTCAAAGTCAGTTTGAATCAGTCCTTTTAATGATTTGAACTTGCTATACCACATCCTAAAATGTGATATTTCAGTCAGCCCAAATCATTGGCATTTTGATTTTTTTGTTTTAATGAAAAAACTTCCCTGTTATTTTCACCAATTGTTCAAACTTTTGTCTTTAGACTTAAGTCAGAGACTCATTACTTCTCAAACTGACAACTTTGAAATACATGAAGATGGTTTGCCACAATTTCTCATCTCCCTTAACCATTCTTCTTATGATATATGATGTTTAAATGGGTGGTGTGTTCAGGAAAGTTAATGAAAAGTCCCTCTAAATGAAAGTAACTTTTCTAATAGTTCATCATCACACCACAAATTAATCCAGGGTACTAAAGTATTCAAAGAAATGTCAAAAGAAGTGGAAGAAAGGTTCAGATAGGAAACATGAGGAGGGTATTTGAAGTTAATAATAATGGCACTTAACATATATCAAAATCTTACAGCATGCCAAGGACTCTGTTAAAATCCTTACATGTATTATTAAATTCTACTCCAGTTATACAAGTAGTGAAGCATTTTGTCCCCATTTTATGGATGAATAAATCAAGTCCCAGTTTGGTCAATCAAACTGTCTTTGGTCACTTATCTGCAGAGTAGCAGAGATTTTTAAAGCATATATATATATTTAAGTAGGTACTCCTACCATCATGGTGTTAACTTTGAAAAAAACACCAGATTTGGAGTGAAAATACTTGGGAATAAGGTTTGCCATTGCTTTCCGCATTATTTGCTTAGCTTCTTCAAGCCTCTCTTCTTGGTGTGTTCTTCATAAATTTCTCATTTCTTTGTCTTATTATTTATAAAAATTCAATTTTCAAAAGAGAACTAGATTGTCTTCTTTTGAGAATATTTAATGGTTCCTACTGATCAAGGGTAGAAAGGATACAATACAGGGACACTTGGCTCAACCTGGGAGGAGGGGACTGGACCTGCCTGGACTGAATCTACCAAGATGAACTCAATCCTTAGAGAAGTCTTTACCATGGAGGAGATGGGAATGGGGGGTGGGCTGGGGGGAGAACAAGGGAATCCGTGGCTGATATGTAAAATTAAATTAAATTATAAAATAAAATTAAAAAAAAAGAATTCTTGTGTGTGCACAGACCACCTATCTATAAACTTTTACCCATAAGCTTTCACTACATAGTATTTCTCCTCCAAGCACCCAGTCCAGCAGCTATTTTAGGATATATATCCTGCTGAATGAAGTTTTAATGAACAAATGTACAAACCTAGAGAGATCAGGCTTCTTTCCTCTATATCAATTAGCAGTTTATTAAATATGTTGAATCCCATTTGCTGTAAAACTACAGTTCTTAAATGATTTTCATTTCTGTATAGTGATGTGCTTTCACATTCAGAGAGCAGAAGATAAAATCGGGTGCCCTGTCATTATTACAACCTCAGCAGTTATAGTTATGAGGATGAATATGAGATTATTATTATTATTATCTTTAGCAAATGAGCTTTCTCTTTCCCCAGAACTCCCAGGAATGTTTCTCATTTGTTTTGTTATTTTTTTAACCATTCCATCTTGTTTTGACATGTTTTCCAGGGAACTGGGTAAAGAATAAAGAAGGGATAGGAAAGAGGAACTCCCAAGCCTGCTGACCTTGGGCTTAGGCAGGCCCATTGGTAGCTGCCTGCCCCCAGAATACACTGCATCTACAGTTTTGTCTCTTCCTCCTCTGCACTCAAGGCCACCATTGATTAAACACTGACTGTTTTGCAGCTGCACCCTTGGACAGGCATTTGGAGAAATTGATTGCACTCAATTCCAGGCAGACTGAGAGGTATCTAGTAGTCTCCTGGACCTATCAATGAATGCCTTAATTTCCTTTTTAATTACTCCAGTAAATAGTTGTTCTGCATATCTAGACAGAGACAGAGGAAGAGAGAGGAGGAGTGAGAAAGGTGGGGGAAGAAGAGGAGGGGGAGCAGCTTTCCCTAGCATTAGGTCTTTATCCATGTGTGCCATGAAACTGGGTCACATTTGATCATTATGAATTTTGTGTATGGATTGTTAGAAATTTTGATTAGATAATCAAGAATCAAGTTGACTGCAAGACTCAACTCAGCCAACAAAGTTTGTAAATTTGCTGTTATTTTATATAGCTGGGAATTAGTTTCAGATCTGTAAATGAGAAAGTTGCTAAGGCAGTCGTAGTAAGTACAAATGTTTGTAAATACAAATACAGATATTATCTCTGCTGCTAGCCCAGTGAGGACAGAGCTGGCAATGTGTGCTACCATTTATTGAGTATTTGAGGCACTGAGTTGAATGAGAAATGATTTAGAAGGAAAATTTCCTTGGTGATTTTAAAATAGTGTCTTGTGATAGGATAGAAAGTTTTCCATTCTCTTTCATATTAGTAGACACTGAAGTTTGGAAGGTTAAATTGATGATCAAATTGTATTAATGATGAACTTTAAGTTTCCCTCAGATATAGAGAGCCTTTTGATGCTGTCTAATGAAATGCCTAGCAAACGTCTTACATAAAAATATCTTGGTTTCATAGAACATTGTGGTATAGTAGATATGTAAATAAAATCTTCTTGGCCTGAAAATAGTGTAGTTAAAATGTCTCAATTCTTTTTCTTTCTCTTAAACAGAGAAAGTATCTTCTCTTGGTGTTTGTGTGTTTGCATCTTTGCTTTTAAAGCAAGGTTGAAGTTTGAAATGATAATATGTCATTCTCACTGAAGTCTCAAAATCCACATGGTGATGGATTATTATGATGTCAACAGTAGGCGTTTTGTATTGAGGTTCCATGGAGAACTTGTTCATAGCTCTCTCCAGCACTGTGCAACCTGTTCATCTAGGCCAAGAGCTAAAGACATTGCATTTTAATAAGAGATTCAAAGTGATTCATGGAAGCACTGATCTTGAAAACTAAGGTGTTCTTATTCAAATACTCATTTCCAACTCCCATCTCTACTCAATACTCAAGGTTCACTTGGGGTCATATACTTCAAACATTATGGGTAAATCATTGGCATGGCTATTCCATGCCAATGTGCTATCTTCATTCTTCCTTTCTGGCCATTGTTTTGAGGTGAGCATGTGACCTGATACTGGCTAATCTTAAACAAAATGTTTTTAGAAAGATACCTATTCCTTCTAGAAGAGAAATTTACAGGAAAAACTGGTCCTTTACTTGATTTTTACCTTGATATTTTGGAACAAAAGCAGTATGTGTGATTTTGGTGGTACTGCATCTCTCTGGCACTGCAAGGTGACATATGAGAAACCAATATGGTGAGGGTGGCAAATTAGAAAAATGTAAATAACCTGTGTCTATGAAAGTGAGCTCAGAGTCACTCAACCAATCATAGAGTCAACTGATGCTGTTCTAATTGGATGAGTAATAAATAATCTTTGGGTTAAGCCACTGTTAATCAAGGTCTACTATTGCAGCCAAAAACATCTTAACTTTCTCCTTGCCCCGTCTTCCCTTTAAGCATTTCTTCCTTTTAAAATCAATGCAGGAAAATCATGTTGAAGCTTTATCAACTCAGCATGCTGCCTATCATGTGAGAGAGCCAGATGAAGAGAAATTGAAGTGGCCATTTGACTCTGCTGTCAAATATGAGATGTCATAACTAATCTTTGGCAGATTCTAGATTGCAGTAAATTGATGGTATGATTCTCCAACCTAAATTGGTCCTATTGATCAAAGGAATGAAAACCATGGCCCACAGGACAAATCTGGCCACCTGCCTACTTTTGTAAATTTTATTGGAGTACAGCCACACTTGTTCATTGATATGACGTGTATAGCTGCTTTTATGCTACTGTGGCAGAACTAGATAGCTATAAAACACAAGAAGTGGTCCAAAAGGTCTAAAGCATTTTAAAAACTCTACTGTTCTTTGACATAGATGATGCAATTCTTAAATATAGAGAAAAATCTTATGTTTTATATACCAAGAGAGGGTATACACAGCCTTATTTATGAAAAAACTTAATCAAACACTCACTCAAAGTGGAGGACAAAACACACCTATACAGGAGTAGAAAGGAAGCAACTATGAGCAGAACCAGTATGACCCAGGTGAAAAAGCCTTGAACCTAATTTATCCTTTTGATAATATTCTATCTTGAACATGAAATGGTTCCCTAAAGGCTCTTGTTGAAGTCTTGGCTCCAGCATCCAATCAGCATCCAATTGAGAGGTTACTGGTTGATGAGAGGACTGACTTAATGATCAGATTAATACATGAAATAGAATAACAGTTTGAGATTAGATGGGGCTCGAGAAACCCTGCATAATAGGTGGAGGAAGGATTGCAGGAACCAGAGGGGTCAAGGACACCAGGAGAACACAGGCCAGAGAATCAACTAAGCTGGCCTCATAGGGCATCACAGAGACTGAAATGGCATTCACAGAGCCTGCGTGGATCTAGGTTAGGCTCTCTGCATATATGTTGTGATTGTTTAGCTTGGGGATTTTGTGGGACTCCCAAGAATGGAAGTGGGGTTGTCCCTGAGTCTTTAGCCAGCTCTTGGGAACCTTTTCCTTCTACTGGGCTGCCTCATCCTGCCTTGATATGAGTGTTTGTGCCTCGCCTGATTGCATCTTGTTATGCCATGGTCAGATAAAATCCCTGGGAGAACTGCTCTTTTCTGAAGTGAAATAGAGCTGGAGGCATCTAGGGAAGAAGGGAGGTGGGGATGTGACTGGGATGAGTGGAGGGAAGGAAGGTTGTGGTCAGAATGTATTGTATGAAAGAAGGATAAAAAATAAGATAAAAAGAAAAATTATAATGGGCAAGAAAAAAAGAATAAAAGTTTGATGGAATTTTGGTGAAGGGAGCAATCTCTTCCAATTTAACTGAAGCAAGTCTTTGATTGGAGCCTGACTTGTCTCTGTTTGCCTTCTCTCTGCTTCCTAACTGACTTTAGGTGGATAGTTTTGCTCTGACAAATTCTTCCTACCTCTATCTTGTACTTTACCATGACCAGGAAACAGTGGAGCCAAGTGGCCACATTGAAACCATTAGATCAAATAAATATTTCCATCCATTGTTGCTTTTCTTAGCTATCTGTTGTAATGGTTAATGGCTGCTTAATTTGAAAAGGCTGAAAAGGCAGAAAAGGACTCCACAAAAAATTCTAGATATGTAACATAGAAGCAGGTTAAGTTATAAGAGACATAAATGAGCATAGTCAAGAGGAAAACTGACATATTACTGAAACTCTAAGGAGAAAGATAGTTCAAACTGAGTTGTATGGCATCTGGACTAAGAAACCAGAATCGGGATAAAATTGAAAGGGCACATAATCATTTAAGTTCCAATGGACTACATCTTACAGACTTACTCCAACTTTCTCTTTAGTTTGCTGTTAAAGTGTTTAGTAGAGCCAGCCTGGTATATGGAAAGTTGCTAAGAGACTATCAATTAGCTAAGAAGTGTCCACATTTCTGTGTTGTATGAGACTATTTGAGCCTTGCCCCAACTTTTCTTTAGGATGAGTCACTAGATAATCTTATATATGTGAGTATTATCTAGGTACCCAGAAAAGAAGACATCATTACTTACACTTTAAATGAGCTCTTATAGACAATAGAATTCTCTGTATATACAGGTTGGCTTGTATCTCAGCAACAAGGGATAAGGTGGTTTGTTTAATGCCCTGTGAAAAGCTGCATAGGGGTATTACCAAAAGCATAAAAAGGATGGGCACTGACATCTAGAAACTTACAAAAGTTGCTTCCTAAATATCTCCAAATATGAAGTATCATGCTCATTAGTGAATAAAACTACATATTGAGAGGCTTGCAGTTTGAGTTATCCATTTTACCTAACGTAGCTTTGCAATTTTACCTTCTATATGGGTTAATTAATGTCTGCCTTTATTTCAGATGTTGGAGGATGTTTGCCAAAAAGGGCTCCTTCTACCCTGTTTAATCAACACCAAATTCTGTGACAGCAACTAACCACTAAACTGAACTCTTCAAAGGCTGTTTTTTGTTAGTGATGATAAAATGATCTTAGGGCTGGAGAGCTGGCTCAGAGGTTAAGAGCACTGACTGCTCTTCCACAGGTCCTGAGTTGAATTCCCAGCAGCAACATGGTGGCTCACAATCACCTTATGGGATCTGGTGCCCTCTTCTGGTGTGCAGGCATACATGCAGATAGAATACTGTATATATAATAAATAAATAAATCTAAAATAAATAAATAAAATGATCTTAGTTTCTGGAATATTTGCCCATATTCTTGTTTGTTAAATGGAGGAATATATATATATATATATATATATATATATATATATTACCAAAAGCACCAAAATATAGGTCGAATTGAATACAGAGATATAGACAGTATAAGGTCAGATGTGTATCTACTGAAAGTTGGATGCTCACAGCATTACTCTCTGGAGAAGATTTCACATTTGGGAGTCAAACACAGGTTCCTTCACAAGTTTCTCTTGTGACATCTTGAAAGCTAGCAATGTAAACATCACAATGCATACACTATATTTGAGAGAGAGGGATATATCAGTTTCTAGGTATTTCTGATAAATAAGTAAGTAAGACAATGGTGCTGAGTAAGGCTGGAGATCATTGACCTCAGACAAAAAAAAATTCATACAATGCTGGAATGTATTTAAAATACAGAGTTAGGGTTCAAATATTTCTTAATAAGTTAGTTCCCTAAGACAGTTTGAATTCATAATAGTGCATTAGCTGGTGGTTTTCAAATCAGATACATTTATTAACATAGTGTAATACATGAGTCATCTCAAGTAGTCAAAGTGACAAAAGCTAAGAGAGAAATAGAAGATTCAAGAAATGGAACTAGCTGGGCAGTGGTGGCGCATGCCTTTAATCCCGGCACTCGGGAGGCAGAGGCAGGCGGATCTCTCTGAGTTTGAGGCCAGCCTGGTCTACAGAGTGAGTTCCAGGAAAGGTGCAAAGCTACATAGAGAAACCCTGTCTGGAAAAAGAAAAGAAAAGAAAGAACTATTTATCTATGGATATAATCAAATGTATTTATCCATGGATATAATCAAATGTTGGATTACTTACAGGATCATAATCAGTGAAATATTACAGAATTGGGGTAAATCAAATTATCTTCAACATCAGAAAGTCCCAGTGAAGTTACATATTGACCTCCAAGAAGCTGAAAGTTGTTCCTTTATTGTTGTATATTAATTGTTTAACTTTTTACCTCCTATTTTTCCTCTCTGGTAACTTTAGAGATCATGTGAAGTTGGGGTGGAATAATGTGCTTCTGGATATGGTACAATGTGCACATGGAGATGATATGTGGGAGGGAATGAGTATCTATAATATCAAGAAAGGGTCTAATGACATTACCCCACTCATAGTAAGGAATGTTAAAAAAAAAATCTGGTCTTAAGGGATTCTTGTGGATAATGGCAGCTGCTTTTACAGCAAGCCATGACATACCCAGTTTTGGTCAAACAGAGTAAATTGGTTCTTTATGACATTGAACTTGTCATCAATAATACTGTATTGCACAGTTAAAATTTTATGAATATACAACTTATATTAAGTATCCTTGCTACAATATTCTTTAGTTCTTTGTTGAATAATTTTGTTGCTGTGTATTAGTGTTCATCTACATGTATGTATTTATAACATGTGTGTTCAGTATAGAGGCCAGAGGAGGTTGGATCTCCTGGCACTGGAGTCATGGATGGTTGTGATCCATCATATTGGAACTTAGGATCTTTGTAAGAGCAGGAAGTGCTCTTAAATGGAGAGCCATCTCTCTAGTGTTAAAATAAGAGGTCTGAAGGGAGGATTCATATGATATATAATGCAGTATTTTTTAGGAATGTAAATTTCATATCAAGTGCTCTTGCTACAATAGGTGTTTAAATATGGTAGGTGAGTAAGATATTAGGCTTAAAAGCCATTAGTTTGGCTCTTTTTTATTTGAGATTACCTTAGCATGCTTATACACATCACACTGATTCTATCTTTCTAATTGTTAGATATTTTGGTATCTATTCTGATTCATAGACTTCCTTTTATTGAAACTTTGCAGCTGGCCAAACCATTCATTTTTGAATTTGTAGGTCATGTTCTATGAAATAATCTACAGAAAGAGAATAAATTATCTGAAAACAACAGTAATAATGTGTCTCACAAATATTTGTTGAGTAAAAGAGTGTAGACAGACACAAAAGAATAGCTAACAGATGTTCCACTTGTTTTAACTATGAGAACAACAACGTCATTTTATTAGTGACTTTTCTCATTGTTTCAACAAAATATCTAACAAAAAAATCAGCTTAAGGAAGGAATGGTTAGGATGGCATGGTTTGGTTTAAAGTTCTGTAGGATTCAGACAATCTTAGCAAGGAATGTATGTTCACTAGAGCAGACAGGAGCTACTTACAGTGTAATTAGAGTTGCGAAACAGATACTGATTAGTGCTCAGGAGTTCAAGCTCTGCTGATTTTCTCTGCTTTGTTCAGTTCTAGAGCTCAGCCCATAGAATGGTATCACTTGCACCAAGTTGACTTTCCCTACCTAAATAAACTTAATATACATAATCTTTTAGAGTTATCCCAAGAGGTTGGTTTCTATGGTGATTCTAAACCCCTTACTTGAAGAGTCAAGATTAACCACCATGTCCATGTTGTAAGACTTCACATTAGAGATGATTCTCAGGGAAAGAAGGACTGGAATAGTGTAGGGGTGGTTGTCTGTGCTTTACCCATAAATAACAACCCATAGAAGGCATCAGGTACCTGCCTCCATGGGGTGTAGTCAAGGAGGGAACCTTTAATATCTAGAATGTATATATGCTCACTCTCTCTTCAAGATAGTTCCATGATAAGATGGTCCATCATACTACAACTCTGTCCAGAATCACAGACAACCTTACCCATTACTCTGAGACTGGCTGCAAAATCTACAGTTAGTCCAACTGAGACTTAACTATTTGAGCTTTCTTACAGGACCACACAGAGATAATATTGCCCCCTAAACAGCTGGAAGCAATTATAACAAAACAATGCCCCCTTTCCCAAAGATTTCATGTTCCTCAGGGTTATGGATAATGGTTATAGGGTTGGGGATGGAAAAAAAATATTGAACTCAGTATTCGCCTTAAGAAAGGGGAATGTATAGGTATAAGATATTAAGGGAGATTATTGTATATGCTAGTAAATTAATTTAGTAAAGTATCAGCCTTAGATAAACTGCACTGTTATGGATTCTTATGTATTAATATGAATGTGAACTATTTTTATATTCCTACTTATGGTACTTTATATATTGATAGAAATGCAGAACTATATTTATTGTAATGTACATATATTTCTACTCTTATTTGAAATGTTTGTATATTGATACAAGTGTAAAATTATGTTTGTCATACTATATGTATGTTCCACCTCTATCTAGGATACTTTGTATATTAACACATATTTAGGATTATTGTCATATTGCATATTGTACTATACATTCCTACCTCTACTTAAGCTATTTTGTGTACTGTCACAATTTTGAAGTCATTATCCTTTTACTGTACATTTGCTTACAGACTGTTTACCTTGTTTACCTAAAGTCTTAGTACTTAGGTTATTTAGGCAGATAAGGCTTACAGATTTATAATCACCTATGCTTGTCATCTCTATAGTTATGTTAGTTAGGTTGTCCAGATTTACAGATATATAGGTCAGATGGACAGGCAATCTTCAAACACTTCATAGACCTAGAGAATATGGCATTTAAATAACTTAGAATTCTGACATGAGACATGGTTGCTCCTGGCAGCACCGATTTGATCCTGAGAGAATATTGGGTTTCTAAGACATTTCCATTTGGAAGTTTGTCTTCTTCTTGGCACAAAATGGCCTACTGGGCAAAGAACTATCCTTGCCTTGACTGCTGACAGTATGAATACTGTCCCTTCTGAATGAGCAGAACACAAGGAAAAGCAACTACTGAACTCTACCAAGACAGGGTAAGATGGCCTTTCAAAATTCCTGCTTCTGAAAATGGTCTGTCAGATACTCTAGGCCTGTAGCCAATTTGGACGTACCAATGATGCTGAGAAACTTTAGGTGACTGTCCAGGCTTCCAGCTGTCTCTGTCTACTCTTGAAAGACTCCTAATAGTTGCTTGCATCTACCTCCCATTTCTCAGGTATATTCCTTCTCAGGTCTTGGATCTTACCTAGAACATATTAAATATTAGACTCAGGTTCATCAGGATAGGACACCTTTTGAAATGATCTATGTAACATGCCATTTACCTGTGCTCCAGACTTCTCTGGATTTTAGTATGTGCCTCTTATTTAATGTTGCTCTTGTTGTGTTTAGTTCTATTTGTTTATGTCATCACCCTTTATTTCTCCTTGATGATTATTCTTATTGTATATAGTTTTGTGCTAGGTTAGAACTTTCCTCCTTAGAAAAAAGGGGGAGATGTAGGGGTGGTTGTCTGTGCTTTACCCCTGAAGCATCACCCCTAGTAAGCAACAGGTAACTGCTAGGTACCTGTCTCCCCAGGGTGTACCCAAGGGGGGGTCCCCTTAAGACCTGGAATGTATACATGTTTGCTCACCTGGCTACCTCATGGTCTTGGATGCTGGATGCTGGTACTGTGGACCAAATCAGAGTTCTCCAGAAAACCACATTAGATGGTGCCTCACCTCTCCTGGAACCTGTGACCAACTCCCTTTTGCTGGTTGTAAAGTTAACCCAAAATAAACCCTTTGGTTATCACATAGACTCTGTGGAATTGCCTCATTAATTGCCTCATTAGAATAGATCATGAGAAGAGTCTGTGGGAGATATCTATAGTGTTCAATTTCCTGTTAATTATATAAAATAATTAATTTAATTATGGCATCTTATACAAGTATAGTGTGCTTTCTTCTTACCAATCCCCTCACTCATCCATTTGTTCCCTCTTATTGTTTATTTTACTCTTTAAAAGCAGACAACCTTCAATCTTCAAACCATAAGGTTTTCTTTTAAGTTTCTTTTCGTCTAGATTACGCATTGGAGAGAAAATATGCAGTATTTACCTTTATGAGACTGCTTAATTTAGTTCAAAATTATGATTTCCAATTTTATACATTTACTTGCAAAGAATATCACACAATTATTCATTATACTTGAGTAAAATTTTGTTTCCATTGGCCCATTGATAGGCCCATAGACAGAATATATAACTTGATGTAGTGAATAATGGTATGATAGGATGAGTATAGAGGTATCACTATTTATGCTGACTTTTCTTTCTTCAGATGTACACTCCAGAGTTGCATATCTGAATCACACTGTCTTTGTATTATTAACTTCTTGAGGAATTATATATGGATTTCCATAATGGCTGACTAATTCATATTACCATCAACAGTATAGAAGGGATATATTTTCTCCACATCCTCATCAGCACTTGGGTTTTGCATACTAGTTTCTTCTTTTCTTTCATGTTTATTTTTTTGAATGGTAGTAATTCTTACTGGAATAATAGATATATAGTTTTAGTTTCAATTTCTCTGACACTTAACAATGTTCAACATTTTTCCTTGTTCCCACTAGCAAGTTGTATCTCTTCTTTTGATAACTGTCTGTTCACTTCACCTGTCCATTTGTTTACTGGGCTTTTTGTTAATTTAGTATTTATTTTATTAAGTTTCTTATATTCTAAGTACTAATTCCCTATGATAGCTGGCAGAGACTTTTCTCCCTTTATGTAACTACCTTTTCTTTTCGGTTAATTGTTTACTGTGCAGAAGCTCTTGAGTTAAGCATGATCCTCTTGATCAATTCTAGCTCTTATTTCCTAAATTATTGGAATCCTATCCAGAAAGCCCTTTCATATGCCTACTTATGAAATATTTTCCCCTAATAGTTTCAAAGTTTTGAAGCTTTGATCCATTTTGAGTTGATATTTTTGCATGGTAAGGGGTAACAGAATGGTTTAATATTCTACAACTGAAAATCTAGTTTTGCTAAAATTATTTGTCAAATAAATTGTCTTTCTTAATATGTGTCTGGCAGCTATATCTAAAATTGGTTTGATATAGCATGGATGTGGGTTCATGGTTTTATTACTGGGCCTGTATTTTTTCTTTTGGACAACATGTCTGTTTTTGTATTAATTCTGTCCTAATTAGCTTCAGCTTTCAAATTGATTTACTGTCAGCTTAGATTTCCTGGGAGGAGTCCTCTATGAGAGGAATTGTCTTGATTATTGGTTGATATGACAAGGCACAGGTCACTGAGTGAGGTGCTCTCACTACGCAGGTGTTCCTGAGCTGTATAAGAAAGCTGCCTAGCATGAGTAAGGAAGCAGGAGCCAGTAAGCAGTGTAATCCATGGCTTTAGCTTCAGTTCCTGACCTGACTTACCCTAATAATAACCAACTGTCGTCAAAGTTTCTTTTGGCTATGGTGTTTATCTGAGTAATATGAATCAATTACAATAAGTAAGATGCCACTTCTATTATTATGGCTCTACTGTATAATTTGAAGTTAGGTGGGATGATGCCTCCCAACATTTGCTTCTTAGTATTGGCCTGGCTATCCAGGGCTATTTGTGCTTCCATATGAATCTTAAGATTTTTCCTATGCTAATCTGCTTCCAGATTTAATTTCAAAGATATGTTATATTTTTTAAAAAATTATTAAGTAAAACTTTTTTTTCAAATAAAAGACATGTAGCCTAGAGAATGGGAAAAGGTCTTCACCAACCCCATATCTGACAGAGGACTGATATCCAGAATATATAAGGAACTCAAGAAATTAGACATCAAAATGACCAACAGTCCAATTAAGAAATGGGCTATAGAATTAAACAGAGAATTCTCAACAGAGGAAACTCAAATGGCTGAAAGACATTTAAGGAACTGCTCAACATCCCTAATCATCAGGGAAATGCAAATCAAAACAACTCTGAGATACACCTTACGCCTGTCAGAATGGCTAAGATCAAAAACACTGAAGACACCTTATGCTGGAGAGGATGTGGAACTAGAGGAACTCTCCTCCACTGCTGGTGGGAATGCAAGCTTGTACAACCACTTTGGAAATCAATATGGTGCTTTCTTAGAAAACTGGGATTCAATCTCCCCCAAGATCCAGCTATACCACTCTTGGGCATATACTCAAGGAATGCTCAATCATACCACAAGAGCACTTGCTCAGCTATGTTCATACCAGCATTTTTTGTAATACTCAAAACTTGGAAACAACCTAGATGCCCTTCAACTGAAGAATGGATAAATAAAATGTGGCACATATACACGATGGAATACTACTCAGCAGAGAAAAACAATGACATCACGAGGTTTGCAGGCAAATGGATGGTTCTACAAAAAATCATCCTGAGTGAGGTAATCCAGACTCAGAAAGACAAATATGGTATGTACTCATTCATAGGAGGATACTAGATGTGGAGCAAGGGTGACTGGACTGCTACTCACATCACCAGGGAGGCTACCTGGAAAACAGGACCCCAAGAAAGACACAGGGATCGCCCAATGACGGAGAAATGGCTGAGATCTACATGAACATCCTGAACATGAGTGGGAGTAATGAAGGGTGAGGGTCGGGGGAAAGAGCCTATGGGAATGGGAGATCCCAGCTGGATCAAGAACAGAGAGGGAGAACAAGGAATAGGAGACCATGGTAAATGAAGACCACATGAGAAAAGGAAGAAGCAAAGTGCTAGAGAGACCCACAGAAATCCACAATGATACCCCCACAATAGACTGCTAGCAATGGTCGAGAGAGACAGCCGAACTGACCTACTCTGGTGATGGGATGGCCAAACACCCTAATTGTCGTGCTAGAAACCCCATCCAATGACTGAGGGAACTGGATGCAGAGATCCATGGCCAGGCCCCGGGTGGAGCTCCAGGAGTCTAATTAGTGAGAAAGAGGAGGATGTATATGAGTGAGAATTGTTGAGATCAAGGTTGGATAAAGCACAGGGACAAATAGCTAAACGAATGGAAACACATGAACTATGTACCAAAGGCTGAGGGGCCCCCAACTGGATCAGGCCCTCTGAATAGGTGAAACAGTTGATTGGCTTGATCCGTTTGGGAGGCATCCAGGCAAGTGGGACCAGGTCCTTTGCTCAGTGCCTGAGCTGGATGTTTGAAACCTGGGGCTTATGCCGGGACGCTTGGCTCAGTCTGGGAGGAGGGGACTGGACCTGCCTGGACTGAGTCTACCAGGTTGACCTCAGTCCTCGGGGGAGGCTTTGCCCTGGAGGAGGTGGGAATGGGGAGTGGGCTTGGGGGGAAGGAAAAGGGGGCAGGAGGGGGGAGAACAAGGGAATCTGTGGCTGATATGTAGAACTGAATGGTATTGTAAAATAAAATAAAAGGAAAAAAAAAACAACAGCAACAGAAATCAGACCTCAGGAAGCAGAAATAGGAAGATTGTCACAATCTTGGTCCACATAACAAATTCCAGATCTAAGAGGGCTACATTGTGAGGTCTTCTCACTCTCTCCATCCCCAACCCCCCTCTCTCTCACACACACAAACAAAATGCTAAAACTAAAAAAAAAAATAAGAGAAAAATAATATGGTGATTGTACAGAGGAACTGACTAACTGTGATAATGTACACAAGCCCTGCACAATATAGAATCAGTTAGAATTTCCAATATGGAAGCACGAAGAACTTCTGAGGCTTCACCCCTAGCTGAGCTGCTATTGGCAGCTGATGGCAGCTAAAGGAGAAGGTCCATTTTCTTTGGGTGATGGCCACTGGTCATTTCTTCATTCCTTAGTGAGTGTTCCTACACCTGCATATATATGGGCAACACTAATTGGACTCAATGGGTTAAATAAGAGGATGAATGAATAAATAGACAACATAAAGAAGTACATGAAGTGGAGTGGGAGATATGATGGGGTTACCGAGGAAGTTGGGATGATTAGGAGTGGGTATGATCAAGATGCATTCTACATATGTATAAAACCTTCAAAGAATCAATTAAAAATTAAAATTAAAACAAAAATAATGAATCAGGGAAATAAGACAAGCCGACGACAAATGGACAGCTCATGCATTTGCTTTGTCATAGCAACAGCAAGACCTTAACTGGCTGAACTTACGTATCTCATCTATAAAGGAAGAACATTGACTTAGTCTTACATGGTCACTGTGAATATTAGTGTGAAAGTTACTACTACATGCAACATACTTTCCAATTGCTGAAAGCCCTGTATTCCTTAGGCTGACAGCATTTCAGACAAACCTCTAGGAAGCACATCATAATCTCAGGTGTATCAAGAGATGTGTTTCCTGCATCCTGAGAATCACTAGACTGTGCAATGAATTCAGGCAGAGGTGAGGACTAGGACTCATGTAGGACTAGGAAATAAAGCTCTAGAAGCTCCTTGAGGAAGACAGCAAGGGAGTTTAAGAAGCCCAGAGGCTAGATTTTATTTTTCAGGTGTAAGTTATAGAAGACTTTTCATTTGAAGAGAGAAGTTACAAGGGGGATAGGATGCAGCCACAGGGCATCCCTGGAAGACCTGGTGATGAACCTGCCTTTTAGGAAGTGTTTCAATCTACAGAGAACAGAGATTCTGTTGCTTCTGTTTCTATTATAGGCAGTACTGATGACTTGATCACTATTATTTTAGTGTACCTGTTGGGTACCACATATTTAAGACTGTTATCTCATCTAATCCTTACCCAAAGCACCATGGATACCCTTGTCATTTATCAGTTTTTTCCCTAAGTACTAGACACTCATTGAAGCCTTTTACACATATTAATGCATTTAATACTTGTAACAGCCTTGTGAGATAGGCACTATTGTTATCTCCAGTTTATAAATGAGGAAACTGCAGCAATGAGAGATTAAATTACTTATCTGAAGACATTCTGCTATCAAGTAATGGAGATGGGATTCAAACCCTGGCAGCTTGGCTCTGGTGCTCATTCTACATGCCATTATAGTATATCAACATTCTGGGCTTATTATGCCCATATTCATAAGAACTGAAACCATACTCAAATCTCTTGCCTAATATCACCATTTTTTTTGTATTACATTGTGACCAGGCTTATCCTCTTCTTTACAATTCTATCTGACAGAGAAATAGTATGGATTCATGGCTCATAGCAAATGTTATATCACGCAAATGTCTTAAGACAGAAAACAATACCATCAATAGCATTTTTTATTGACGATATATACAGTGATAAATGTGTATGCTGTGTGTTTGTGAATGTGGTGTGTGTGTATGTGTGCACCCATGTGTCTTCCTCTATTGTTCTTTTTTATTATCTCTATCTATCTATCTATCTATCTATCATCTATCTATCTATCTATCTATCTATCTATCATTTACTTATTTATTTATACATATTTTGGAGAAGTCCCCAGTTGAACTTGGGACTCCAGCTTACTGATTCTTCTAGTCAAGATAGCCAGTTAGCCTCAGGGATCTCTGCTGCTACTGTTTACTGAGCACTGAGATTACAAGTGGTCCACCACACTGACTGACAGAGCTCTGAAGTGGGTACTGCAAATCTGAATTGTGGTCATCATGCTTGCATGGCAAGTTTTTTACCTGCTGTACCATCTCTCTGGCCTAGGAAGTTGTATTTTCCATTTTTAATCCATATGTCACAAATCAGGGAACTGCACATTGCTGAAGCTACAAAATTAGTGAGGTACTCAAAATGAGTTCTTATACAGCCCATGGTGATAAGAGGCATCACTCAATACCCTCTCAACCATAATGAGTGATTTCAGAATCTGATCTCTGTTCTCTCCACTCCCATCCCCAGTGAATTCTACACTTATTGCTGTCTTGGGGGAATTTAAAAAGCATTCCAAATTTTAATGTTTATAAGGAATCTTTGGCAAACTATTCTAATGCAAGCCTCAGCAGCAAATTCCTTTCCATGTTAGCAAGCCAGCCTCAGGCCCCAGAAGAGCAGGTGCTTGTCTGACCCATGTGTCACCTGCATGTGATATATCTCAATAGCCTCCAGCAGAAATTTAGTCTAGTCTCTCCCTGTTCCAAGATGTAGTCTCCTGTAGTCAGAGGGAGGAGCTGAGGACCTGTCTATGAAGAATATAGAGGTGGATTTTTCTCTGGGAGCATAGGAAAGGTATGGGAGACCTATGGCACATGCTCATGAATGCATGAGGTGTTATTAGGTTCTGAAGTAGCTCCCAGCCCAAAGCTTAGCAAAAAAAACAACTTCCATGACGACATCCAGTGAAAGAAGTCCTGAGATCCCACTCAATAAATATCTCTACTCCCAGCCCTTTCTTAGGTTCTGAAGTTTTCTTCATGCAGTCAGTTTGGTGTCCAGCTCTTTGTATCAACTGGGTAGAAGAGACAGAAAGGCAGAAGGAGTAGAAGAGGAAGACTTTAAGTTGAGTCAGTAGAACACACACACAGAGAGAAAAACTCACAGAGAGGAACACACACACACACACATCGTCATCATCATCATCATCATTATCTATCTATCTATCTATTTATCTATCTATTATCTATCTATCATCTGTAATTTTCTATATGTTGATCTTCAGAGTAAGGTCTATAGACTTGTTATTACTTAATATTCAGTAAGACTTCCAACTTAAGGAAAAATTTCAATTAATTGCATAAGGCTCTCATTATAAAAGATAATCTTTGAAATCATCTTATTATATACATCAACTATATATACAAAATGCCTACATATAAACTGTCATATTAGTTACTTTTAATTGTTTCAGAAGAGACAGAAAATTGAAGGAGAATGTGTTTTAGAGCGAACAATGTAGAAGAATTTACACTCTGGACTAGGTAATTGCAAAAATGCCTTTTGGTGTGATCATTCTTCACCATTAGGCTTGTCTTCTCTCCTTTTCTTCCCTGGAGCCTTCCTGTGCTCCAAAGTTTATCAGCTTACTATGCTGAGCAACAAAAATGTAGACAGATCCTGAGAGAAATGTTGCTCATTAGCACCCATCAGATGCATTCTCTCAGCTTAACTATCATAACAGCAAACTCTTAAATCACTTAAAGTCACTGGAAGAAAAAACACAGTAACAATCCTTGATAGCCTGTGTTTAGCACATAATACATTTCTGCTGCATGCAGAGCACCACTTTGTATAGAGACCCAATGTCAACTAGGTCCAAGCCCTGGCCTCAGATAACAGTTACAAAGGGACATATATGGTAACCCATGCTAGAGGTATTTTGAGAAATGCAGTTGGTGATGGAATAAGATGGCACAGTGGATAAATTGCTTACCATTAAGCCTGGAAATTAGAATTCACATGCTGAACCAAGAGAATTGACCCCTGTAAATTTTCTTTCCTCTAACCTCCATACATGTCCCTTCACATGTGTGCACTCATGCTCACATACGTGTGTGTGCAAGCACACACACACACACACACACACACACACACACACACACACATTTTTAAGAGATTACCTCAAAAGACAGACTTTGGCTAGGACTTTCTTCACTACTTTTACAAACCTTATATCTGTGGTCACAAGGAGTTGCCATGTGTCCCAAAGAGCTCTGATCCATAGGAGACTGTTGAGATCACTGTGTGGTCTTGGTAATCTCTTAGAACCTTGGGAGTCCCAACCTGCTAAGTTTGTCCACTATTTTTTGTTATTCAGACTGTCAGAGTTGCTGATTATTATCTGGAGATGGCTGTGCACTTAAAAACTTGGGAGCGGGTCCTGTTGGTCCTAAGGGAGTCTATAACAGCTTAAGATCTCAGATCATCTAAATTTTACCATCAAACAGAGGTGGCAGAGGTGGCAGAGTCTGATGACAGAGACATCGACCTTTTGCCGTCAACACCCTGTGCCTGTTGTCTGTGGAGCATGTCAGCTGCTCAGACTGTTCAGTGTGAAATTTAATTTGGGTTCCTGGGTGAGCAAGGAGGAGGGCGTAAAAAAATATGACACTGGTTAATTTCATGTTTTACAGACCCAATAACCCCAATTGTACATTTCTTGGTGAAAGCAGAACCTGTGGGCCATTGCATGCAATGATATGTGGTCCACAGAGAAAATGAACAGAGAAAGGGGAGAAAAACATAACGAATATATCATTTTCTGAAATCAAATAAACTTAGAAGCTTCCATTTTAATGGGTTAGATTGACAGGCAGAGAGAAAAATGCCAAAGAGAGTTTCCTTTAACTCTTCCAATATATTTACACATGACTGCAGACCCTTTTTAGCTTGTCATTAAAAGCCCCTCACTCTCTCCTCATCTGTTTCTCCATACTCCAAGCTGGCCTTATCTTACTCTTTTGTTTGTTTGTTTGCTTGCTTGCTTGTTTTTCAAGACAGGATTTCTCTTTGTGTCCCTGCCTGTCCGGGAACTATCTATGTAGACAGGCTGGCCTCAGATTCACAGAGATCTGCCTGATTCTACCTAGTGTGATTTGTAAAGATCAGATTAACCAGAGGTAAAAGTTAACCAAAGTATACAATTTGAAGGATGGTAATGTGCTTGATGAATGACAGTTAACCTTGATTATCAGCTTAATTGGATCTGAAACTAACCAAGAGACAAGTCTTTGGGCAGGTAATTAAAGGTATTTCTAGGAAATAGTTAATTCTAGTGCTGGGATTAAAGTCTTGCATCACCACCACCAGGCTGGCCTTATCATACTCTTATTTCAAATTTTTCTTTGCGTTTCTCTAGATTACTACATAAAACTCAAGCTCTTATAAAAGTCCCCTGTTTTTATGGAACCTATATTAGGCATGGTTCTCTAGTGGAGCAGAACTTATATAACATAAACATATTATAAAAGGCATTTAACAGAATAACATATTACTGATGTGGGGTAGGTAGTACAACAATGGATATCTTCAGCGATAGAGGGATTGAGAACCTGGTAGCCACTAAGTCTGAAATGCAGGATGTCTTAGCAGTTTTAATCTAGATGTAAAGACATGGAAGATTTCTGAAGATTTGTTCACCTTCAGTCCACCCTGGAACTCAAAGAAAATGGAGTTTTATGTCAGTAGAGAATGCTAGTATTTCACTAGATGGTAGTGGAGCATGCCTTTAATCCTAACACTGGGGAGGCAGAGGCAGACAGATAACTGTGAGTTCCAGGGAAGCCTGTTCTGAGTGAGTTCCAAAACAGCCAGAACTACACAGGGAAACCCTCTTTCTACCAACTCCTCCAAAATAAATGCCATCAGTAGCACCATAGCATCAAAGATTGGCACACTCACTAGTAAGATGCAGAGTCTGGCAAGCATGACTGATTTCTCACAAATCTTTTAATATTTGGACCTCTTTAAGACGCTGCCCTGCGTATGTTCTCATCTCTGCTAAATTTCCTTGGATATACCTTCAAATAACTGCCCAAAGACCTGTCTCTTGGTCAATTTCAGATCCAATCAAGCTGACAATCAAGGTTAACTATCATTCATCAAGCCTATCACCATCCCTCACATTGTATACTTCAGTTAGCTTTTATCTCTGGTTAATGTGATCTTTATAAATCACATAAATCTACAGGAACTAACATTGCTACTACCTTTATATACTATATAGCTTCAATCTGAAATGCCCACTGCATGTTTATATTCTTAACACTTGTTCCCTAGTTGGTAATGCTATGGTTTGAGACTCTTTGAAACCTTCTGGAGATGGCACAGAGCTGAGTGAACTATGTCACTAGGGCCAGGTCTTTTGAAAGCAATAGCCAAGGTTCTGGTGCTGGCCTTTCTTTATGCTCCTGCATCTGCTAAGATGTGAGCAAGCTGACACATGCTCCCATATCCATGCCTCGCCCACCAAGGTGGAATAAAATCTCTTGAACTGTGGGCTGAAGTAAGTCTTCCCTCCCTTATTTTATCTCTGTCAGATATTGTGGTCATGATGAGGAAATGTAGGTAATACAAGTGTGAAGTTCTTCCTCCACTTTGGATCAATCCTACTTTTCTGGCACTAGCTACTTGATATACTGAACTCTAGCTTCCTACTTGTCATCTGCAGAACTCGGCAAGTTTTAACTCTTCTCATATTTTCCACTAGCATAATGAGCATTTGGTTGTATGATAATGTAAAGTATGAAACAAAATGCCTGACAGAGAGTACATAGTAAATGGGTTATTTTCTTTATAAGATCAGGTCAGATATGTCTTCTTCCAGGAACTGTTTCTTAATTTAATATGTAGTCTGATGGTAAAATTTCACCTTGAATGTACATTGATTTATGCAATCATCATGTCCTATATTTTTCTTAAAAGTCTGTGTGTACCCTTCCTTCTACCATTGGATTTCATTTGTAATTGCATAGTTTTGTTTTGTCATGTAGGTTTGCTCAATGCTCATCCAAAATCCCAA
Source organism: Peromyscus maniculatus bairdii (assembly GCF_049852395.1). Taxonomy (NCBI): domain Eukaryota; kingdom Metazoa; phylum Chordata; class Mammalia; order Rodentia; family Cricetidae; genus Peromyscus; species Peromyscus maniculatus. Next base: position 90,895,236 of record NC_134853.1, on the reverse strand, counting down.
AACAAAATTATTGGATATGTGGGTGAATTTATGAGTAGCAGAATAAAGCAGTGTTTGCATGAATAGATCACTGATCAGAACCTAGATCAAAAGCTTACTTTCTTATGATGTGTTATCTGGCTCCACCAGAAGAGCAATTTTTGTTTAGCATACAGTGGTGAGGCTGCAGGGGTGATAGAGGTGTCTTCCTAAGGAACTCATATCCCCTTGAGGAACCTACCATTACCTGAATTCTGTTGAAGGGTGCTGATTTCAATGATGAAAGTGGCAGACAACATTGGTGAGGCCTGGGTTAGTGATGGAGCCACCATGGCAAGGACCCTGGCAAGGTTCTATGGTGCAACTGCAATTTTAGGAAAGGACTGGCTTGGCCAAGAAGGCATTCATATATTTGTTCCCTTGGAAGGAAAGGGTGCTTAGAGATAAACCAGGCAAGGATTCAAATCTTCATTTTTTGTGGTATAATTGTGTGGCTGTCTGTAGGTCTTTTCACTTGTCTGAGTTTACATTTCCTCATCATTAGGTTGAAGAAAGAAGCCTGAGATACCAGTTGTGATAGGAATGGATGTGATCTATGCTCTTCCTATTTTATGGACAAATTTTAAGTAAATGAAAATGTATATCTGTCCATGTGTGTATGTGTGTGTGTGCTTCTGTCTCACATTTTTGCCATTTTCTTTGCCAAACTCAGTCTTTTCCACCTTGCATAAGCACATTTTACACACCACGCTAGAAGTCTTTTCTAATGCTTTATCCTTAACATTCAGACCAGCTCATTCTAATTGTTCACTCAGATGCCTGCCTTGCTTTCTCATAGTATATAACCATATATGAAAACAATTTTTGAATATTTCATTTGGTATCTGACTTTCCTGACAGACTAGGAACTGTTAACACATGGTAATTTTTAAATATGGTCATTAAGTCATGGCTGTAGACATATTTGGTTGGCACAACTGGGAGACATTGTAACTAGGTGGACAAACTAAGGAAATCCTTGGGTGTTTTACAGGGCCAAATGACACTCTGTGTAATAAAGAAATATTAGGTCCAATTGCCATTGATGTCACAGTTGCAAAGCTTTGCCACAGACTGTAAATTTTATATGGGAAAATATTTGATAATCTCATCCATAATCTTATTCTCATTATCAGAAAACAAACACATAGGTAATATTCAATAAATGTCTGTGCAATCAAATGAACACACACACACACACACACACACACACACACACACACACACACCTTTAGAACAATCTTATACCCGAATATAGGTCATCCTTGCTTCTGCATGGTCTCCTTTATTCTTTTGTACATAAGGCCTCACACCATAAGACTATAATTTTCAATCAAAACCACACTTTCTTGATATATAACTCCTACTGTATAATGCATACATGCTCACTTCCCCCAAGAAATAAATTTTAGCAGTTTCTACCTGTTTCAGTTTTCTTCCAGTACCCCACCACATATATGTTAACCTGCCCTGAGAACTAGCAGACTCACCTTCACCCACATATTTTCTCATCAAACACGTATGTGTGGTAGCAGAGGTTTGTCTTTTATCTTAGGTAAAACATGCTTGAACCAACAGGTGTCCAGATACATACACAGTGATAGAGAAGATGATGTACAGAGGATGGCCCCTTACAAAACCTCACTGATCTCATATAAGCCATAGGAGTACAAAAATCTATGCCATCGAAACTAGATCTAAAGCCAGATATCAAGCAGAGGCATCACATGTAACGTCTGTTAACTCTCTCTCTCTCTCTCTCTCTCTCTCTCTCTCTCTCTCTCATACACACACAGACAGACACACTCACACACATGCACACACACGCACACACACACACACACAATTGCTTTCTTTAAAAAACAAGATGTCAAGCTGTAGAAAATAATTTTAATCAACACCATGCTAGTGTGGGCTGAGGGTGAAATAGGATATTAATGCTTTTATCTCTGCTGGGGACATGGATGACTTTGCCACTGATTCTATTCAAAGTCGCACCCCAGGTGTGTTCTCATAGCATTTCTGCATTAAACAGTGGAGCGACCAGGTCTAACATCTTTTATTATCTCAGCAAAGCTGCACACACCGTGTGGTGGGACCATAATAAAAAGATCCAATACCCCATTAGCACAGCTAAATATTTGACTTCTAAACTCAAGTGGAAAATGAAACTCAGCACCTGGAGTGGAGCTGGCGAGGGGCTGTGATGTCTGAGACTGGACTATGCTTCTTCACTGTTTCATAGCTCTGCAGTTTACAAAGGCTTTGGGGGAGCATCTTTTCAGTGAACTTCCATGACAGCTGTGTGATGTAGACACTATTCAATCCTACTTTGCAGGAGGAAGCTCAAGCTTGGAAAAGTGAGGTGGCTTGTCCAGATGAATAGCCCTTAAAATCACATAGCCTGATTCCTTAACAGATGTGGTACATAAGTGCAGAGTATAGGATACTTTACTCCATGCTGATTTCTTCCTCTGCTCCAATGCACCAGCACTGGATTGTGAACATTCTAAACAGAAAATGCAATTTCAGTTTTACCATGGAGGAGGTTATCTTCCTATTTTCCTTTTTCTCCCCTTGCCCTTGGCTGTCCTACTAGACAACCTCCTCCAGATGGTGAACTCTCACTGCCTGTTATACACCAGACACTTATGATGAAAGGGAGTTATGACTAACACGCACGATGTCCTTGTGATCATGGGTCATCACATCCAGCTGAATAATAGACCTACATGTTCAAATAATAGAAGAAACTTGAGGGACAGAAAGTTTCAAGAAACTAGAAGTGGGGTAGGGATAAGAGAGTGCTAAGGTGGGGAAATGATCCTAAAAATTATATCAAAACTGGATTTCTAGTGAGAATTATTCATAAGGAAACAGAGAGAATGTTGCAGCTGGAGAGAATATCTAAAAGAAACAAATAACACAAGCAGATGCTCAGAGCAAAAAAATGATGCCCTTACAGTCACTGAGAGTAATTCATCATTATCAGAGGACTCTAGTAGTGAACTGGTGAGCAAAGTAGGTGAGGTAAGATGTTAGAGTCAAGGTAGTGTGCTGTGGGATGTTAATGTATGTCCTGTGGGAGCCCTTCTTGGGTTCCTTGTGGCGTTACCCAGCAGGTTTGCATAGAGGATGATTAGGACCATGGGCCTGAGTGCAGGTGTCTGAGATGGTCTGCACTTGCCTGTATTGGGGGGATGGTCTGTATGTCAAGTTGCTCTGATTGGTCAATAAATAAAACCTGATTGGTCGTGGCTAGGCAGGAAGTATAGGCGGGACTAACAGAGAGGAGAAATAAAAGAACAGGAAGGCAGAAGGAGACGCTGCCAGCCACTGCCAGGACAAGCAGCATGTGAAGATGCTGGTAAGCCACGAACCGCGTGGCAAGGTATAGATTTGTAGAAATGCGTTACTTTAAGATATAGGAACAGTTAACAGGAGGCCTGCCACGGCCATACAGTTTGTAAGCAATATAAGTCTCTGTGTTTGCTTGGTTGGGTCTGAGCGGCTGTGGGACTGGCGGGTGACAGAGATTTGTCCTGACTGTGGGCAAGGCAGGAAAACTCTAGCTACAGTAGTGACTGTTGGGAAGAATACAACCTCACCAACTCCACTATGTAAACACATGAACTAGCTTTTATTATGGTACAGGTTCTGATTCTGAATGTCTGAGATAGAGCACAAGATTTTTTCTCTTTGTAACAATATCTCAGGAGATAAGCTAGAACAGGACTATGGACCATATCTGAGTGACAAATTTATATCTGTGCTGTCCAGGTTGTAGTCACTAGCTACAAGTGACTACTGAATAATGAAAACTTTGTTGGCTCAATATGAGACATAAGAGTATGAAGTAGGTAACTTACTCTATGGATCTAGACAAAAAAAATCTGAAAGATCTTATTGGTCATATCTAATTGTCCTATGCTAAAATGATTGTGCTCTCATACTGAATTAACAAAAAAAGTAGGCAACAACATGAAGCTGTCCTGTTTTATGTAGTGGATGTTGATAGAAAAAATAAATCACATATTGACTGTATATTATCTTGGAGCATTCCATCCAGGTGAAGGACAGTCCAGGCTGTTTAAATCACAACAGAAAGCCCAGCAACAGAGAAATTCAAAAGAGAGAAAGAGAAAGGGATCTGAGTGGCATGGGGGGTATGAAAATGATACTAACAGAATTAACCATTAGAATTGATTCCACTTACCTTTCACATTTTAAACTGTGTGTTAAGGACTTTTGAATTACTTCTACTGCTCTTATTATTGTTCTACCAGGCTGTACTGCCCTGGACCTAGTCTCTCTGCCATGGTTAATTTACCCACTGCTCTTTAGTACTGTAGACCTTTCTATCCTTCTCATAATGGCTTCCTAGTTATTAATATTATTCACCTAGTTCATCAGAAATTGCTGCTTCACCTACAACAGAGGTTGTTAACCTTGGAATCATCAGAGAAGCTAGGGACCTAACCATAATTGGTTCTAATCTAAGTATATGACCTCAGGTAGCCTTTATGTGTATTCAATGTACTAAGAAGGAATGCAGAGTTAATCTAAGTGCTTATTTTTCAGATAGTTAAATTAAAGATCAGAGACAGGATACTTAGTTCAGGTAACAAATTAATCAAGGTTTCTTGATCCCCATTGGTCCTTACTCTCTCCTTTTGTACCTTGTGTGAATATCATTCATGTGGGTCCACTATAGTATTTCTTCAAGTACATTTGTATTTGAATCACACACTAGGAAGGGAAGTATATGTGTAGGCACCCTGGAGAACTGGAAAAAGACCTCAATCAAGAAAAAGGATGCTCTGACATGTAGGAAAAATCCAAGGTTTAAGATAAATGCATAGTGTTAAAACAAAAAGTGGCTCATTTAGTCATGTAAACACTGGTGAAGTTTAATTCTTCTTCTTCTTCTTCTTCTTCTTCTTCTTCTTCTTCTTCTTCTTCTTCTTCTTCTTCTTCTTCTTCTCCTCCTCCTCCTCCTCCTCCTCCTCCTCCTCCTCCTCCCCCTCTTCCTCCTCCCCCTCCTCCTCCTTCTTCTCCTCCTATCTATCTGTCTGTTTATCTATCTATCTGTATCTTTATCTCTCTCATATAATTTTATATTTAACTTCATTTCTTGATAGTGTCAAAAGCCAGAAGCATTCCATGATCATGATGCTGTTTACTGAAGGAATCCCTGGGACTCAAGATGGTTCCATTTTAGAACTCCTTGCAACAGGCTTGGCAGGCTGACATCTGGTTTACCAAAACCCTGCTTTGCCTACAGTGCATACTCAAAGCTATATTTTTGTAGACTGAGTCAGAATGCCCCTCAAGTTTCTCCTCTGATATCCAAGGGATTATCCTAATTGTATTCCCCTAAGGAATTTCAATAAATGAAACAGGCAGCTTTAGTGACACATCAGCAACTCTTGCCTTTGAAGAAAGTCTCCTATACTATCCTTTATGAACTCATCTGTTAAAATTATGAACAAAATGTTTAAAGGATTCTCCATTATTCTAACTTTTCTCTAAGAATCCTTCTGGGTGAGAGAACAATATTATAATGTGTTGTTTTATGGCTTTTAATAAATCAGAAAACATTTCAAAACTGATTTTAGATGGAACAGTTTGAACTGTACTCATCAATCTAATAATATAGGATTGCAGATCTAGAAAGAACCCTTGGAGTCATGGTGCTTAATCTCTTTCTTGTACAGATGAGAGTGATTTAAAAGTACAACTCTCACCTCAAAGTAGATATGCAATAATTCATTCTTAAGCCGACATGAGTGACCATGACCCGAAAACACAGATTTTGGTTTATATATTCCAATTCTAATTCTATATTAAACTTTTCATAGTAACAGGAAAAAGTCATAGATCAGCACACTTTTAAAATTCACTCGTGGAAGCATGCTAGGAAGTACATTTTTCAGCAAAGCAGAGAAATTTCGATGATAGGCTCTAGATGGTATGTGATAACATTTTTAGTGTATGGGTTAGTAGAATCTATAAAACTGTTCATATATCCCAAAAAATTTTACATGATAGTCAAATGACATTAGGTCAGACACCAGTGGAGAATAGATGGCTAGTAGGGGTTTAAAGATAGCCCAAGATAATTTGTCTCTGGATCTGTAACATTCCACCATCTCTACAATCATTAATTTCCAATCAGTCAATCAGCTTTGGCAAAATGTTCAAGGAGCTTCTTTCTGTGAACCTTTGCTCACAGGGGTGACATTGACCTCAAAGTGGGTTGACTTGCTCAAATGCCACAAAGATCAATGGTTTAGAGAAACAAACAATTTCTCATTGGTCCTTTGATGTCATAAAGTTGAAAAGAGGCTCCACATAAGACAATATCAGTTTTTGGTGGGTGTTTCCCAACTAGCTATATATACTAAGATGGTCAAAGCATTGTTCTTGCCTACAAAGGGCCTAACACTGTATGAACTCACAATTATAATTAGGGCTAAGTTCCAATATTTCTTCCATGTTTAGGTAAATGGGTTACCATCTTGGAAGATTTTTGTCTATTTTTTCCCACTGCTTTATTTCCTAGAACCTTTATTTAATAGAAATATAAATCATGAGGCTAGAGAAATGCATCAGCCTTTTAAAGCACCTTGGTGGTCCAGGGTTTGATTCTCAGCATTCACATCAGACAGCTCACAACCACTTGTAACTTCAGTTCCAGGAGATTTGTCTCCCTTTTCTAGCCATGTAGGCACCACATGAATGTGGTACACATACTGACAGACAAACACATACATACATATATACATACATACATACATACATACATGTAAATAAAAACAAATGAATCATGTTGGTAAATTTATTTTACTACATTCAATCTAGACATCTCTTTATTGGAATCAGCATTTACAGTATTCTACAAAAGTGACAGACCCAGTTATAAAATATCCTAGGACTTAAAGTATTCCTTTTGGTAGGTGGGATAGTTTCTCACTTTCCAACAGAAATTTTCAATTTTAAAGGTTTTCCAGTATCTTCATTAACCCAATAAAAAGAAATAGGTAGCCCTACATGTAATATTTCTATTTTTCTTGAGTCAATACATCTGAAAATTTGTTTCAGTTTTCAATCTCTATAAAGCAATAGTGAGATATTTTGTTCTATTTTCACTGTAGGTTTTTGAAACCTGGTGTGCATTTTATACTTATAAAGCTGTATAGTTCAGAGTACATTTCAGTGTGCCAAAATCACAATGGCTGGGGCAACCATATGAGACAGTTCAGCTCCAAACCCAAATTTGTATGAAACTTAGTAGCAACTCAAAAAGTAAGCATTAAGTTCTTATGAGTAAATGGGTTGGCTAAGGAACCCATGTTGTAGAATCCCTAATGTCATCCATTCACTATCTTAGCAAACAAAACAGCTAGAGAACAATGACCTCTTCCATAGTAGGGTATTTAATTATCTTACTCCCAGAAGAGAAAGTGAACACAAGCCCTTCCCAGTAAACAAGCCCATCCTGCCCTTGAACCTGGTTCCAAAGGGGCTTAGCACACCTCCGGTGGCACATATGTGCCCAGGGAATGTGTCCTGGAGGAAAGGTTCCTTTGATAATAATTGGCAAGAGCACTGTAGAGGAGCTGGGCTTCTGCCTCTTGCCCAGGGCTCTTCACACCAAACCCTGCTGTCATGCAAATTGATTTATTTTCAGGATCTCGAATAGTGTAACAATTGTATCAAGGACATGCTGGTGGGGTGCAGATGCTGCAGCACTGATTACTATTTAAATTTCTGTGTGAGTAGGTGTCCAGTGGGCACAGTTGCAACTCATTGTGTTGGGATCTGAATTCGCCTGCAGTAGGGATGCTGGATGCCATTTACCCAACAGAAGACAGGCACCTGCTACTGTGCTTTCTTTTAAACAAACATATGTTTGAGGATGTGCCTGAGCCTCATAGGGTTCCTAACATTCCTCCTAAGCAAACCCATATCAAAGCCTGAGAATTGTACCTCTGAAGTCCCTTTCCCTTCTTCTGTGTGTCTATATTCTCCTCATTCTTAAGACCCAGTCAAGAGAAACACCTAGTAACACATTTAACTGGGTTCCTTTACTGGGCTTCCTGGTGTGCCTAAGAATTCCCTCTTCTTCCTCTGGATGGGGCAGGCTGAGTTCTATACCCCGATCCTCTACTTGCTGCTTTCTTCCTAGCTCACAGAAAGACTGTGTTCCAGGAAAGCTGTCTCTTAGAATTGAATAACTATAATATCTGAGCTGAGACTAACATTTCACAATGTTTGCTACATCTACTGTGTGTTTGTGTGTGTGTGTGTGTGTGTGTGTGTGTGTGTGTGTGTATGTGTGTGTGTGTGTGTGTGTGTGTGTGTGTGTGTGTACATACAGAGCCTGTGTAGGAATCAGGGAACTTTCTGGAGTCAGTTCTCCTCTTCTACCTTGTGAGTCTCTGGTATTGAACTTGGGTGGTCATTGGTGAAAAACATCCTACTACTGAATCCCTCTCAGTATTGAGCATGAACTTTTACTCCTCCTAAAACAGGATTTCCTTCTTAAACTTCTCTATTTGTGACACTCCCGAACTGAGAAATTTTTACATAGAGTTGATATATTAGGCTTGTTAAGCAAATACTGGTAATAAATGACAAAGAAATATGTTCAGAAGTAGTTATGAGTACAGACAAGAATTATCATTTATTAAAAACAAAAGCAACTTTGCATTTGCATATGAATAAGAAGAATATACTTTAAGTATTATTATATAACAAATTAAATATTGATGATATATTTGTGACTGCAGGACGTAGATCATCTTCAAAGTTTTCAGTTTATTGATATTTTGATTTTATAACCACCAATTCCAAGAATAGCACTATGCATAAATACACAGTACAGCATGGCAGAACTGTATCTAAGGCTATTTCAGAAATTCTTAGAAAGTCTGTCCTAGTCCCAAGCCACAATTCATTTAGTGCTTATTTATAAATTTCAAGCCAGCAACTCAAGAATTGATTATTAATATCAAACTTTCTCACACAATACAATCCAAAGACATACCAATATGATATTTGCCTGCTGAGAAATGACAGTAGGGAAATGCTAAAAGTATTAATTTTTCACTAATTAATCCATTGTACTTCTGTAAGAGCAGAAACTTCATGTTCATAAAAACATTGAAACTCATGACATACAGTAGTCTTATATCTGAGCCAAGATGTTTCAGGCGGTGCTCATTGGTACTGGGTGGTATTACAACCTGCACCATGTAAAGAGCACACGCTGTGTGTTTTTCAGAGCCAAGGTTACTATGAAGTCATGAGATGTACTATAGGCTAGTGGTGACGAACTACCTCAGATTAATGGCACTTGATTTTGAATGAAATTCTGGTCCTTACACATTCAGAAGCCTTTAATCATTGCCAGATTTTTCACAGTCCCCACACTCAGTTAAGTGACCCAATGCTTAGTGCTCTCAGAGTTTCCCAGCCTCTAGGTATTTGTGTACCATTTTACAATCTTTGCCCTAGCTATTACATTAATGATGTCTTATTGTGTTTGAGTCTTTCTACTTCCTATATTTAAATACGTTTACTTTCATGTAATGCAATAATACCCTTGAAAAATGAGCATATGTGTATTTTGTACTTTATCTGTTTTACTATAATCATAATATAGTGAATACTTATTTTTTTAATTTTTTGTTCATTTTTGCATACCAATCACAGATTCCCTCTCTCATCCCTCCTCCAACTCCCCCCACGCTTACCTTCCCCCACCCCCACGCAACCCATCCTTTATCCCCTCTTCCAACAGGGTAAGTTCTTATAAATAGATGCATGTGTAATACAGTCTCTGTGTACCTGCTGAAACTGAGTGTGCTACCGCTAGTGACATATACGTTTAATTTAAAGTCTTTCTTGAACATACTTCTGTTCAGAGTTCTCAGTGAACTTTTCAACTTTACCTAGTGTCTAAAGTAGTTAGATTTGAAGACTAACTTATGAAATCTATTCTTTTTAAATAGGAATTTTATCACATATTCGATGTTATGTGTTAATAGTTGGAGCCCATCTTTTCTTAAGTCAAGGCAAAAGGAGATGAGGTTATGGGCAAAATGCTGAACTAATTAGCTCCATGCAGGTTTACTTAGAAGGCTCATTTTAGGAACTGTATTATTTAAACATCAGATAACTGATTTTTTAATAACTCTTTTTCTTCTTCTAGTAAGTATAATTTTCTTCTCTGAGGTTTCACAAGGTAAAACTTTCCCCACACAGAGGCCTGATTGTAGTGCTCAATTTTTTGATGGGGTTAACTTCTATGCTGGATGCCCCCTTTTTTTTACCCCTCCTATTCCCTTCCTCTCAGGCTTCAGGTTGTGTGGGAATACTGATCTACATAGGATCTGTCCCCTGCCCTGTTTGTCCTTCTTTGACTGTTTCTCATGTGATGGTAAATACAATAATATCCTGATTTCTGAAGTTCTTTTACCCTGATCCCTTTCTGAGTGCCATGAACTCATTGCATTTCAAAATTTAAGTAAATACAGTGTTCAGGCTACAAATTTAGACAACATGAAAAATCAGACACAAAGGGCCCTTGAAGCACACTGATTCATCCACAACATGCCTGGTCCTCCAAACAGCTACAACTTATGGTCTCCAAGTAAAGCTAAGTCACAGTGAAGGTAGTGTAAACCTTGTTAGAAAAGAGGCATGTTTATTTATGTTCACATTTCATTGTGATTATTAACAGCCCACAAAGATCTGTTGGGTTCAAAATAGCAACAGTCCAAGAGCTTGTAACTTTGATGCAGTTTTTCAGAGAATCAGAGCATTCTCATCTTTTAAGCAACTCACATTTCTATTCTTTCTATCCAGGGCTAAGAGTCCACCTTCCTTTCACAAACACTTCAAAGAGTATTTACAGGATCAGGATCCATCCCTGGTGAATGAGCTGACTTTTTGGAGCCCATTACCTATGGTGGGACATCTTGCACAGCCTTGATGCAGGGGGAGGGGCTTGGACCTGAATCAACTGAATGCACCAGGCTCTGCTGGCTCCCCATGGGAGGCCTTACCTTTTTTGGAGGAGGGAATGGGGAGTGGATTGGGGAAAAAGGCCAGGGTGGGGGGTGGGGAGGGGCCTGGAGAAGGGAAGAAAGGAGGATCTGTGATTGGTATATAAAATAAATAAAAAGTTTCTTAATTAAAAAAATGAATTCTGAGCAACCTAAAAATAAATATGCCGGGGGCTGGAGAGATGGCTCAGAGGTTAAGAGCACTTCTTTCATATATTGTAGGAAGCTTCTGTATTAGTAAATTTTTTTTTTTTTGGTTTTTCGAGACAGGGTTTCTCTGTGTAGCTTTGCGCCTTTCCTGGAGCTCACTTGGTAGCCCAGGCTGGCCTCGAACTCACAGAGATCCGCCTGCCTCTGCCTCCCGAGTGCTGGGATTAAAGGCGTGCACCACCAACGCCCGGCTTTTAACTGTAAATTTAATGAAAGAAAATTATAAAATGAAAATTAATCCCTTTTAATATACTTTAGTCCTAAATCAAGGATCAAACTTGGTTTCTTGCTATAAGAAATAAGCTCTTTCTTAATCAAAACAACACCAACTCAAGGGGAAGGGTAAGATAGAAATGGGGAGAGGCACCACTGTTTAATGCCAGAATTTCCAGAGTGTTTCCATATACGCTGTTTCATCTGCCTTACAGATGCTAGAACAGAAGATATCAAAAGCATGATTTGTCAGACACAATCAAAGAAAGACTTGTTTAGACAGACGGATGGGTTGCCAAATTCAAGGTATGTGTTGCTGGAGGGCTTCTCTCCAGGTTCCCCAAGCCCCGCAGTCCCACAATCCACATATAAAATAATCACTCAGACGCTAATATCACTTACAAACTGTATGGCCATGGCAGGCTTCTTGCTAACTGTTCTTTTATCTTAAATTAACCCATTTTTATAAATCTATACCTTGCCACGTGGCTGGTGGCTTACCGGCGTCTTTACATGTTGCTTGTCCTGGCGGTGGCTGCAGTCTCTCCCCTCAGCCTTCCACTTCCCAGAATTCTCCTGTCTCCTTGTCCCACCTACTTCCTGCCTGGCAACCTACTTCCTGTCTGGTCACTGGCCATCAGTGTTTTATTTATATAGAGAGATATCCACAGCATTTCCCCTTTTCTTCTTTTTTTTTAAAAAGGAAGGTTTTAACTTTAACATGGTAAAATTACATATAACAAAACAATTATCGAGCAAGAATTACAGTTACAATATTAAAGAAGATGTCCTATCTTATATTTGTGAATTTAAAGTTTTATATCTAACTTATCTTTTATCATAACTGAGGAAATTACAGCTATCTAGTTTTCAACCACATCAAAGACCTGAGAAGGAACATAATGGTACCTGAGAAATGGTAGATGGATGCAAGCAACTTTCGGGAATCTTGCAAAAGTAGACCAAGACAGCTGGCAGCCTGGACAGTCACCTAATGTTTCTCAGCATTGTTGGTGCATTCAAATTGGCTACAGGCCTAGAGTATATGACAGACCATTTTCATAAGCAAGAATTTTGAGAGACCATCTTACCCTGTCTTGGCAGAGTACAGTGGTCGCTTTCCTTGTGTCCCGCTTGTCCAGAAAGGACAGCATTACATTTGTACTGTCAGCCATCAAGGCAAGGGCAGTTCTTTGCCCAGAAGGCCATTTTGTGCCAAAAAGACAAACTTCCAAATGGAAATGTCTTAGAAGCCCAACATTCTCTCGGGATCAATTGGTGCAGCCGGGAGTAATTGTGTCTCATGTCAACAGAATTCTAAGTTATTTAAATGTCATATTCTCTAGGTCTCGTGCCCCACGTTGGGTGCCATTTGTTGCTGGAGGGCTTCTCTCCAGGTTCCCCAAGCCCCGCAGTCCCACAATCCACATATAAAATAATCACTCAGACGCTTATATCACTTACAAACTGTATGGCCATGGCAGGCTTCTTGCTAACTGTTCTTTTATCTTAAATTAACCCATTTTTATAAATCTATACCTTGCCACGTGGCTGGTAGCTTACCGGCGTCTTTACATGTTGCTTGTTCTGGCAGTGGCTGCAGTCTCTCCCCTCAGCCTTCCACTTCCCAGAATTCTCCTGTCTCCTTGTCCCACCTACTTCCTGCCTGGCAACCTACTTCCTGTCTGGTCACTGGCCATCAGTGTTTTATTTATATAAAATGATATCCACAGCAGGTATGTGTGTTTGAATGTACATGTCTCACTTGGATTTTACCTCAAGAGTTTGATCCATTGGTAATAACTGTGAAGGCAACTATTAGGAAAGATTTTGAAGATGTAACAGACTTATTTTCCAGAAAAAGCAGTGATTAATTAATAATGTCTGATTAGTTAATAATAATAATAATACCTGGATTCTATTTTGTCCTCTTCCAGTAATGAGTAAGGTCACTTCAAGGTCTCAGAAGGTCACATCTTCCTCAGAAGTTATTCAGAGTCTAAAATCAGGATATTGGAGTCAATCATTGATAAATGTTCATGCTCCTGAAATAGCATACAGGTAGGTAATAATAGCCATTGTGTTAGAACAAGCATGCTCTTATATAATTGTATATTTCATCCTGATATATCAACATATTACTCCTCCTTTTATTCACTCAGATACATTGTCTAAATAATATATTCCTTATATAACTAATAAATACTGCAACTATTTAAAATGGTAATATTGAGTCATTTATGTAAAATTAGAAATAGATCAGTGTTTTTTCTAATACATCTTGGGAAGTAGTCAGAGTCTTGTTTCTGCATGGTGACAGCAGTTTACCTACACAGTGTACTCTGTACACTTGGCACATCTTATGATTATCATGTGGAAGACTAGAGAATCAGAGAAGCAGATAACAAAGAAAGATCCAAAGACACTGTAATGCAAGAAATTATAACAAGTGTTCCTCCCTTCTACAACAAAAATAAAATAAATGCATTATGAAAATATTAGGATATGCAAGTATGGAATTTGCCAGTACATATTTATAGATCATGATAACAGAAATTATGCCTACCATGCCAAGCACTGTGTCACCAATGCTTTATAGAATATCTGGGACTAAAAAATAGAGTCTGAATATATGTGTATATAAGTAAAGGTTAACAGTAATCTCACCTAATTCCTGAAACATAAAAATAACTAGTCTTAACAATATTATAAAGCATATAAACTTCATTGACAAATATATACATATTCATTTTAAAATTTTATTTTAAATTATATGTGTATGTGTGTGCATGGGTACAGGTGTGCATGTGAGTGCAGATGCCTGAGAGGGCAGAAAAAGATTTGGCTGGAATTACAGGTGATTGTGAGCTGCCCCTTGTGCTTGTTGGAATTGGAATTTGGGTCCTTTGCAAGGGCAGTATGGGTTCTTAAATACTGAATCAAGTCTCTAGCTGCTGTGGGATGGTCTTTCTGTACATCTGAATATGTGTTGTTACTATTGGTTAATAAAAAAGCTGTTTTGTCCTACGGTAACACAGAATATAGCCAGGCAGGAAATCGAAGAAAGATATAGGGAGAAGAAATGCAGAGTTGGGAGAACTGTGAAGCCTCCAAGAGAGCAAGATGTAATAGAACACAGGTAAAGCCATGAGACACATGGTGATACATAGATTAAGAGAAATGGGTTAATTTAAGGTATAATAGCTAGCTAACAACAAGTTTGAGCCATCGACCAAACAGTTTGTAAATAATATTAAGCCTCTGAATGGTTATTTTATATAAAAAAATAAAACAACAAAAAAACAAAACAAAAAAAAAAAAAAAAAACACCGGCTGCTGCTCAGGCAGGACCAGGCGGGACCAGGCGGGACCAGGCAACACTGCGAAACTTCAGTCTACATCTAGCCCCTGGCATTCCTTTTAAACCACACCTTTACTGAAGTATAATATTACAGTAATAATTTATTTAGAGTAGATAATTTAATCATGAGTTTTGGGAAATGTATGTATCCACATAATTATCATAATAATAAGGGCATAAAATTTTTCTTCACCCTCAAGAAATCTTTTGTAAACTTTCAAAGTAAATCTCCAATCCTTTTTTTTTTATTTGAGAAATGTTTTTATTCATTCTACATACCAATCAAAAATGTCCCTCTTCCCTCCTTCTACCCTTTCAGCTTCCCCCTCGAACCCTTGTCCCATTAATTCCTACAAGAAAGTAAGGCCTCCCATGGGGAGGTACATTTAGTAGAGGGAAGTCCAAGCCCACTCCCCCTGCCTCAAGGCTGTGTGAGGTATCACATTTCAGATCCTAAGGGATTCCCCCCTTGGCCATGTCCTCTGGCAAGTACCTAGCAATTACCTGCTGCCTATTAGGGGTGGTGCTTCAGGGTAAAGCACAGAAACTACCACTACATCTCCTCCTTTTGTCTAAGGAACAAAGTTCAAACATATCACAAAGCTATATACAATAGAAATAATCATTAAGGAGAAATAAAGGGTGATGACATAAACAAATGGAACTACAATCAACAAGAACAACATCAAACAAGAGACACACACTAAAATCCAGAGAAGTCTGGAGCACAAGTAAATGGCATGTTACACAGATCATTTCAAATGGTGTCCCATCCTGATGAACCTGAGTCTAATATTTAATATGTTCTAGGTAAGATACAAGAAGATTGTAACTGTAATTGTTAGACTTCAATCCCATCAAAGACCTGGGAAGGAATATAATAATACCTGAGAAATGTAAGGTGGATGTAAGCAACTATTGGAAGTCTTGAGAGAGTAAACAGAGACAGCTGGCAGCCTGGACAGTCACCTAAAGTTTCTCAGCATCATTGGTACATCCAAATTGGCTACAAGCCTAGCATATCTGACAGACCATTTTCAGAAGCAGGAATTTTGAAAGACCACCTTACCCTGTCTTGGCAGAGTTTGGTAGTCACATTTCCTCATGAAGTTTAGATCAACAGCTATGGAGCCTGCATGGGACTGGACTAGGCCCTCTACACAGTGAGACACTTGTGGATCTGCTTAAGGGCCCCCTGGTGCATGAGCAGGCTTTTTGGAACCCACTACCTATAGTGGGACAATCCTTATGCCCTGAAATCTTCCAATTTAATATCTCTTGGTATAGTTGTATGTCTTCTTGCGTCTCCTCTTCATAAAACTAAGTGGCATGTGGTCTTTTTTGCCTGCTTCTTTTATAACATAATCTATATATAACACATAAACTATATATAACACAAGTATCTATAGTTTGTTCCAAATATCTGATTCCATGAGTTTGCATGTCTTCCAACTGAGTAGCTTAAATTCTCTAACTTGTTCTATTTTAAAGTAGCAATTGTTGCTGTGGGTCATTTTTATTTTCATACACATTATAAATCAAATTTTGATTTGTACAAAAAGAAAAAAGCTTGAATCTTAAGATTCATAAATATGGTACAATTACCCACATCTTTAAAAATTTATTCCAGCAAAATGATCAAGCACTAGGTATAAAGATATTACTATTTTAAAATAAATTTACTCCAAATGTTTTATGCTTTTTTCGTTTTTATTTATTCCCATTTCTTGAAAGTAGAGGTTTTTTTTCTCATACAATAATTCCTAATTATTTTTCTCTTCCATCTACTCCTCCTACTTTCCAACTCCTCTACTATCCAATCTATTCCATGTGTGTCTCTCGTTAGGAAAGAACAGGCTTCTAAGAGATAACAACCAAGTGCAACAAAATAAAATACAATAAGATGAAGCAAAAACTATCATATCAAAATGGGACATGACAACTCACCAGGAGGAAGAGTTCAAATAGTAGACAGGAGAGACAGATATCCCCTTGTTCTCAGTCAGGCATTCCTTAAAATATTTATCTAGTAGCTTTACTATGTATGCAGAAAACCTGGTGCAGACTCATGTAGACCCTGTGATTTCTGCTTCAGGCTCTGTGAGATCATATGCATCTTGATTAATTGATTCAGAGGGCCTTGTTCTCCTTTTTTCCTCCATACACTCTGATTCTTATTATCTTTCTCTCTCCTCTTCTGCTGGATTCCCTGAGCTCTGAGAGGAAGAATTTGATGGAGACATCATAATTAGGTTCTCTCTCCACTAAAGGTCAGACTATGTGTTTCATCTTCTCTTTCCATTTGCTGCTGGAGGATGTTTTTCTGATGAGAACTAAATAAGGTACTGATCTATAAGTATAACAGAATACCATTTGGAGTCATTTTTTGATACTCTTTTTTTTTTTTAAGACCAGAAGTCCAAAGTCTGGTTTTGTCCTAGGAATCTGGGTTTTTTAGTCAATGGTCCTTAGTTATACAAGCAGTGTCTGGTATGGGTTCCATCTTGTGGAGTAGGCTTTAAGTGAAATCATACATTGGTTGGCTCCCACAAGTTCTTACTTTCCCCTTAGTTTTTATCATGACTATAAGTTAAAGTTCTTCAGATGTTCCTTCTACACTGATTGAAATAGTCACATATATTTTTTCATTATCTATCACTACAGTGAGTTATCTTGGCAGATTTTCTGTATGCATATACATGTGTATGCATAGTTATATTTGTGTGTACATATGCATATGCATTGCATGAGTGTGGAGGCCAGATATAGATGATGCATGTCTTCCTGGATTGCTCTTGAGGCCACATGTTGAGATGGATTCTCACTTGAACCCAGATCTTATTAATTTGGCGAGTCACTTGTGTGGGTGTTGAGGCTCTAAACTCGTGCTCTTACACTTGGTTTGCACATTCTTTATCCATGTAGTGATCCCCCTGGTCCATACATCAATGCTTTCGTGGATTTTTAACATACATCAAGGAATCTCTCATCTTTGCCTTTGGTTCCTGGGATGAAATTTAAATATTTTTTTTTTTGCATACTACCACTCATTTCAAATTTCCTATCACAAAGTAATTTCATATATGTTAGCATTGTATTCACTTACTATCCACAGGATAGAATGTGAGTTCCTTTGTTAAATCTTCTGTTTAACCTAGATAGAATTTTATCATGTTTTGTTCATCATTCCAAATATATTTTTTTTATTTTATTGATTTTCCTAATCCTTTTCTAACTTTTTGATATATATTTAAGTCATCTTTTATTTTTCATACTGATAATAGATTTTATTTCCTTATTGCTATACTAGTTTTTATATATAAATTAAAACATAGACTGAAGTCTTTATTCCTTTTATTATAATAAAATATTCGCTGTATATTTTTCTCTCAAAACTGATTTGCTCCATCCACAGTTTTTTTTCATGTGTACCAATTCTAATTTACTTGAAAATGATTGTGAATTCTTCAATTGTTTACAGCTGTGTTGCAGTTTTCAGTGAACTTGGGACATGATGATGGGGAGTTTCTAAAGTAAAGCAGAGAAGGAAGAAAGAACAGGGAAATTTTCATTTTCCATTTAACACTTCTCATTCTATTAACTCATTTTGAATCTTGCTTGAGTTATTTCAAATATCTGAGGATTTTTTAAAGTATATTCTACATTCTGATTTCTCTCGCTTGTGTTTTGGTCATAGAATACTGATTTTAAGTTTATTTAGTTTCTTGAGTAGTCTAGAATGTTCTATTACTTTGTTAACTCCTCATTTTTTATTGGAAATGGTATGTTTCCTTTAGTCACTCTGTACTCCTAAACTATCATTAGGTGAAGGCTGTTGATAATATTTTTTAAGTCATCAAAATTCTTCATTTTAAAACCAATTTTCTTCAACAATTACTGTAGCAGGAATCTCAAAAGTTCTTATTAATAAAGTCAAACCTGAGGCCAGTTATTGGGGTGAAATGCTGGATGGTCAGAGAGACAGAATAAACCCACAGTTACCTCACCTCGCCGGATCCTCAGCTGGTCCTGTTTCCTCAGACTGGAAGCTTCTGTGTCCTCATCCCAATGGCTCTCAGCTGAACTGCTGCTTAAAAGCCTGAATGCTTAACCAGCCAATGCTTAACCAGCCAAATGCTTCTAGTTTCTCGTCCTCATGCCTTATAAACCTTTCTGCTTTCTACCATCACTCCCTAGGATTAAGGCTTGCTTTCTGGGATTAAAGGTGTGAGTCACCATGCCTGGCTGTTTCCAATGTGGCCTTGAACTCACAGAGATCCCAGATGGATTTCTATCTCTGGAATGCTAGGATTAAAGGCGTGTGCTATCACTGCCTAACTAGTGGCTTTTCTGTTCTCTGACCCCAGATAAGTTTATTAAGGTACACAATATTTTGGGGAACACAATACCATCACAAATTACTAAAAGAAGACAAATTCCCACTATATTATATACTTTATTTCTCATATGTAGTTATAATGAAAACATGAATAACTTTGATTTTTTTCAAAACTCTCTATCCCATTACACTGCTTCTTTTATTGTAATTTTATACATAGTATCTGTTTACTTATAATCCAGAATGAACTGAAGCCTACTAAACATTTTTCTTCCTTATTTATTTATTTATCTATTTATTTATTTATTTGTTTGTTTATTTATGAGGCAGGGTCTCCTATAACTGAGGTTGGCTTTAACTTGCTATGTAGATGATTCTGGCCTTGAGTACCTGATACTTCTGCTTCCACATCCTTAGAGCTGGAGTGACAGGCTTGAGCCAACATGCCTGGATTTTTCTGCCTTCTTGTTGGTTTTTCTGCCCTCTCTGCTTCATTTTGAATCTGCTGTGGGATATCTCTCTATATAAATAAAACACTGATGGCCAGTGACCAGACAGGAAGTATAGGCAGGACAAGGAGAGAGGAGAATTAGGGAAACAGGAAGAAGGGGAGAGACACTGCAGCCACCACCAGGACAAGCAACATGTAAAGACGCCGTTAAGCCACCAGCCACGTGGCAAGGTATAGATTTATAGAAATGAGTTAATTTAAGATAAAAGAACAGTTAGCAAGAAGCCTGCTATGGCCATACAGTTTATAAATAATATAAGTGTCTGAGTGATTATTTTATATGTGGATTGTGGTACTGTGGGGCTTGGTGGAACCTGGAGAGAAGCCCTCCAGCAACAAATGGTGGCCAACGGCTCAAGTTTCCACTTAAACCTGAGAATATTTAATAACCAATTCTAAACAGAGCCAAAAACAGGTTCCTGCTTCTTGTCTCATACGGACAGCTAGACACCGCAAAACGCAGGTTTGAACACTGGCGTGTGCATTTGACCAGCAGTATGGAGAAAATGAGGCGTCTGCCAGCGGCACATTATGCTGTGTGATAGATTTAGTCTTTACTAGTATTAAAAAAAAAGGTTTCTGGGCTACACGCTGCTTTGATTAAAGCTTAGATCCACTATTTCTGAGACTTGACTCACAGAACTGGCGGAAAACGCCATGTTGGTAAGCTGAAATGGGCGGAGCCAGCACCCACAGTGCCATTTCAGTCTTAGAATACTGCAGTTTAAAGCAATAGATTCACAATACGTAGGCTTGAAAGAGACAAAAAAAAAAGATAAATTAATATAAAAAAGCCACGTAAAGATGAATATTACACAGACAATCTGGATTGTGTTGTCTTTGGGATTTTTAACTGCAAAAAAACATTTGAGCGAAAAAGATGTTGAATTAAACCAATATGTATGTTTTAAAGGTACCTTGACTTCAAAATTTGGATTTAAGGATATGTTGCTTTGGAAAAGAGGTTCTGCTTTTGTTTCCACAGAAAGCCAGAGGCTGTGGATTTGTTCCAGATTAAGATACATCAGGTTTCACCAGCCAAGACCCCCTGAAAGGTCGCCGATGACACCATGGCCCAGATGATCCAACATCCAGAGCTGTTTCAAGGCAAATGGTTCACACAATACACCCTCACGGACTACCCCATAGGCCTAAAATTTTCTTTGCATCCCCATAAGATACAGTGCCCCCCTCCAGCAGGAAGTAGTAAGAGATGCTACGCCCAAATTCCCAAATATACCAAGCTGGCTTTAGAGGTGGAATTGGCTCACCCCCCTCTAAACCCAGACATATTGCTTTTAAAAAATGGTTAAGAGATTCTTGTGTCCCAAACCAGAAGAGCCCTCTGGTGTGAGACAGAGAAAAACCAATATTTTTATTTAAAACAGGTTGATTATAAATGTGATCTCTTTCTAAAAAAGAAAAGGGGATATGATATAGATATATAGGAGGATATAGAGATGATAAGATAAAAGGGTAGATTAATGAACCTACTTTTAAAGAACAACTTGTTTAAAATGTTTTACATTGGTATAGATTTTAGTTTATGTTTAAAATGTTTTACATTGGTATAAATTTTAGTTTATTGATACAAACTTGAAGTTAATTTTGTTATAATATATATATATATATATATATATATATATATATATATATATATTCTTGTTTGAGGTATTATGTTTATGTAACTCATTTAAAATTGTAATGGATAATTAAAAAATAGATTAATAATTAGTCATCTATGATAATCATATTTGTAGGCATGTTAGTTAAGTCTTCTAGGTATACATAGATATATTTCAGATAGATAGGTAATCTTCAAACACTTCATAGACCTAGAGAATATGGCATTTAAATAACTTAGAATTCTGTTGACGTGAGACACAATTGCTCATAACTGCACCAATTTGATCCCGAGAGAATGTTGGGCTTCTAAGACATTTCCATTTGGAAGTTTGTCTTCTTGGCACAAAATGGCCTACTGGGCAAAGAACTGCCCTTGTCTTGACAGCTGACAATACGAATACAATGCTGTCCTTTCTGGACAAGCGGGACACAAGGAAAGTGACCACTGTACTCTGCCAAGACAGGGTAAGATGGTCTTTCAGAATTCCTGCTTATGAAAATGGTCTGTCATATACTCTAGGCCTGTAGCCAATTTGAATGCACCAACAATGCTGAGAAACATTAGGTGACTGTCCAGGCTGCCAGCTGTCTTGGTCTACTCTTGCAAGATTCCCGAAAGTTGCTTGCATCCATCTACCATTTCTCAGGTACCATTATGTTCCTTCTCAGGTCTTTGATGTGGTTAAAGACTAGATAATTGTAATTTCCTCAGTTATGATAAAAGATAAGTTAGATATAAAACCTAAAACTCACAAATATAAGATAGATAGGACATCTTCTTTAATATTGTAACTGTAATTCTTGCTCGATAATTGTTTTGTTATATGTAATTTTACCATGTTAAAGTTAAAACCTTCCTTTTTAAAAAAAGAAGAAAAGGGGAAGTGCTGTGGATATCTCTCTATATAAATAAAACACTGATGGCCAGTGACCAGACAGGAAGTATAGGCAGGACAAGGAGAGAGGAGAATTAGGGAAACAGGAAGAAGCGGAGAGAGACACTGCAGCCACCACCAGGACAAGCAGCATGTAAAGACTGTGGTAAGCCACCAGCCACGTGGCAAGGTATAGATTTATAGAAATGGGTTAATTTAAGATAAAAGAACAGTTAGCAAGAAGCCTGCTACGGCCATACAGTTTATAAATAATATAAGCGTCTGAGTGATTATTTTATATGTGGATTGTAGGACTGTGGGGCTTGGTGGAACCTGGAGAGAAGCCCTCCAGCAACAGAATCTTCCCCTTATTATGTCCCAAGTTATTAGAATTTTCTTGGGCAGTGATTAACACTGTTTTCACTTCATATATTTTGTTTACATATTTGTAACTTCCATTCACATCTTTTTAAATCTCTTGCTTTTTCTTTTGCCTGCTTTATTTTCTTTGTAGTGTGAACATGTAAAATGTATTTCCAATAGCACCTTTAACTCCTTTGTATTCAAATTTCATTTTTCACTTAATACATCTCATTCTATTAACTTCCTTTTCTTCTGGTTGTAATCAGTTTTTGGCTGCTTTGCATAACTAATAATTTAAAATATGCACAATACTATATTACATAAGGATATTTTCATGTATTAGGCAACTTTGTATTAGATGTTAGACATCAGACTGTGTTGCTTGATTGTTTCTGAGATTGTCTCATGCAGCCTAGGCAGGCCTCAAACTCAGTATGTAGCTAAGGCTGTCCTTAAACCACTGCTCTTCCTGCCTCTACCTCATTGCACCAGGATACAGGTGTATACCAGACACTGGGCACTTTTATCACTGGATGTTGAGCATTCTCCATGACTTACATCAGTTTTTCAACATGTCTCCCTTATTTTAACATACATTATCATACTTAAAATGTAATTGTTTTGAGTCTCGTTTTAAAATAAATTGTTTTGACTATTCCAGACTGGTATTTATTCAGAGATTAATTTAATACACTCTTCCAACATTCTGTGAATTTGGCCTATTGCCTTACAGATTGGTTAATGAAAGCAGGTATCACCTCTGGTCCTAAAAATCTACCCAACAAATTACAACCATCTGCTTATCAGAAATCTTTCTTTGGTCCTAGTCAGTGACATCACAACAGATACACGCCATCCTCACTAAACAGGACATAAATTGCTATGTCTCCTTTCTCTATGGTTCTGAGCTCTGAGAATTCTAGCCATCTTGGCTTTCCTGAACTAAAGTCTCCTTTTGCTGCATTGTATGGGTATTTCAGCCCCTGGTTTTGTTCTCCTCATTGTTTTACATGTTGTAAATTGATTCTAGCAGAAACCACAGGCAGGCATAGTGCTGATCTCAAAATTCTACATCGCCTGTTGTTCAAAATCTTGTCTCCAATTTGTCTTTTATTTTGTCCAAGTTTCTGGTTATAAAAGCTAACTTCTATCACCATAAATCCTCCTTGGATGGAAATGAAAATCATATATTTATATTTTAAAAGGTGTAATACCATATGAGCTTTCTTGGAGATTTTTTAAATCTGTTTTTTAAGCTTTCACTAGAATGTTAACTGTTACTCACCTCTAACTGCTTTGCACTAACATAGGAATAATTTCAGATACAAAACCAAATGACATTGAAATTTGTAAAGTTTAAATGTTTTTAAACAAAGCAAATTGTCATTGTGTATAGTAATGATAGAGAATTAGAATTAGTAAATATAAATCACAGAATCCTCACCAGATGCATTCTTTGTGGCTTAATGATAAGATCTAGACCAAAGACAGAACAAACATGTAACTGTCGATCCTGGACTGCTGTCTACTTTCTTCTTCCTCAGAGTTCTAGGTAGAATGTAGGCATAGACTTTCATTACAGAAAACAGGAGACACTATTTGATATTTATAGATTCAGGCAGAAGGGAGTCATCATCTTCAATTGTATACTTACCAGTGACCCAATCATGACCCAATAGATAGTTTTAATCTGAGGCTCATGCAGATTGCCCTATTTAACTAAACTGGTCATAAAAGAAAATCCAAAGTCATGAATCTGGGAAAGGAAACAGTATGTGTGTTTGGGCAAGTTTGAGTGAAAGGTAAAAATGGAAAAAATAACCCCAAAAGATGAGAAAAATATATAGAAGTAGAATTATAATCTTTTCTCAAAACTCATAACTGATTATCTTTCAATTCCTTTTTTTATTTATTCTTCCCTCATATATTACACACCAACTACAGTTTTCACTCCTTCCTTCCCTCTCAATACCACCCTCCCCTCCCCCGCCTCTCACCTTCCCTCTTCCCCAAATCCACTCCTCCTCCTTTCCCTTCAGAAAAGGGCAGGCGTCCCAGGGACATGAAGCAAACATGACATATCAAATTATAATAAGACCAGGCAAATCCCCTCATATCAAGGCTGGACCAACCCAGTATGAGGAAAAGGGTCACACAAGCAGGCAAATGAATCAGTGACAGCCGTGACAGCCACCACTGCCACTGTTAGTAGTCCCACAAGAAAACCAAGCTACCCAACCATAGCATATATGCAGAGGACCTAGTTTAGATCCATACAGGTTCCCTAACTGTCGGTTCTGTCTTGGTGACCCTCTATGAGCCCTGGTTAGTTAATTCTAAGGGTCGTTCTTGTGGTGTCTTTGACCACTCTGGGTCCTAAAATCCTTCAGCTCCCTCTCCCACAGAATTTCTCAAGCTTTGTCTAATGTTTGGCGATGGGTATCTGTGAGTGACCCAATCAGTTGCTAGATGTAGCCTCTTTGATGAGGATTATGCCGGGCAGCTGTCTACAAGTGTATCAGGATATCATTAGTAATAATTTCATTGATTTTTTTTTTTTTTTTTGTCTCTGGGCTATTCAAACTCTGGTTTCTGGCCCTCCAGGTAGCGTCATGCCTGGGCTCTGTCTTGTGGCATGGGTCTCAAATTGGACCAATCATTGATTGGCCACTCCCACAAATACGCCATCACTTTTACCCCAGCACATCTTGCTGGTAGGACAAATCAGGACGAAGGTTTTGTGGCTAGGTTGGTGTCCTAGTCACTCCACTGGACGGACCCCTGCCTGGTTACAGAAAATGGCAAGTTCAGGTTCCGTATCTCCCATTACTAGGGATTTTCACTAAGGTCAGCCTCATGGATTCTTGGGTGTATCCATTGCACTAGGTTTCTACCTGGCAACTGAAATGTCGCTCAATTCTCTTAGCACTCTCTACCTCCACACCCTCCTCCCCATCTAATCGCTCCTCTTCACATCACCCAGTCCCCAGTCCACATAACAAAATCTATCCTATTTTCCCTTCACTGTTCCTCTTTGAGCTCTCCTTGTTACTTAGCCTCTCTGGGTCTGTGGATGGTAGCAAGATTATCTTTTACTTTAGAGCTAATATTCACTAATAAGTGAGTGTATGCAATGTTTGTCTTTTTGGGTCTATGTACCTCATTCAGGATGTTTTTTTTTTTCTAGTTCCATCCATTTGCCTGCAAATTTCATAATGTTATTTCCTTTAACAGCTGAGTAATACTAAATTGTGCAAATGTACCACATTTTCTTTATCCATTCTTTGGTTGAGGGACATCTAGGTTGTTTCCAGTTTCTGGTTCTTACAAATAATGCTGCTATGAACATACCTGAGCAAGTATCCTTGTGTTAAGGATGGAATGTCATTTGGGTATATGCTCAGGAGAGGTATAGCTGGCTTGATCGATTCCCAATTTTTAGAGAAACAGTCACATTGATTTTCAAAGGTGCTCTACATGTTTGCACTCCCACCAGTAATGGAGTAGTGTTCTACTTTGTTCCACATCTTCACCAGCATAAGCTGTCACTTGGTTTGTTTTTTTGTTGATGTTTTTTGTTTTATTTTTTATTTTTTAATTTTTTTTATCTTAGCCATTCTGACCAGTGTAAATGGAATCACAGAGTTGTTTTGATTGGAATTACCTTGAATACTAAGGATGTTGAAGATTTCTTTCAGTGTTTCTCACTTGAAATTCCTCTGTTGAGAATTCTTTGTTTAGATATGTAGCCCATTGTTTGATTGGATTATTTGGTTTATTGGTGACTAGTTTCTTGAGTTCTTTATATATTTTAGATTTTAACCCTCTGTCAGATGTGGAGTTTGAGAAAATCTTTTCCCATTTTGTGGGTTGCCATTTTGTCCTGTTGACAGTGTCCTTTACCTTACAGAAGTTTTTCAGTTTCACGAGTATATGCTTATTTATTATTTGTTAACCTTAGTGCCTGCAGTATTGGTGTTCTCAGGAAGTTGTCCCTTGTGCTATTGCATTCAAGGCTATTCTCCACTTTCTTCTCTGTAAATTTCAATATATCTGGTTTTATGTTGATGTTTTGGTCCACTTGGCCTTGAGTTTGGTTCAGGATGATAGATATGGATCTATTTGCATTCTCTTACATCCCAACATCCAGTTAGACCAGTACCATTTGTTGAAGATGCTTTCTTTTTTTCCATTGTATATTTCCAGTTTCCTTATCAAAAATCAATTGTTCATAGGAGTGTGGACTTATGTCTGGGGCTTTAATTTGATTCCATTGATCAACCAGTCTGCTTTTATGCCAATATCATGCAGATTTCATTGCTATAGTTCTGGAGTAGAGCTTGAAATCAGGGGGTGGTGATACCTCTGGAAGTTCTTTTATTGTACAGGATGAGTTTAGCTATCTTTTTGTTGTTGTTGTTTTTGGCTTTCCATATTACATTGAGCATTGTTCTTTCAAGGTCTGTAAAGAATTGTGTTTGAATCTTGAAGGGAATTGCACTGAATCTGTAGATTGCTTTTTGTTACATGGCCATTTTTACTATGTTAATCCTACCTATCCATGGGAGTTTCTTCCATCTTCTGATATCTTCTTCAGTTTCTTTTTTCAAAGACTTGAAGCTCTAGTCATATACATCTCGCACTTTCTTTCTTAGGTTTACCCCAAGATATTTTATATTATTCCTGATTATTGTGAAGGCTGTTATTTTTTCCTGATTTGATTATCAGCCTGTTTGTAGTTTGTATATAGGAGGGCTATTGATTTTTGATTTTTTTTTAGTTAATCTTGTATCCACTCACTTTGATGAAGTGCTTATCAGCTATAAGAGTACCCTGGTAGAATTTGGGATTTATATATATATATATATATATATATATATATATATATATATATATATATATATATAAAATCTTTGAATAGCCATACTTTGACTTCTTCCTTTCCAATTTGTATCTTTTGGTCTCCCTTAGTTGTTTCATTGTTCTAGCTACAATTTCAAGTACTATATTGAATAGATATGGTGGAGAAAGTGGACAGCCTTGTCTTTTTCCTAGTTTTAGTGGAATTGCTTTGAATTTCTGTCCCTTTAATTTGATGTTGGCTATAGGCTTGCTATAAATAGCCTTTATTATGTTTAGGTATGTCCCTTATATCTCTGATCTCTTCATGGCATTCATCATAAAGGGATGTTGGATTTTGTCAAATGCTTTTCATTATCAAATGAGACACATGTGTTTTTTTTTCTTTCAGTTTGTTTATATGGTGGATTACATTGACAGATTATGAATGGTGAACTATCCTCACATCTCTGGGATGAAGCCTACTTGATCATAGTGGATGATATTTTTGATGTGTTCTTGGATTCACTTTATGAAGATTGTTTTGAGTATTTGTGCATCAATTTTCATGAGGAAGATTTGCCTGTAATTCTCTTTCTTTGTTGAATCTTCATGTGGTTTGGGTGACTCTGGCCTCATAAAATGAATTTAGCAATATTCTCTTTGTTTCTATTTTGTGGGGGTAATTTGAAGAGTATTGGTATTAACTCTTATTTGAAAGTCTGATAGAGTTCTGCACTAAAACGTCTAGCCATGAGTTTTTTCTTTCCTTGGGAGACTTTTAATGGCCACTGTTTACTTAGGGGTTATAGGTCTATTTAAATTGTTTATCTGATCTTGATTTAACTTTGGAAAGTAGTATCTATCAAAGAAATTTTCCATTTCTTTTAAATCATCCACTTTTGTAGAGTGTAGATTTTTGAATCATGACCTAATGATTCTTTGTATTTTCTGGGCGTCTATTGTTAAGGCTACCTTTTGCTTCTAATTTTGTTAATTTGTGTATTTTCTCTCTACCTTTTAGTTAGTTTGGATAATGGTTTGTCACTCCTGTTGATTTTCTCAAAGAACCAACTCAGTTTCATTGATTCTTGGTATTGCTCTCTTTGTTTCTGTTATATTGATTTCAGCCCTCAGTTTGATTATTTCTGACTGTCTGCTGTTGTTTTGTGTGTTTGATTCTGTTTAGTTTAGAGCTTTCAAAGTATGCTGTGATGTTGCAAGTATGAAATCTCTCCAATTTCTTTATGACGACACTTAGTGCTATGGACTTTCCTCTTAGCTCTGCTTTCATTGTGCCCCATAAGTTTGGGTATGTTGTGCATTTATTTTCATTGAATTTTAGGTAGTCTTTAAATTCTTTCTTTATTTCTGCTTTGACCCAGTAATAATTCAGTAGAGAGTTATTCAGATTCCATGAGTTTATAGGCTTTCTGCAGTTTCTGTTGTTGTTGAAATCCATCTTTAATCTGTGGTGGTTAGCATGAAGGTGGGGTATTTCAATTTTTTGTATATGCTGAGACTTGCTTTCTGGCTGTATATGTGGTCAATTTCAGAGAAAGTTCCATGAGGTGGTGAGAAGAAGACATATTCTTTTGTGTTTGTTTGAAATGTTCTGTAGACATCTGTTAGGCCCATTTGGTCCATAACATCTGTTAACTCCAGTATTTCTCTGTTTAGTTTTTGTCTGGATGACTTGTCCATTGATAAGAATGGGGTATTGAAGCCTCACTGTCTTAGTTGGGGAATCTATTGCTCTAAAGAGACACAATGTCCATGGAAATGTTTATAAAGGAAAACATTTAACTTGGGTGGTGTACGATTTCAGAGGTTTAGTCTATTATCATGTATTATGGCAGTACATGGAGGAATGCAGGTAGATGTGGTGCTGGAGAAGGAGCTGAGAGTTCTACATGTTAATATACAAGTAACAGAAAGTGAACTGAGTGCCACACTGTGTATAGCTTGAGTATAAGACATGTCAAAACCCATGCCCTCAGGGACACAGTTCCTCCATCAAGGCCACACATACTCCAACAAAGCCACACATCCTAATAGTGTCTCTCATTTTGAGAGCCATTTTCTTTCAAACTACCATAAACTCTCAATGTGTGAGAGTCCATGCCTGACTTAAGCTTTAGTAGTGCTTCCTTTACAAACATAGGTGCCCTTGTGTTTGGAGCATAGACGTTCACAGTTGAATAATTGTGTTGGCTGTTTTTTCCCTTGATAAGTATGAAGTGCCCTTCTCCTTCTCTTTGGATTAACTTTGGTTTGAAGTCTACTTTGTTAGATATTAGAATGGCTACACAAACTTGTTTTTTATGTCCATGTGCTCAGAAAAACTTTTTCCAAACATTTACTCTGAAATAATGTCTATCTTTGATGTTGAGGTGTATAACTTTTATGCAGCAGAAGGATGGATCCCATTTTCACATTCATTTTGTTGGTCTGTGTCTTTTTATTGGGGAATCAAGTCAACTGATAATGAGAGATATCAATGACCAATGATAGCTTGCTGTGGAAAAATCCTTCAACACTGTGAATATGTATTACTATTGTTGGTTAATAAAGAAGCTGACTGGCCAATAGCTGAAAAGAATAAAGCTAGGTGGGAGAGCCAAACTGAAAATGATGAGAAGGAGAAGGGTAGAAGCTGGAATTGCATGTCAGATGCAGAGGAAACAGGAGATGAATATGCCATGCTTGGTACCTGCATGTGGCAGAGCATAAATAAGGAATATCAGTTAACTGCAAATATTAAGAGCTACTTAGTAATAAGCCTGAACTATTGGCCAAATATTTATAATTAATATAAGCCTCAGTGTGTCTATTTGAGAGTGACTGTGGGACTAGAAATCTCTGCCTACAATTGTTAATTCCTGTTATGTTTCTTTTGGGGGTGGGTGGGAGTAATGGTGTGTGTGTGTGTGTGTGTGTGTGTGTGTGTTTCTCTTATTGGTGTCTTTTTTTCTGGTGTGAGATTATTTATTGTCTGTATTTTTATAGGTGTAGTTAGCATCCTTGGGTTGAAACTTTCCTTCTAGTACCTTCTGTAGGGCTAGATTTGTGCATAAATATTCTTTAAATTTTTCTGTGATGAAATATCTTGTTTTCTCCATCTATAGTGGCTGAAAGTTTTGCTGGGGATGGAATCTGTGGTCTCTTAGAGTCTGCAGGACATCTGTCCAGGTACTTCTGGCTTTTAGTGTCTGCATTGAGAAGTTAGATAGGATTCTTAATGATCTGCCTTTATATATTATTTGGACTTTTTCTTTTGCAGCTTTTAATATTTTCTTTTTTTCTGTGTGGTTAGTGTTTTGATTATTATATGATGAGGGGAATTTCTTTTCTGATTTAATCTGTTTGGTGTTCTGTAAGCTTGTTGTACCTTTATAGTCTTTCCAAATCCCCTTTCATGATGTTTCCAGAGTGTTAGATGCAAGAGTTGTGTCATATTCATTGTGGTTGTGGTCCCCAAGAGATCAGCTGTTCTCTGTATTATGACCAATTATGGTTTTCTTTAATAATCTCCTTATTTTGCAAGCAAAGAGATGTTTCTTTGATGAAGGATGAAAGATACATAAGAGTAAGTATTTACAATGCAGTTTGAAATTATGCTAGTTTAGTAAAGTGTAGACTCTCTTCTAAGATCTATGACCTCATGAGTACCGGTTGTTTGGTAGGTTTCTAGTACCAGGTATGATTTTCTGCATGTTGAGTAAGCCACATGTCCAATTAGACAGTTTTTGTTACCACAAAGAAATAGAAGACTCTTATTGTTTAGTAAGTGCAAGGATCTTCATTCTAATTAGAAATCACCTTCCTGTGTATTAGTGTGTTCCATCATTTAAAAAATTGATATGCTATGTCTTAAGTATATGGACAGTATGTTCAAATAACATCACAGCATTAATTCAATAATCCTTATAATACTATTAAAACATTAGATTCCAAACAAATTGTAGAAGGTATGCTATTTAATTCTGTCTACTTAATGATGATAAAATGCCACTTTAAAATATAGAAAAGATGCTTCTTTCCATGTGTTTAGATCATTTTGCTGGCTTTCATTACTTTCTCATTTTAGGTATGGGGACAAGGAAAAATAGTGGGGACTAATTTCTCTTTTGTAACCAGTGAAGTGAGGCTTTTGGAGAAAAGTACAACTCAAAGAACAGCACAGAAATGCTATAGAAAATGGGGTAAGTGCCAGGTGTTTGTGGCATATGCCTTTAATCCCAGTACTCCAGAGTCAGAGGTAGGTGGATCTCGGGGAGTTGAAGGCCAACCTGGTCTACAGAGAGAGTTCCAGGACAGGCTCCAAAGCTACACAAAGAAGCCTTGTCCTGAAAAACAAACAAAAAAGAAAGAAAGAAAAAAGAAAGAAAGAAAGAAAGAAAGAAAGAAAGAAAGAAAGAAAGAAAGAAAGAAAGAAAGAAAGAAAGAAAATGGGGGAAGCATAAGACATTGAAAAATAGAAAAGTCTTTATGTGTTGGGGGGGATTCCAAATTCTTGCTGTTCTCTGAGTAATCACAGCAAATAGATAGTAAAAGACTGGACTAGATTCAGTCCCTGACCCAGAGGTGCAGTTCTCCATTTTCTATTATCAACTCAGCCAGAAAGCTACTCCCCTTGGAGCCATACTTAGCCAAGTTGCTATCTGCATCCACCCTGCCTGGTTCATAAACACGATACACACACGGAGGTGCACAGAATCAGCTTGCTCCTCCCAAAGGGCAAACTATTTTTGTACTGCATCAAGCAGAGTGAAGGGGCCAGAAATGGTTGTAGTAAATAAAATAACAATATTAAATCCTGTTTGCAGTCCTGTGAGCGATGGGTAAAGGAAGATAAGAAGTGGAGAGGCAGAATCAGAATGGCAGATCTTTAGCCCACTGGCTATAGTAAAGTGAATAAATTTTAGAAAGGTGTACCTTGGTGTAGGGAAGGGAGCAGGAGTTTGACACTGTGCTTTTATCTTTGCTTCGCATTCTCATATTTCTTATGGTTTGATTTCTTAGCATACTACTGTCTCAAATGTACCGATCTCACTTACAAGACATTTCAAATAGACATGCAGCTGTCAAGTCACCATGTATTTGCCCTTAATAATTAGTAAGAATAAACATGACCATACTCAATTAGCATTTATATTTGCCTCCTCATTTTTCATGGTTTTCCCTAATAGAATGTTCTCTCTCCACTACCTTCAGCTAAACTGACCCTATTCCATTGCCTTTAGAATATCCAGTAGCCTTGTTAACAAAAGTGGACAAAATGGGTAAAATAAGTAAAATAACATTTTTAAATGTCATTTATCAAAAACCTATCATTTCAACATCATGTAACCAACATGCAGCTATGAGAGACATGATCCATTTCTCGTACACACTTTCTCTTCATTATCCAGTACAGAGGTTACACTTTTGGCATATCTCAGTTTGGAACAGCCATGTCCCTGTTTTGCAGTAGCCATTTATTGCCACCTGTGACTCTTCCATAGAGAATTCAAGAATGATAACTTTATTTCTCACTGTTTCCTGGACATTTTCTTGTTGCCCTTGGGCTGCAGTAATCCAAAATGACTTGGGGAACACAACCACCATAGTTTTAAAGTTTCAATCAGTTTGACTGTCTTTTCTGGTATTTCAGATTTAAACATGAAATTGAAAATGAGATGCAACACAATGTAGGACTTGACCTTCAAAGAACATTTTAGTCCTGGTTCGGTGCCTCATTGGTAATTTTAAACACATGCTTTGTTGTTCAGTTAAACATACAAACACACACCCTGGGAAGAGAGTGGACCAGAACAAATTAGAACCCCTGTGCCCTTTGCTTTCCTTCCAACAATGTTCACAAGTTAGGATGCTATCAGAGTTTGAGGGGCTCTGTTTGTGCAGTATGAATGCAGATGTGCCCAAGAGTAAAAGACCCCTGCTCAGTCTACCATAACCTGAACTTGGCAGGCTCACTGAGGCATGGATGATTATGCAGTTTAAATTGGATGAGAATGGTGATGGCTGTTTAAAAAAAATAACATCAACAGCAATAAAAAAATCACAATAAAAATGAAATAAAGACTCCTCTCACTATCATAAAATAATATTTAATATCAATTCTCTTGCCTAAACCAAAAGTTTCCTAGATTCAAACAACTTTAAGTGAATCTGCCAATCCTGAGATTTCATAGTTATTCAAATGTGAAGAGGTGGCCTTCAAATTCTAAAACCTTAGAACCTTGAGAAAGGTCTGGATTCCTCTGGTCTGCACGTGCTTTTATAATTGGGTGTGATCCAGAATCATTTCGTAGTCAGCAATGGAGATCTACTGATCTCATTTAAGGTAGATGACATCTTTTTGGGGAGAAAGATGTTTGTGCAATGAATTCTGGGTACAGTCAAATAAGATTACTACTCATCATAGTGATAGTTGTTTGTGGGGGAGAAATGCAGTTTGTATTCCATGGGAAACTCAGAAAGCAGCAGAACATCAACGTAGCTCTACAGGAGCACATTCAACTGGCTTTGAGCTTATGATGAACAGCATGACTATTTTGGCTTGAAAATTGTGAATGCTACAAGAATTTGAAAATGAGTTGGAAAAGAATTTTTCTGTCTCTTTCCAGCTTGCAACCTGCATTTTATACGATATTAGAGAAGAGAGGAACCATCTCTGATTCCAGCTCATTGATCAAGGAAATTTACAGTAAGTCTTATCTACAGAATATCAATGTAGAATAGAGTTTTTCTCTCAGAGAAACCCTTTTCTCTCTTCCAAGAAGCTTTGCAAAACAGAGGGATATATGGTAGTGCACCCAGAATGATCTCTCAGGGATTCGGTGAACCAGCAAGAGTTGTATCATTGATGCCATTTTCTAGCTCTCAGGCCAATTTCAGCTTATAGATAATTTTCAAAAAATGCTATTGAAAAATAGAAAAACACATCCTTTTTCAGACTGTAAAATGATAACATTTCATGTACTTGAGGAATATGTCTCATCTTTGGGCTAGTTGTCACAATCTGGATTAATAGACCAAGCAAGAAATATATTCTGGTCACCGACTATCTGTTTAATGTCCTAATACCTTCATATGCCAAAATAAACCAACAAAAAGACAATTTTATTTGGTATTGATTAATCTAGATGTATTAATTCTCTTCAATGTTTCATTCAGCAGATATACATTGGATATATATATATATATATACTATTTATATACTTATAGTATTAAATATATATAGTATACATCAGAGGATGCTTTTGGTGTTGGGTTTTATACTGGCTCCTCCATGAAGACCAGAGCAATTGCTTAACTTTCCTGATAATGAGATAAAATACATCTGCTTTAGTCATATACAGCATTGAAATTTGTGTCAGAACCTATGCCAAGCTGTCATATATTTAGTTCTTGTTAGTGCTAAGTTATAAGTTATTGTACCAATGCAGCAATCTGGACCAATGAACTACAGAGACAGGACTTGAATCTATGTCTATCTGGATACAAAGACAATGTTTTTTATGGGACTATATTTATAACCATAGAGAGTTGTTACCTGACAACATTTTAAGAGTGATACAGCTAATTTCATGTATTAATTTAAAATATATCTTTGGGAGATTAGAGTCTTCAAGATAAATTTTTCCAGGCAAATTTTGGAAAGCCAATAATGGCCTGCTAGCATAGAAATTAGATCACTCAGTTCCCCTATCCCCATTGCATCTGAGCAAGGCTTTAGCCAGGATTCTGTTGCCATAGAGCTGAGACCTGGGCAGCAGTGTTTGTGCTGCACCTGGTCCTGGACCTGTAGCTCCAGGATGGATGTGATACAGCGGGCAGCTGAGCTGCAGTTAGCTCCTGAATCAATGCCAGAACTCAGCGACTTACCAGCTGGCTGAAATGAAATGTGTTTATGTGATATCGTCATTCAGTCTTCTTCTAACTGAGGCACAGAAGGGTTAAATAATAATTTTAGTGTATATATTATAATTGCCTAAAGAAACATGCCTAAATACATAGATAACAGATAGCTAATAGATAGATAGATAGATAGATAGATAGATAGATAGATAGATAGATAGATAGATAGATAAGGACTTGAATTATGCAATTATGGTGGCTCACAAGTCTCAAGATTCTATGAAATTGGGAGAAGAAAACCTAGAGAATTGATAGTGTAGGACCAGTCTGAGTCCAGAAGATGAGAAAAAGGAGATCTGTTGTTTCAATTTAAGTCTAAAGGCAAGGCACAGCTAACTTCTCAATTAGAATTGAAGGTAAGCAGGCAGGAAGAATACCTTTTTACAGAGAGAGAGTAGAGATAAGAAGGTCAGCCTTTCTATTCTCTGAAGGTTTTCCACCTGTTAGGTGATACCCAATAACATAAGAAAGGACATGATGATTTATTCATTTTAACACTTATATTATCAAAAGATGACCTTGCTGAAATGGCCAAATCATATTAAATTAAATGTGCAGGAACCCCAGACATATACCTTCATAAAATAAATAGCAAGGGGGCTATACTGTTCTCAATTCTCACATTCTTTACTTACATATACTGATCTCATATACCTTCCAAAATATTGATTAGAAATAGTCCTCAATGTGTACCAGTATCTTCAAGTTATTAATAGAAATCAAAGAGTGGGAAAATAGCATACGTAGTTCATTTGTAACTGTTTTATTGATGCTTTCAATATATACATATGTCTTATTATACTCTGTAATCTACTTGAACCAGAGGAAAGAAAGTCAATTTAAAAAAGCATTTGTAAATTTCTCTTCCTAACTACATACACTTTATACCATTCTTTATGGTGTTTGTGAATCTGGGCATGTATAGTTAAAAATAAAATCAGCTTTTATTCTCTACTGCAATGTTTAATAAATCACTAAGATATTCAAGATTTACTACAACCATTTTGTAATTAAATGTGTAAGGTTCAGCAGTATCTAAGAACTTTTCTGATAAAATATTTTGGAACCTATTACTGTTTTGCTAAATAGTCACATTGTCAAAGAGCCCTCTAAATTCCTTTGTTGGTACCCATAGATTAGTAGGAGAAGCTTCTTGTTGAAGAAGCCAGTCATCAACAGAGAAACCCATAAATAGCCAAAGTGTGGAAAATAAGTAATGGTAAGTAAAGTATTTGGCTCTTCTAGGGATATCTGTAACACACCTTCAAGATTCAGGGAACAACTCTAACAGGAGACAGAAATAATGTAATTGTTGAGGATAGGGAGGTCAACAGCAAAGAATGGCATCTTCTAGACATGACACGGCTGTTGCATTCAACTCTTTGCAGCTGTGGATATCTGCACACGACTTCTGCAGGACCGGGCCCATCCATATTTCATCAGGGATGGGGCATGGGCCCTGTTCCCAGAAGGATTAGGAATTAAGGCCAGGTAGGAGAGGTGTGTCACTTTCTTCAGTGGTTTAACCACAGATGAACTGCCCTTGCTTAGCTTCGTATGCGGAGCAAAGACCAGAAAAAAGATGTGAAAGTAGGAGACGGATGCATTAAAAAGTAGGGTGCCACTGGGAGAGTGTGGGAGATGGAAGGAGAAGAATGAAGGTTGAAAATGTCTAAAATGCATTATATATGTGCATAAAACTGTCGAACAATTTTAAAAATTGAAAACAAAATAAAATAAGTCCCCTGGAATTAAAAAACGAATTTAACTAAACTAAGAAAAATATTTCTATATTGATACAGAAGTATCATAACTAACAAATTTCTGAGAATCATACAGGTACACATAAAAGTGACCATTTTAGATTTCTTCACCACATTTTAAGTGATAGAAGGGTATATTTAAAATTTTAAATTATTTGCTGTAGAGCTTGCCTGGATATGATTCATATCAACATTTGTTTAGGGTCAAAGAGTCTGGTGATGTGTACATGCGATGCTTCCATAGCCTTTATCTCTTCATATTTATGGAAACAGAATCTCAAATATTCTCAGAGGGAGGGGCACCTTTCCCCTTAGTCCATCTGGTTGATCTCTAGGCTGGTAGCATCGATGGAGCATGCTGGGGATTAATGGACAGAAATACAACTTTATCACAACTAATTTAACAGAATCTTAAGGCATTCATTAGGACTGGCTACTTCTGGCCCTTGAGCCTTTGATGGACAAAGTCTACCTGAGAGTCAGGTCAACTGAAGCAGAGAATGAATTGAAAGAAGCAAGGTGGATTCTTGTGACACAGATTAAAATCTGAAGCATATTCAACTATCCCATTTTTAGATCATGAATCAATAAATTTCCTCTTCCTCCACCTCCTTTTTTTCTCCTCCTCTTCATCTTGTCCTTGTCATTACTATGTAGCCTTCATAATCATCTACTGCTCTTCTTTCTATTCCTTCTCTTCTTGTTTCTATTCTTCCTTCTTCTTCATTTGCTTTTTAAAACTTGTTTAACTTTTTTTTAACTTAATATTTGTTTCTGCTAATTCACTATCAAAGCAGTGCTAGTTTGATAAGGCAAGTTTGACTAACTATTCCCTCTAAAATTCTGAAATTCTTATAGCACTTTGGAATGTGTAGTGATCCTGCAAGATAACTTAGTGCAGGCATGAATGGCTCGGCTTATCATGGTCTGTATATTTAACAGTGTTATTATCAGCAAGGGCTAATATGAGCAAAAGATTTCTAGCAAAGACAAGCTATGACAAAATGCATTATCCATGGTTTTGTTTAGCCTCTTGTTATCAAGTAAAACAGACATTAATTTGTTAATTTGTTTCTGGGGATCTGTGTACCAAAAATCTTCAGTGCCCCCATATTACTGAAAAAGATTTTGACATTCTCAACTATCTTAGGTCCATAAAGATTGCATTTTACACAATTAAAGCAGGGACTTGGGTTATTATGTAAACAATTTTTCTGTGCTGATATTTGTAGTAAAATAGAATGATACGAGCTTTTGATGACTTGACTGTTGTAATAGAAAGCTAAAGTTATGCTTATTCACAGGGTACATACATTTTTTTCTATTTAATTATGCCACTGGACAAACATGCTTTTATCTCTAAAATATACAAGGACCTTTACCTGTGTCAGGGAGAGAACACATTGACTGCTTCTAGGATTTGCCTCCTGAGCCAGATGTATTTGATTTGAGGTTGTGGCTTGAAGGCTGTGATAAGAAGTGTTGGGAGGGGATATTGTAGGAGAGAACGCCATAATCAATTGGTAATGGTTGTCGCAGGTGAGAGATGAACAAGAAACTGCAAGAGATACTGAAAAAAATCTATGAACATGTGATGCAAAGAACAAAGATTAAAGTCAAGCTAATTTCTGGGGAAGTTTATTATACACAGTGTTAAAAAGTTTATAAACTAACAAGTCAACCAGCCTTTCTCAAACAGTGAGCCTGTAGCTATAAAGTGAACGTTCTGTGCCAGAAAAATGTCACTCTGGACTCAAATAGATGAAGCTTGCTTGACGCCCTGTTACGAACTGCTTTGGATTGCACAATTTTGCTGAGCATGGAACATAGCAAGTAAGGACAACAATGCAGCATTGGATTTCAAGCCCCAATTCAGCTCCTCCTAGCAATGTATTGCTTGTTTGCTTATGCATTTTTTTTGTTTTTACATCCTAATCATTTTTTTCTCCCTCCCCTCTTCCCAGTTCCTTCCCTGCACCCCCCCATCCACTCCTCCTCCACTGTTTCTCTTCAGATAAAGGCAGGTCTCCCATGGATATCAGCCATGGTATATCAAATTGCAGTGAGGAGTAGGCACCCCTTTTTCTATTAAGGCTGGATGCAGCAATCCAGTAAGAGGAATGGGTCCCAAAAGCAAACAACAGAGTCAGAGACAGACCCTGCTCTCACTGTTAGGAATCCCATGAGAAGACCAAGTTACATAACTCTAACATATGCAGAGGGCCTTAGTCTGTCCTATGCAGGCTCCGTTGTTGTTGGTTCAGTCTCTGTGAGTCCCTATGAGCCGAGGTTAATTGGTCTGTGGGTTTTCTTGTGGTACCCTTGGTACCAATGGGTACTACAATCATTTCTTTCCCTCTTCCATACGATTGCCTGAGATTGGTCTAATGTTTGCCTATGAGTCTCTGTATCTGATTCCATCAGTTGCTAGGTGAGGCTTCTCTGGGTGAAACTAGGCATAAGTCTATGAGTATTACAGAACATCATTAGGAATCATTTCATTGACTAACTTTTTTTTTTGGCATTCCTGTTTGGATCTATCATAGGTCTGTGAGTACCCTGTTTCTGGATCCTGGTCCTCAGTGAGGAACTCTCAACCTTAGAGTATGGGTCTCCAGCTGTGCCAGTTATTAGTTGGTCACTACCACAATTTCTGGGCCATCTTTACACCAGCACATCTTGCAGCCAGGGGAAATTGTAAGTCAAAGGGTTTGTGGCTGGGATAGTGTCCCAGTCCCTTCACCAGAAGTCTTGCCTGATCACAGGAGATGGCCAGGTTCATATCCCTATTGCTAGGAGTCTTAGGTAGGGCTATCCCATAGATTCCCGCAAGTTTTCATTGCACTAGGGTTCTCGCTCATCCCAGAGATGCCCCCCAGATTCCAGTTGTCTCTCCTCTCTCCTCCCAACACCTGATCCCTCCTGTTCCCATCCTATTCCCCCTTTCAGGTCTCCCCACCAACATCCACTGGCAATGTCCATTCTGTTTTTCCTTCACTGTGAGATTCATGCACCCTGCCTCCTTGAGCCCTCCTTGTTACTTAACTTATCTGGGTCTGTGGGTTGTAGCCCCAGTTCAGCTCCTCCTAGCCACGTATTCTTAAGAAAATTATTTTACCTCTCATTTTTTTTTTCATTAATGGTAATTTTGACAATCTGTGACTCTCAAGGTTTTGGATTTCAATTTGGTTAACCTAATTAATTTCATTAATCAATATGTGTGAATCACTTAGAAAATTCTCTGGAACATCACAGGCGTGGAACAAATGGCAAAGAAAGGTAACCATAGTAGTATTAATAATGTGGTTTCACTTAAGACTTAAATTAGTGCTAGTGATTTGGTCAGAATTTTAGATATGGAGCACTCTTGATAAAAAGGTAGCAATAGATGAACAAATGAGCGTCTCTGGTGTCCTACCCCTTTGCTTTAAAGGCATTCAGTGATGGTAGGCAATAAGATCAGGTGTTTTGATTTTTTTTTTTGTGTGTGTATAGTTGTAGAAATGAGGTGCCATTTCACTGCCCACTGTGAGCTGGAGATATATGCCAATATCTAGGTGGCCCTCATTGTGCCTTGTAGTCCTCAGAGATAGTTCAACATCTAGGTGGCTGATAATTTCTTACAAATTACCTAGCGTGAATCCCTCAGGCCTCCTGTGCTGCAACCATCTTGAGAAAACTCTTTGCTTTTAAAACTCATCATGCTTTGGCTGGATCACTCATTCACCATATAAAATAGCAATCACAATACTGGTGCCTCATTTCATGTAAAGATTGCAGCCACACTGCTAGGAGAGGGGATTATATATGTTCTGATGTTACTAGAAGTTGTTGTAGGGCTCTGCTTACCACAAAGGTTGAGAACATGGCCAGGAATGACAGATAGACTTGCCTTGTCCAGTGCAGTGTTTAGCAGAGGCAGAATTCTAGTAGCTGCTATTCACTTGGCTTATAGTTCATTTCTTTACTGGTGACAGTGCTGCTTCTAGTCTCTCTAAGTCAGATGATTTATCTAAAACCCAATTACCTGATTCATCATGATCTATCAGGATATATTTGGTAGCAACTTATATGAATTCAAATAAAACCAGTAACAAAGTCCTTATGACTTTGGAAATGTCTGGATCATAACACCTTCTTCCTTTGTTCCCAATAAAATTCTCTGTGGTAGCAAAAATGATTGACAGAATTCCAGGCTTTGTCATTACCTGCTAATTATGCCTATTATCATTATTTGATTTTATTAATTTTAATTGCATTTATTATTATTATTATTATTATTATTATTATTGTGTGTGTGTGTGTGTGTCTGTGTGTCTGTGTGTCTGTGTGTCTGTGTAAGTACACCATAGCATATACATGTGGAGGTCAGAGGATAACTTTCAAGAGTCAGTTCTGTTTCCAATGTGTGGGTGCTGAAGACCTAACTCAGATAAATTTCATGGCAAGCCCCTTTAACTACTGAACCTTCTTTCTTTCTGGCTTCGCTATTTCATTTTAGGGAACTATTAAGTAAAAATTTGGTTAAATATTCTAGAACTGATTGATCAGATAGGCCTGTACCAAGATCCCTTCTAAAACAACCACAGCTAGGTGCTGTGACTTGCTGGCCTTGCCCATGTGCCTTAGACTCAGAGGAAAGAGTAACACCTGTAGAATTATATTACATGAGAAATTTAGAAATGAGGTTTCCCGAAGTGGAAATGGAGGCCCCTTTTTAGAGAATGAAAGAAAGAGCCTTTAGGCAGGAGAAAGCTAAAAATAGCCTATGTTGGGCTCCCCCTGGTGGACCACCCCAGAGAGAGAGAGAGAGAGAGAGAGAGAGAGAGAGAGAGAGAGAGAGAGAGAGAGAGAGAGAGAGGTTGAGGGTGGTGGAGGAGAGGACAGGTGGAGACAGAGAGACAGAGACAAGAGAGGAACAAAGAGGGAAGGGCTGCAATTGATTACTCCACAGGAGCAGAGGAATAAACAGAGAGCCCGTGCACTGGGTCTAGTGAATATCCAGTTCAAGTGAGGGCCCCTCATTACAAAGTGTTCTGGAAGTCATCCTCCAGACTTAAATTGGTGTTTTCAGCCCTGTAAAGAGGGGCTACCTACTATGTCCACCTACTCTTTGAGTTACTATAAGAAAATAAGGCTTCAGAAAGTAGAGGATATTTTACATGAGATTTTAAAAAGCCTTATCCCTTCTGAATTACCAATTAAAATAGGGTATTAAAGCAGTTTACAATAAGACTACTCCTTGAGTGTTCATCAACATGACCATATTCTTGTGCTTCATTTATTTTAGAATTTTATGTTACCAAACCAAAGGGCTGAGCAGGCTGCTGGTTAAAGAAGACATAAGTTTAGCATCATGAGATGGGGAGAAGAGAGAAGGTGTGGCGGTAGTCATATGTAGCAAAACTAGGATGCGTGCACTTATGCCCCACAACATCCGTTATTACATATTGAGAGCTTCACAGGAAACCAATACAAGTATAACTCTTCCTCGGGGAATCTGTAGGTGTGCACAAAGCTCTAGACTATGAGTATGTATTTTCTGATGTCTAGGAACACTGCAAAGAGGATTGGCATATGCAAATATTCCTCATTAAAAGCAAGGAGTATTGTAGAATTAGAAAAGATAATATATGCATAAGTACTCAATGGATTGGAAAGATCTTCTGTGTGTTGAATAATTTTGCACCAGGCTCCTTCCCTATGAAAGAGCAGGTAGCATGTGGCATTAAGTTTGACTTCTGTAGTAGGGTACTCCAAGTTTGAATTCTGCTCCTGATATGTAATTCTGACCATTTTTTTCTAAGTTTTCCTCACTTGAAAATGGAGTGATGACCAGAACAGCAATAGCCATATCACAGACTGATTTGAAGAGTTAAATTAACTTGAAGAATTAAATTAATGATTGTGAAGGTCAGGGAGCAGCTATTGCTATTCATTGTGTCTTTGTGTGTTCAGCTTTCATTATGAATCCAGTTTTATGCCATTGAGTTTGGTTTAGGAAATATACATTAGATGAATAATGTCATTGATAATTACTTAATTACAGTTATGATGAAGGAGACAGTAAGAGTTGTGAGAGAGCTGATACTCTCTGTCTGGGGCATGAAGTGATATTTACAATGATACTTGAAGGGTGAGAAGGATTTGGATGGAGAAGAAAGCTCCTGTGTAAGCCTACAGGCAAGCAGGAAGTAGATAAATTATAGGCCCTGGGAAAGGACCAGGGTGGATGAAGTTGAGAGTTTGGTACATCATCTTAGAAAGAGAGAAAGTTAAGATCATGTGTAGTATTACACATTGCATGTTAAATCCTTCTTTATCTTAGTTGGAGCTGCAGAGAAGATGGCATGTGCTTTATTAAGATGGCGTACTTTATTAAGATGGCGTATTTTATTAAGAAGAGATTACCTATCCTCATGGAGCCATGGCAGTGCTGGGAGGAAAAACACTGACATTGAAGGGACCAGCATGACTGTTATGTACAGACAGAAGCTCAAAACTGACCATCAGCGAGCAGTTCCTTTCTGGTCTCAGAGGCAAAATAGGGTGATCACTAGGCATAAAATGAATGTAAATAATACAGCTACCAGATAACAGAGGACATTGAAGTCTCAGTTTATCAGTTCTGATTTCAGTGTGCAACACAAAGTCCACTATGTTTTGCATAAGTACAGTAATGGATGGAAATTTCATTTTAAGTGCACTGCCTACAGAAGCTTTAGATGAGATGAGGATCAGAAGGGGAGATTTGGGGAAATAAAGAGAAACAGAGGACACATTATATAGAATTTTTGTTCATTCAGCAGATGTTCATTTAAACTTCAGTGAGGGACAGGCAA
Organism: Peromyscus maniculatus bairdii; assembly: GCF_049852395.1. Taxonomy (NCBI): domain Eukaryota; kingdom Metazoa; phylum Chordata; class Mammalia; order Rodentia; family Cricetidae; genus Peromyscus; species Peromyscus maniculatus. The sequence continues at coordinate 90,851,275 of NC_134853.1, read as the reverse complement.
GGCTTGAATTCTTCTGACCTATATAGGTTAATAAATATTAGTTCCAAGCTGGCAAGATAGCTCAGTGATCACAATGCTTGCCTAGCAAGCATGAGCATGAGTGCAATAGTTCAGATTCCCAGAGCCTGTGTAAAAGCCGGTGAGTGTGTTGCCCCACCTGTAACTCCAGAGCTCAGAGGTGAATACATGGGATCCCCAGACCAAGCTCGCTAGCAAGAGCAGGCATAGGTGAATTTCTAAACATTCTTATTAAATAAGAAACACATAGCAAAATACAGGGGTGAAAGCCATAGAGATCAGAGAAATATGAATAGCCATCAGCTAACCTTAACTCACCATACCGCTGTAGCTTCCTAAGAGAACCAGCTTCTTCCTGTCTAACCTGTGCCTTCATTGCCTTGCTGTTCTGCTTTCTCATTGGCTATTAGCCAAGCCACCTCATTTCCTCATCACTGCCTGTCTATACAGACCTCCAGGTCTCTATGGTTGGTCCTGGGATTAAAGGTGTGTGTGTGACCACTCTTGGCTGTGTCCTTGAACAGACAGAGACTCTGCCTGCCATATGATCGGGTTAAGGGCATGTGCTACCACTGCCAGACTTTTGTTTATGGCTATATCCTCTGATCTCCAGGCAAGGCAAACTTTATTTATTAACATTCAAATAAAATATCACCACAAACAGGTGCATCACTGAGCTCTGGGTTCATCCAAGAGAACTGCCTCAGCAAATAAGGTGGAGAATGATAAAAGATATCATGTGATGTCAGTTTCATGATTCCCATAAACCTACACACATATGAAGGTGAATCAAACTTATATGAGGAATCCCAAACATAGGATCACACATATAGACATGCACACACACTGAAGCATACAGATGCATATATATGGTGAGATGTCTGATTAGGTCAAAATGCTTGCTGCTTCTGATTTTAATTACCTGAGTTCAATCCCATGGACCCAAGTGTTGAAAGAAGAGAAACAGCTCATCTCCCCACAAATTGTCCTATGACCTACATGCACTCGTGTGCACACACATGTGCACATACACATGTGCACACACACACAAACACACTGTGGCATGTATGCCCTCTACATACAAAAATAGATAAGTGTATGTAAAACTAATAATGCTAGTTTCTGCTCTTTCAACTGCTTTCAAGACATAATAAAAACCAGCTCTTACTGTTTTTCACTAGATCTGCAATACATCAGGCCTAATAGAGAAACAAATGTTTCCTATGAGCTTTTCCAGAATTTTCTAAGTGTTCTGAAGATCATGAGTATCTCCTTTGATGCACTATGATTGTTTGGCCCAAGGTTGGCCCTGCAAAGGACTTCAGACTCCTGGAAGACAAGTCATGTGATCACTCATCTTCAAATCTTTCATATGACCTCACTTTCAGTAGCCCCTCAAGAAATTCAGACTTCTTGCTACAGATGTTCAGCCAACTTTGAACCCAAAACACCCCAAATTAAAGGATTTTTTTTAACTCTTCTGAGGTCTGACAGCCATGGTGAATTTAAGCCTTGCAGGCTGCAGCAGGTGGTTCCAAGTCCTGAACAAATAGGAGAAAATCTTGTCTTTATTTAAAGTGAGGGAAGCAGTGCCTTCATTTTATCCCTAAATTTTATCTGTACCTCTTAGTATTTCTCAAATCAAAAGTTGTTTTTTTGCTTATTTGTTTCCCTGTTGGTTTCCCTTTTAATTTTCATTAAGCAACTCTCACAAATAAGGGCAAGTGGGAAAGAAGTTTCCAGAATACCCAGGGACAGACATCAGTAAATGAGAATGGCAAAGAGGGATTTAGAAATATCTTATCAAAATTTCAGGACATTTTCATAAACATTTTTTCCCCACAGCACACTGTATCAGTAGCAATTGTGATGTTTTCAAAATAAGCTGAGACTTCCAAGCATTATCTAGTCCATCACAATAGTTATAAGGTGGCGCTCACTCCCATTTTCTGAGTCAATGTCCTTGATCAAGGACTTTTTATAAGAATTATTTCAAGGCCCACAGATAGTAAGTTCTCACTCAAATCTACCTTAATGTGTTGGAAACTCCTCCCCCATGGAAGCCTTTTGTAAATTCCGTGGAAACAGCAAGCAGCTGCTCACCAACACCCACCCCAAAGAAAGAACAAGACATTTCTCACATATCTCAAGCTTCCTTAAATGTTCTTTCTTTGGCAATGAAAAAAAAGAAAGAAGTATATTTTTGGCCTCTAAACCTTTTCCCACCAGTGTGTATTTCTGCAGAAATGTGATCCATATGGTTCTGATTGCTTTCTCCATAAGTCATTAGGAATGCTTTGCACTAGGAACTTTCCTGATGACCAAGAACTCTTTGGAGACAGTTTTAAATGGCCCTCTCAGCCTTGCCTCATAGAAATGGGACAGCTAAACAGAGCCAAATGCAAATGAGCCTTGTCCCAGGAAAGTTTATGTTTTGTCCAAAACTCAGAACCAGTGAGGTTCTGGTGAGCTTTGAATGTGTCCCGCAAAGTCTTCACAACCTCCTCCAGGGACAGCTGCTACTAAATCCTCCACTGGCACATATCAGACAAGGATTCCAGGTATTTAGATTTGTACTTATGTTGGGTACAGTGCTCCATTAAATTCCAAGATCTTCCACTCATCCCTGGGTTTCCCAATTATTTTCTGGAGACACAATAAATATTTTAGACTTGGACATGAATGTGGAATTCTGGGGATTATCAAATCATGATGCATGTAGTTATACTACTCATGTGTCAAGGGACTTAGTCTCCTGTTATAAAAAAAAAACTAGGGTAGTATTATTTGTCTCATAGCACTCAGCATTTTTCTTTTTGAGACAGCATGTTTTGTGTCTCAGACTGGCCTGAATCTCACTATAGCTAAGAATGATTTTGAGCTTCTAATTTTTCTATCTTCAGCTCCCCAGTGCTGGTTCTTTAGGCACATGACACCACACCTAGTTAATGCAGTTCTAGAGATCAAGCATAGTGCTTTGTGCATGTGAGAAAAACACTTTAACAACCGAATTATAACCTTGGCTCATCACATAGCATTTAGGGACTTGTATAGAAAATATATCAAATGAAGGTTAGTGCCTGGTAAAACTTCAACAATTCCCCCCTTTCTCTTTCTATATAGCAGCATTCTGAACCAGAAAAGGTTTATGTTTCTGAGTGAAATATTGACTATTTTGGATGATGGGTAAAAACAGAACAACATTTCATGTTATTAAGTGTCATATTGGACTGCACCCTATCATGAGAGATGAATTGTGAGAGAAGAGGTAGGAAGAGGGATGAATCTTTATCTTGGTCTTCATCTGACTAGATTTTTTTGGACTTCTTTCTGGACTGTATCACCAACTTTTTGTTGGTATTTTTCAAGGAGGTTACTCCCAGCTCGGGGTCACAGAGCAAAAAGAGGATGGGAAAAATAACTAGGAAGTGGTGAGATATAGATAGAAAGAAAGAGAGGGCTAGAAAAAGAACAGAGGGAAAGGATCGGAGCTAACAACTGGGACTTCATGCTAATGTAAACCCGGAAGCAGGTGTGTGGTGAATGTGTTTCTTCATAATTGTAATCCCTTCAAGAACCACACATCAGAGCCTCAGCGCAGGCCAGAAGCCAAGGAAAGAACAAAATTGTTGCCCAAGAAAAAGAGAAGTTTCCATCAGTCAGAAAGAGAAATTATCCAGCTGGTCAGTGGCCAGAGAGCTGTCCGTGGTACTGACGTACTCTCATTTAGATTGCTGAGTAGATGGCCATGGGTTCTGCTGTTCTCTCCCCTCCCCAGACTCTGTACAATTCTGTTTGTCTTTGTTTCTTTTTCCTATTTTCCTTCTATTTCTCTACCTTCTTTGTCAATTACGGCAATTTTTCTCAAGTTTGCAACCTGATAGTCAAGGTTTTTTTTGTTTGTTTGTTTTTGTTTTTCATTTTGCCTCCAAACTCTTCAGTTAGTCACTGTTATCTAGGTCCTTTGAGAATTTCATACTGACTGCATCTCTCTTATCACCTTTTGATAATGTAATGGATACATTAATAGTACTAGGAATCGCAGCAGTGCATATTATGCATTGTGCAGCAAAGACATGGGAGGGATCATTCTCTGTCTCTCTCTATACATATGCATTCATATATATACATATATGAATACATATATATATATATATATATTTCACTTTCAATTCCACAGTAACCCTATTAGAGGGCAAATTATATCATCTTAATAAACAACTGAGAAGGTGAAGGCTAAGCTAACTTGACCAAGATCACACACAGACAGGATTCCAGTTCACACCCAGCACTTATACTTTTTACTGAATCTGGATTTCTTTACAATGTCCAACATTTTCCTTATGGCTTCTTCCTTCTCCCTCTGGTAGCTTCACCCAAGCTTCCTATCTTGGCCAAATTTTCAAGGGACTGGGAATCTGCACTTTTGGTGTGACTTAAGCCTCGAGTGAAATAAGTAAAATACACAGAATGCATACCCTTTGGGGATTTAGACCTTGCAAGGGCCTTCCTTCTGTTTTTCTTCAGGGAGAGGTCCTACCTGCACCGCAGGCTGAATTGACGAGTATTCCCGCTACTGTATTCTTGTCTTACACTCGCTACCCTGGCGTTTCCCCTGTCTCTGGTGGTCCCTAGAGAACTTTGCATTCTCTTCGGATTCCCACTCGGACATCCTTCCCACATAAGGCCAAGCATGCATGTTTAATTCTGGGAGGTTAAGTGGGCTCTCACTTATACACAAAAACAATCTCTAATAGTCACAGAGAAACACAGACACAACGGGACTCAGACGTGCGTCACCCCAGACAAAACCCACACTCAGGTATGTACAAGCAGTCATGCCAAGCTCCCGCATAATCAGAAACACCCAGACGCTCACGCATCACTCAGCTACAGACCCGTTTCAGCTAGAATCAGGATTCGGGATTTGCGCACACAAGGTCCCTTTGGGTGCTCCTATACAACGACTTGCCGCGTTGTCCCCAGACCCATGCGACTTGCTCAGTGGCTAATTCTAGGCCCACCCAGGCCGCCCCTCCCTCCAGGAGGCCCCACTTCTCCTCTCCGGGCTCTTTCTCCTCCACCTAAAGACGTACAAAACACTCCTAGGAATCCTCCCGGCCGCTAGGCTCCTCCCCCCCCCCGCCCCCAGGCAGCCGCTCCCCCATTCATTTTCCTCCGTCGCTGGCGAAGTCCCTCCCCCTGCCTAGCCCGGCCTCCGCTGCTCCCCGCCCGGAGACCGCGGCGTACTTGGACTTCCCTCTCCATTCGCCAGCCGCCTCTCTCCGGGTCCCCACGGCTGCGAACTGATCTGGCGCGGGGGGGCAGGAGGAGGAGAAGAGCGCAGGCGAAGGAAAGGGCGAGAGAGCCAGAGAGCCGGAGGCAGAGGGAGTAGTGGCCGCCTTCCGGAGCCGGGATTCATGCCTGTCCTCGGGACCAGCCAAGGGGACTTTACGGCTGAGTATGAGCCAGGCTGCTAGAAGCCAGGTACCCCCACGCCTGCAGTCCCCTCGCCGTTCCCGGTATGCGAGCAGGACGCAGGGCTCTTCCAAGTTCCCACCGAGCCGAATAAAAAGCGTCCTCCCGCTGCTCTCCGCCAAAGACGGACATTGACTCCAGGTAAGGCGACCCCGGGCTCAGCTTCCCATAGCCCCTCTGCCCATGAAACCCGCCCCGGACCGCAGTCGGGGCGCCCCTGCCCGCGCCTCCCCTCCCCCTCCCAGCACCCTCGTCCGGCTTCCCTAGCCGCCAAGTCCCCTCCTGTTCCGGAGACTGGGGTCCCTGTAGCTTGGACACCAAGGGTTAAATGCCGGTTTTAGTAAGTGGCGTGTGTCCCCGCGCGCTCCCGACGTGTGTACCATGGTGGGAACTTGATGTGCTAGTGTGCGTTTGACTGTGCGGCGTCGTTCGCGTTTGATGCGTGTGGCGTGGTGTGTGTGTGTGTGTGTGTGTGTGTGTGTGTGTGTGTGTGTGTGTGTGTGTGTGTGTGTGTAGACCCTATAACCTACTTTCAGCGCGATGTGTGTGTGTGTGTGTGTGTGTGTGTGTGTGTGTGTTTGTATGTATGTGTTTGCCTGTGTGCGCGTCTGTGTATTTTTAATTAGGTATCTTCAGCTAACAGGAGATGGAATGGGGTTCTTACTACAGGATCACGTAGCTACCGGGAAGCCCGCTGTGGACTTCCTCTTAGGGCTCTGGGCTTGTTTGGGGGAGATGGTGGGGATGTAGACGGTGCCTTATTTAACCCAGTGTATGTACCATTGAAGGAAAATTTCCTCTAAACCATGGGGTAGTGGTGCAGACTTGGACTCACTGTTTAAAATGAAGAAGACATGTCCAAAACCTGAGGCAAAGGAGATGCTGTCCCTTTAAATTCCACACTGGGTAGACTCCAAGATTCTGATGGGAATTTGGAGATGCTAGATACTGAGTGCAAAGGAAAGGAGAAAGTCAGGGATCTCCTTATCTAGTGCACACCAAGAGTAGGGTAGAGAGATCGCCCTGTCTCCCTGTTGAAATCACAACCCACCCACCCCCCCTTTAAGGGGGTGGTCTGGGCAAGTTTGCCTGAATTTCTTCAGGGGAAAAGAGTAAACGTCCTCTGGGGATGTGCTTCTCCATCATAGTCGCACAGGGTCCTAGAGAAAATATAATTTGGGGCAGCTCTGGGTGCTTTGCCAGGAGACTGATAGGGCACTTTCCTAGGACGCATTCGTTTTGCCTTCTCCATCTCAGGCAAGCTCTGGAAGCCCCAGAATCTCTTCTAAAAGCCGTTCTTTTCCATGGCTCCAGGAAGTTAGGAAGATGCTGTGAGAAAGGAGAGATATTGATATGTGTGGGGTGGTGGTGGTCTGTACCTGTGTAAGGACCAAGGGAGACATACAGTTTGTGAGGGATGTGGGTGGGGAATCCATGATAGAATGTTATAGTAGTTGACTTGCACCTCACAGTTCATGCTTGGCTCTAAAATACTGCCAAGGGCAGGGGTCCCTGAGAAGGCTCTCAGGAAGACCATTTGAGTTTAAGGTCTCCTTCCTATTTCCTCCACCTTTTAGGAGCTTGTGTAGGTAAATACTTTGGCCACCCTGCCCAGGTACAGTTGGGCCGTGGTTCTGGAGCCAGCCATTGATTTGATTCCCGGCTGCCTCTTAAAGGCTTGCCCTACTCAGCAAAAATGCTGAGTTTTACTGCTGTTAGCATGGCTTCCAGACTAGGCAGCTGTTACTTTCTCAAGGTAAATGGCAGCCATTCTGCTTGAAAGCAGAGAAGCTGGAAGACGAGGCTGAGGTGGTGGGATGCAGTGCCTCTAAAGGCTCCCTGAAAGGCCTCTTGGGAGGGAAAGAAGATAGAAATATACCCGCTTTTACAAATATTTATGTATGTGCATCCATATCTTCTGAGGAGAGATAAAAGCAGACGTGTGTGTTTGTAGGAACCTGCCCCAGCTGGTGGGTGACTGTTCTACCTGCAAGCACTTGCTCACATACCATTCTCTGCCTATGGGCTGATCTTTCAGGCTGAAGTCTTCAGGAGGCCATGGCCATAGCATAGACTTTACAAAACTCAGGTCAGAGCACAGCCACCTAGTGCAGTTGTGGAGGGAGCATGGACAGACGAAGAGCCCTCATGTTGATAAAGGCTCTCATTATCTCTTTCCAGTGGAGAATGGATCAGAACTGGAAAGCATATTAAAGAGCAAACAGGCAGGACTCTGGCTCAGAGAGAGGATAACAGTTCCCCAATATTCACTAGCAATTTGGTGCCATGCCCAGGACTAGAACTCAGGTTGTTTTTCAGCCAGATCTTTGTCTTTTTCACTCCAAGGAGTCACAACATTTCCTAATTCTACCTGCCCACCACACTCCCACCCATGATAACTGCCTGTTTTCCCTTCTGGAACTTGTTTCAGAGATGCATTTCTGCCCCTTCTTCGTGTGGAATCATGACCCAGGAGAGGGAGAGCCTAGTGCTCAGTCATTCTCCTTCCTTCACAAAAGCATTAAACACATATGCACACATGTATACACAAGGGGGTGGGGAGGGAGATAGAAAGGATAGATTCTCTTTTCAATGTCATCAGATAATTACATGCACGTGGGCACTCAAGATGATGTGACTGATACACAGAACCCAGTAGAGCATTTGACTATACTTGAGCCTTTGATGAGGAAAGCTTTCTTGAGAACATTATATATTTAGCTGTCCATGAAAATACTCCAGGAAAACAAATTTATTTAAATTAATTAAAATCTCGCATTCATGGCATAGGCATAGGAGCACCTGCAAGAATATGCAGGCATTCATATACAGGTGTGTACACAAGGCTAGAAACCCTCCCTTCCTCCTATATTCCCTCCGATGAAACACTTAACCTTCGTAGGAAATTGAGCTATTCTGTGTAAATGCGTGTACGGGGACTCACAACCTCAGGGTAAGGAAAATATAAAGTTTTTTGAGTCACAGGTCCTTCAGGAGTTGAATCAGATTCATTAAATAAGTGTGTTGCCAGTCTTTTAGATGCTCTCTTTGGGGTGCAGGCAAGTACTGAGAAACATGGGGATTTTAGGCCCATCTGCAATAAAGCCATTAACAACCTCACAACCCTCGTCTTTTCTGGAGCTAGATGGCACTTTAGCTCCCAGAAGGGGGAGCTGTGACTCCATTTCAGCCGAGGAGAAACAGCTTAGCTATTCCAAATCAGCGCTGGGGCCCCCCTGCTGAGTTGAGAAGGCCCAGCTCAGGCTGCAGGGAATGTATCTGTAGCAGCATAGGTGGGGTCTGTAAAAAAATTTCTCTCTTGTTCAGTTCAAGCAGGACATCTCTTAGTGGTCTCAAGAGAGTGTATCCTATTGATCAAAACATCCAGTTTCTCTGAAAGTGTCATTGCCCTCAAAGGCCCTGCAGTGTGTAAGGAAATATTTTCTGATTTGCATGTGCTTTCTCATCCCAAATCCTTAGAGGAAGTCATTAGAACGTATCATGAAAACAGACTCTTACAATTAGTCATAACCTCCTTCTTTCCCTATGTCCTCTGACCTGAAATCCAAAGTTTAACAAATAAGTTAGTGAACTCCTGGTAAACCCTCTGAACAAAAGCATAGGAAGAGGAAGTTATCAAATACAATTTTTTAAACAACTCCTCCCCGTTGTTTTTCATTATAATATTTCATATGTAAGATAATGAATATATCATGCCTTCCTGCATTCTAATAGCCCTATAGTATCTGGCTCAGATAATCCTTCAAAGTCTTTCAAAGACCATGTTTCAGAACCACTCTTTTGTCTGGATTTTTATATAATTAGAAATGCTATTTATTTAGTTTTTGTCTCTGTTTGCTCTGTTTGTCAACCACACGGAGACAGATCTCTCTTGATCACATCAACATGTGTTCTTATTAGGAACATTTCTCTTATAATGCCTAGGTACTGGCACACAGCAATTGTTCTATCAGTGTTTGCTTTTGCATGTCATATCCACTGTCAATAGTATGTCAGTCTCTCTCTCTCTCTCTCTCTCTCTCTCTCTCTCTCTCTCTCTCTCTCTCTCTCTCTCACACACACACACACACACACACACACACACACACACACACACACAATTTCAAAGCAAAGTCATGTAGCTTCAAAATTACACTACTTATCCCAACAACTCAGGGGTACTGGTGATGGTGTGGACAGGTAATTATATCTAACTTGACAATATTCCTTGCTGTGTCCCAAGATCCTTAGATTTATTCTCTTATCTAATCTTCCTTCCCCTCCAGTGAGGCAGATGCACCTCCTATGCAGAGGAAGGTGAAGTTCATGTTGGCCAGCTTCCTTTTAAGCAGTGGGGCAAGGATTTGAACATTACTTGAGCATCTCCATTCTTCTACTACACGATCAGCATCACTGGTCACCAATGAGATTGCTTGTTCAATGGATGCTAGAAACAGCTGGAGCACACTGTTGGCTCTTTGGAGCTGATGCTATAAAACTATTGTAGAATCCCTGGATTTATAATAAAAATAGTGTTTTCTTTGAGGAAGTTCCCCGAAGAAACCTCTGAAAGTTTTTCAATAATCAAACCTTTCTCCATAGTCTGGAATCAAAACTGTTTTGGTAATGTAAGCAACATGTGTCTTCCAAGTCTCAGTTTTAATACTAACAGTGAGTTCATTACCACACAAAGGAGCTAGTGCTAAATCTGGAGAGATTTGTGAGATGTTTTCTTGTTTTGAGTGTAAATCTTCCCATCATCTATAAATCTCCGCAATTGACCAAATACATTTTTTTTTTTTTTACTCATCAGGTCCTTACATGCTATAATCATATAAACAAGTAAATATAATCATATAATTGAAAACATTCTCTTTTGAGTAGAAGAGCCCAGAATCCCATGATATTCACTTGAAAAGCCTGTCTGATACTGCACAATATTTTATGATTATTCTCTAGATTATCTCACTTTTAGGGCTTTGACACAAAGTTGTGAGGAGGATGTGTATTGGGTTAGGTTTAAAAAAAGTATTTATTTATTTTCAGTAACAGTAGGTGTTAATAGAGTGTCCTCTGCTTGTCAGATATTGCATTAGAATAGTACTGTCGAATAGAACTTTGGGGAATAAAAAACATGTTCTCAGTGCTAGCCAATATGGTAGACACTGCACTCTTAAATATACTTGAGGGATACTGGTGAAGTGAGCTTTGATTTTGTTTAGCATTTATTTCTTTTTCATTTTTATTTATGCAACTCTATGTGTCTGATGGCCATCGAAACAGACAGTTCAGATTTACACATCAGGAATGTTGTATGAACACAATCCTGCTTTCATTGGAGCTCACACAAAGGGGAAGAGATGGCTAATAGTGAGTAAGCAAATAGAAAATCACAGTAATTAAATCTAATATTAAATGTCATACAGGTAATTACAGACCCTGTGCTAGGAAGGAAGGTGGGAGATATAACTTTAAATGAGTTAGTCATAAAAAGCCATTTCTTAGTAATATACTGATGTTCAGATTTAAATAAAAAGGAAAAATAGAGTCATTATTCAGGGAGATGGTTAAGAAGGCTAAGGATGTACAGATTCCCAGTGTGGATGAAGCTTTAAGTGAGGCAGAGTACGACATGAAATGAAACAGGAGAGACATACAGAGCCCACATCAGAAAGGTCTTGTACAAGGGAGTGAGAGGTTTTGACGTCTTTCTTTTGACACATCTTTAGTTGGGAAGATTGAAGTCTGAGAAGAAAGGCTGTCTGGAAGTTGACAGGAGGCCATTATTAGGGACTCTGGTATGTTTTCATCATGCCCATTTTTAATCAGTCATTTCAATGTTTTTTGCTCATCTTAACTTCCAGTCCTATTTAAGAGTTCCACATTCTAGAAATCCTGGGCTTAAAAGTTAAAAGCAAATGAATAGAAAGGGGGAAAGAGACTGAACATGTGGGTAGCAGATAATGGAAACCTGAGGAAAAGAGTAGACTCTGGCTGCAGTTTCAACTGCAAAGATTTATCAAATATGATGTGCAAAAGGATTTGGACAAAATGGTTAAGCAGATATGCTAGTGAACGATGATAAATACAGGCCTTCTAACTGAAGAGATATGCAAATTCCCAACTATTCATAATGGGATGGTAATTGCCATTTCAGAATCTCATAGAGTTTAGGGAAAGGGAAAGGCTAAAAGAGGACACTTCAGAAAAGACAGTGATGAGGATGAACAGTAATTATAAGATCTTCAAGATCAGGGATTGTATCTTTTTATTTTATATCTCCTTCACTTCAAAATCTCATAGGATACAAGTACAGAGACATAAGTTCTTAATTCTAATCCTGACTCCTCTCAGTGTCAATATAGACTCCTTAAGAGCCTATCTTTCTCTGGGTATGCCTTTTATAAATTTAGAGGGACCGTACTGTTGCTTGGCTTGTTGAAGAGATATTGCTGGGTTGTATGGAAATGCAGCATGACAAAGTTCTTGTAAAAGCAGAGAGAGACACATGCATGGTGGCTATGCTTCATCATGAGAGTTAGATGGCCTCTCAGAGATGAGCAAACCTAAAGAACGTCATATCTCATGGCACTGATTGTGATTCAAGACAGGCTGGCTGAGTGGGATAGATGCTGAGCCTGTTGCCACTGGTGCAACTCTTAATATCAAAGTGATTAAGCGTTAACATTAAATCCACTATTCTCCTGGAACACAGCAGCCCACACAGCAGCCCAAAAAGGTTTTCTACAAATCCGTAGACAGTCCTTGCAACTGAGGGGGCAAAAAAGACAATTAAGAAAATAATGAGGCCAAGGAAATGTGAAATTAATTTTTTTCCATATGACAGTGAAGGAGGTTTTTTTCTCCCAGGGGAACCCTCTTTTAGAGACTGCAAGTGGCCTTCAGGAGACTAGCCTGAATAAGACTAGGTGTGAGAAAGTGAACAGTGGTCAATTACCACTGTTGCCTGCTACTGCCACACAGGATGAGGAAGCCCTATGAAGGCACACAATCTATCATTCTTAACAAATTCTGTACTCACATGGTGCAGAACTGTATAGAGGCATGTTGGCATCCTCTTGGGAATTGCTAAATAACTGTATTCCCCCAAGGGTGGGAGGTAGATCCATAAGGCAATTAACAAAAGTAAGATGCAATCGTTTTTGTGTAAACTGTAAAGGCTGGAACAGCAGGGCTCCAAGTAAATGGCCCATCTGAACAGCTAGAACTCTTTGTAAGGGTTAACCCAATACAGGCCCCAAAGGCTTTCTGAGATATAACTTATCTAGCATTTCAGAGGCCCAGAAAATGAGCCAGTAGGGAAGAACAGATCCTGCGGTTACTGTGGAATAGCCAGTTTACAGATTACAAGTTGATCTGAATGGAAGAAGGTTCCATACATATCCTGGGGTTGACTGCATTTTAGAAGACCCGCCCTATTAAAAGAAAAGTTCTTAAGTTCCTATTCTAAGAATTAGCCATCTGTAAAAATAAATGAAATGCTTGATGCCTGTGGGAATTCCTGGAGTATCCAGAAGCCCCATAATAAATCTGGAAGAGCATTTTCAGAATGTGACAGAGACCATAGCTTTGAGCAAATATGATGTTGTTGACATGGTACTGGGTAAGCTAAATTTCTCATAGAATTTGATGAGTTCTGAGTTTATAGGCATATTGTAGGGGGAGCACCTACAAGGAGCCTGGGTAGTACTATAAAAACATCTGCACAAGCAGAGCAGCCATTTAAAAAGAGGAAATCAGCATTTTGATATGTGTAGGCGTGTAGGGAAAAGATTGAAAAATAGATTACCTGGCAAGGGCGGGTAATGTCATTCTGCTGCTGGGACACATTTTGGAGACATGACTGTTTTAGAGGAAGTGGTCATCATCAAGTGCCATTTCCACAGATGGCTAAGGCTGGGAAGGGTTGAGAGAGTTATAATTTTATTCTGAGTGCATATCAACAGGACAGTATCATTCAAAGTCCAGTGAAGCCTTACAAATGATTTCTGAAAATATTAGCAAGCCAGTCACATTTTTCTCCATTTTGTCTCCTCTCTTTTTTGAATGGGGAAGAATACATTTGTTCAGAGTTCAGGGTCTTCACCCACAGTATTCAGGAGTGGCTGAAGTGTCACTATTATAGAACCGCTCCTGGACTGCCTGGACTGGTGCGGTATGTGTCGAGCTTGTTTGTTTGTACTATGATAGGTACATAGTCTATTCTTTGTTGTATGCTGTCTTTAAGCACATAGTAGGTAGAACGCTCTCCCATTTTGGAGATGTAAAAGCTGAGGTATGTAACAACAATGTTGCTCTTGGAAGACCAAATATTAAGCGGATGATGGGGTATGGGTGATTTGAATCCATTTCTATCTGACTTGAAAACAGTGATTGAAAGCTTGAGGGCTGGAGTCTGAATACCTGTGCTACCACTACTAGCTCTCTGATGTTAGCTGGGTTACCTAATGTTCCCACGTCAGTTTCCCCATCTGTAAAATGGAGAGAACAATAACAACTCTGTATGCAAGTGAAATGAGAATTTAACGAGTGATTGTGTAAGTGTTTCAAACTGTACCTAGCAGATTGTCACAACCACATAGCATTAACCATTTTTTGCTCTTTTTACTGCTATGCCCTGATGAATCAGATTGAGCATTATCTGAATTCATGGGCTTATTTTCTAACTGGAAAAATCATACACAAAAGAGATTACTTTTAGGTTTGAGACATGACCTTGCAAAGGAACTCCAAGGATCACTTTTACACACCAGCTCCCTCGCTGCACCCCACAGTGTAGAAGTATGACAGCAATGGTTAGAAGAAAGACTGAAAAAGTAGGAAAAGGGCATCATAGTATGCAGAATTGCTAAAGCAGAATTTTTACTTCTCTGGGTTTCTATGAAAGAAGATGAAGACAGGACATTGACCAGGAGAGCTGAAAGTCATCATCCATATATTTAATTTTCTCTCCTTTTTCTTTGGTCTTATTTCATATATAGAATCATTCTCTTTAAGATAATACAGAACCTGTGGCATCCTGACTCCCTGCAACCTCTCACCCTTCACCTGTCTACTTCATTTTCCAGTATGTAAGGCCAGTGTGTCCATCAGATTTACCTGAAAGCATTGGTGATGGACAGCAGCTGGATCCTCTGTTTATCTTTGTCTTCATGATTCCCTTTCACACCATTAATGCCATTTATTTTATCAAATTCCTGAATACCTTGAAATGTTTTTTAAAATTCCATTTATCCTTTATTGTGGTTCTCCAAAATTAAAATTATTCTCTCCAGTTTCCCAACAAGGACATTCTGTCTCAAAAGTAGGGAATTCACTGAAGGTATGTAATAAGTGACAATATCAGACCTCAAGCACTTGTCTATCGTGGCACATTAAATGTGATGTCTTTTGCCTAAATTGCCCTCCCTCCTTGCATTAGCCTAAGGCATTGTCCAGCTAGTGCCCCCACATGCAATTTGGTGGCTTCTTATAGTGGAGGTTGATGCCTGATACTAGGTCTCTATTGTCTTGAGTAGGGTCAGTCATTGCAAATCATCAACCATTATGTTGTAAGACTCAGTTCTGATCTTTCAGATGTCTAAAGTAGGAAGGCATCCATTATACTTGTTCCAGGAGAAGTTATAAACGGGCTGCTGGAAAGAGCTTCCTAAATCCTCACTAACAATCTGCATTTTACTTCCTTCCCTTCTTTATCTGTCAGTATCATGAATATCTTCCACTCTTCCAGTGCGTTCTCACTGCCAATTTCATAGCCTCTTAAAATAGTAATTTAACTTCACAATGCCTCTGCAGGAAACCTTAGCTTAGCCTATTTATTTGCACCCTAATTGTGGGAGTTCAAATGCTGTTGAAACCAGGGCCAACCATCATAGAATAAGCTACGTTCTAACTCTGAGCCAGAGCTAAGTGCCAAGATATTCCTTTTAATGGAAGCGATAACTCCAAGCCCAAATCTGGTAGCAGTGATCTCACTGTCACTGTTAAAAGGAACTCAAGAAATTGTAGGGTAGAGATGGCATGAATATCAACAGCCAGATGTTGCAAGATACTGTACATATTTCTGTCTCTGTATGTTTTTTCTATTAACTTATGCATGCACATACATGAATTCTAGAGAATTGATGTTGACCATGTTGGGAACAAGTAGAAAGGAGAACTGTAGCGATATTGGAAAATGCTCAAGCAAAGTTACCTCTCCATATTACTGGACCAAGAGCTCAGTCATAATTGTAGGATCACATGCTATTAGAAGGCAAATGTGTAGAACTTTAAAATGAAGAGCATGTTTGGTTATACCTGAACTTTCAAAAAGAAAATATTCCTTTTCCATTTAAAACAAGGATAAGCAGATGTGGGAAAAAATTGAGAGGAAAGAAAGAAGCCATCAGGAAAGATGTAGAATAGAAGACAATGAGAAGAGGAGATGAGCGGGAACAAATAGAACGATATGTTTGCATGAAAATGCCACAATTACATCTGCCCCACCCAAAAGAAGTATTTTTGGTTTGTTTTGGTTGCTTGCTTGGGCATCTCAAAAAAAAATGTTACAAGAGAAATGAGATAAAATTAAGCAAGAAATCAGGATGTAATAAAAGAAAGCTTTACTTTTCTATGTGAAAATAAATAATAATAATAATAACAATGATGATGATGATAATGATAAAGAAGAACAAAAGCAACATGATGCCAAGTAGCATTATCAAAGTGTTTCTATTTTTGTTGTTGATATTGACATTGTTGATGATGTTGATGTTGTCAGTTGTTTTAACAGTAAATGCTATCCAGGCAAGCAGTGCAGGAAAACAGAATTCCCTGTTAGTTAGAAATGCACATGCAGCACACATGTGGCTTGTGTTTGCTTCATTTTTAAAATGAAAGAATAGATCTGGCAAGGTAAGTCAGTGGTTAATGTACTTTCTGGGCAAATGTGGGAGTGGAGTTCAGATTCCCAGAGTCCATGTAAACACCGGATGGATATAGTCATACCTATAGTCCCAGGGCTCTGCTAGCCCTGTCAGCAAGGTCTGAGTTAGTTGAGAACTACTTCAATGACAAAGGTAAAAGGTAATTGGGGAAGATTTCTGGCAGCATAATCTGTGTTGCATGTACACACACACACACACACACACACACACACACACACACACACACACACATTTGTGATTGCATACATGTACACACAAGAGAAAAAATAAATAATACAAGGAGCACTTCTTATTGTACACTTCTTTATGTCAGACACTGTTCTAAGTGCTGTGAAAACAGCAGTGAACACAACTGACTAAGACCCTCAACCCCATCTTGGAACTCATGCTCTAATTAAGGGAAAAGTTGTTATATAAATAAACAAGCAAAAATATAGTGTGTGTCAGATGGTGATAAGCATAATAGAGAAGAAAAAATAGAACATGACTAGAGAAGGAAGGTGGGAGGGACAGATGGCATGGTGGGAGAGGGCATGTTAATTCATGTAAATAGGGAAGGGAAATGCCCAGGGAAGTGCTGACTTTTGAAAAGAGATCTGGGGGAGATTGAGAATACAGCCAGGGACATATCCTGGAGGGTAGCATTCTAGGTAGAGGTAACCAGGTAGACTCTTCTTGACTCCTGAAAGTAGACAAAGGGAGAATTGCAAGTGAATGACAAAGTAAAATACCAGAGGTTTGAGCATGCTCCTGAAGAATCTTCTGAGGTGAGATCCTGTGTAAGGAGGCCAGTATGACTGGGCTGGAGTGAGCAACAGGAAGTGAGGGGAGAGATTCATTATCAGGAGAGCAGGTACAAAATCCAGACACACTCCTAAGCTATTCTAATTTTTACAAGGGAAGTATAAATTATTCTAAATTAAGAATGTGACCCTCCCTCTAAGAAGTCAGTTAGATGTGCAGAATCTATGAAGAACGTTCCTTTGAGAACAAAAGAAAATAGAAATAAAACAAAATATAGAATAGACTCTGAAGACTCGAATTGTGCTGTTTGAGAGGTATCTTTCTATACCAAGAGATGGAATGATAGGAAATATCAACAGAACCTTCCATAAAGTTTTGATGTGAGAGTGAATATCACATACAGAAAATACTTGACAAAATGTCTTATGCATAGCAAGTAGTCCATAAACAGCACTTTTTTTGAAAAGGCCCTTTGATGGGAAGGAGATCTTTCTATATTGACTTACTTTTTGGTGAGTGATTAAAGGAGCATATAAAACAAAATATTACAGAATTCATGATCGTTGAATAAGATGTACATATGTATTAGTGGCTATTTTTAGATAATGTGTTATGAATGAATTTCATTTCTTCTTTGATGCTTCCCTGTATTTCTTTATATTCTGTAATAAGTGTGCATTACTTGGATAATCAGTGCCTTAATTAGTAGGATTAATGGGATTATTGAGTAATTCATGATACGTTAGAAGAAAAACTGAAACACAGGAGAGTCCATGAATATAGTTACCTATATTTGTAAGCCATCCTAAGCCAAATTAAATGACTAATCTTTTTAACTCACCATTGGCTTGAGTAAAAATATTCATAAAATAGTGGTGACTGTTTAAGTGGTTTGTGATTTCTAATGAACAAGAGTGGGTCTGGGCCCCTTAGAATAAATTAGTGCCATCTTTATATTAAATGAAACCATTTCTTGAATGGATGACACTTTGTGTGTCATGGTTTGAGAATCATGAGTGACTCAGGAGGTCTTTTCTCTGTTTATTTTGAATTTTGAGTAAATTACACTCCCCTGACTTTCATTTTCTCACCTTTGAAGTGATATAGGATCATTCTGAAGTCACTTTGGAAGCAGGGAGGAGGTGATAAATTGGGGCTGCCTCTGAGACCGCTCAGCTTTCAGCCTTCTTCCTGCACCCAAGTAGCTCCTCTTACCTGCTTTGCTTTGTTATACATTTGTAAGATTTGAATATGAAGGTCCAAGGCTTTAACAATGACTGGAAAGCATCGTTTTCAACTTCTATTGCCATTTAAGCCATTGTATTGAGCTCCTTGCAAGCCAAATATGGCTTAGACATATCCCCGAGGGTTCCCCAGGAAGAAAGGCTAATGTAAACTGTGCCTTTGTCACCTTTGTCATCAGAATACATGACACACATTTGCTATCAGCAGATGAAATGATATCCAGACAGTGTGTTCCTTATTTAAGATAGGCTTCTATGGAAATGAAACGTTTGCCTAGGAGACCTCAGGACTAAAAGTATGTCTCTCTCAGTTTTCCAGAAAGCTTACAGCTAGAGGTTGCCCTGGAGATGAACATGGAAATATTCAGACTTCTGGAAATAAATGAGGGTGGATGACATGGTGAACCTAATAAAGTTTGTGTGTCTTTATCTCAGAACCATAGAATTTTAGGGCTAAGCTAAGATTCTTAAAACCCCACATAGCTATTCCTCTGTTTTGACAGGTAAAGAATTCAAGGGCAGAGGAGATGGTTCAGAGTGTAAATAAAGTGCATCCTATAGAAGCATAAGGCCCAAAGTCCAGATTCACTAAACTACTGTAAAGCTGGACAGGGTAGCATGCATCTGTAATCATAAAGTTCTTGTGGTAAGGTAAAAAGCAGAGACAGAATTTCTTGAAGCTCAACAATGCATAGCAGCGACTATCAAGAGACTGTATCAAACATGGTAAAAGGTGAGCATGGACACTTGAGGGTCTTCTCTGATCTCTACATGTTCCTACACACACACACACACACACACACACACACACACACACACACACACACACACACATAAGAAAAAATTAAGACTATCACAACAGGGACTGGACTGAAAAAGGTCACATTCTTCATATAGACCCCAAGCCTAGAACACCAGTTCCCTGTGTCCGATTCTAAACACATTCTCCTTCCATACCATTCTCATGTCCTTTTCTATTGAGCACTGTTTTATTATTTTGTTTTGTTTGGGGTTTTTGAAAACCCTGAGATTAGTGCATTGGGCAGTATAATACATTTGAGAGAAGAATTATATTATATGCCTAAACATTTTAAAGACTCTTTTGTGTCCTACAATAAAGATTTACTTATCCTTAATTCAAGTGTTCTCAAAATTATTTGACCTTATAATTTCAACTTTCTCTATTTCTTTCAATTGACTATTAGTACTGTATGTGACATATAAGAAGCTCTAAATAGTAGAAAATCTATCTTCTATGCAAAGACTAGAATATTGCCTTTGCGATGAATTTGATTTTAGCTAATTTTTATGATCTACATTATTTTTGAAATTATTATCATACTAAGAAAATTATCATAAGATCATAAAGAAATTTCTCACATTATCTGACAGGGTGATGGTTGACTTTATTGGCACCCAAGACAAACACTTACCTTGAGCAAGAGAGAGCTTGAAACATAATAGGATTAACATCTTTACTCACGGCCAGCTCTGCTATAATCTTTATGTTGGCTGTTATTTTAGACATCATTTCTCTAAATATGCATTGTTGTAGGACAGTTCTAGATTCAGGTAGAGTAATTTTCATGAATTAATGTAAGCTTCACTTGTCTTTCCTTCTCTCTCTCTGTCTCATTTTTGTTGTTGTTGTTGTTATTTGGTTACTATCCTGCTTGCTCTTTCTTGCTTGTCCCCTTCCTGTGTCCTCTTTTAGCTTTTTTTTTATTAGTGTTCACTTCTCCTTAACATTTTCTGAAGCATGTTTCTTGAGGATCTACTACATGTCTGATTCTGAAACATTTATTATGAATAGAGTTGGTTTCCTGATCTGAAGCCATCCACAGTCTGAGATTGTGCAAAGTGGCCCAATCTCAGACTGTGGATGATGAAGCTGGAATACACCTATGTATCATGAGGAACAGAAAAGACATCTATCCCTGTCGCCTTGCAGGTTGCATAGCTAGTTGGATGCAGGGAAAGGCCATTGCAGATGGCGAGCAGGAGCAGAAGTGTTTCAGTGTGTCCAGAGAGCATGCCAGAGGTTGAGGCTAGAGGATTAGTAGAAAGGTAAACTACTTAAAGTTTCAGGACTTGGTTCTAATTTCTATTGAGACAGTTTTTGCTGACTGCTAAGAGGGGTTGTTGACTTTATTAGATCTACAATTGAGAATGACAGGGAGGTGTGTGGGGGAAGTGAAAGGAAAAGCCTTGGTAGTCCTTTTGCAGGTCATGGTTGTAGTGTAGCTACTGTGTAGAAGATGCACATCTAGACAGAACAGTGGCAAGGAAGTGGATGGACTCAAGAAACACCCGGTTGGTGGGACAAAGGAAAGGGAGGTGTTAAAAAATGGCTTCTTTAAGGTTGTGTCAGATCAGGGCCTCCTCTCTCTAAACACTGCTTCCAGAAACAGCAGGGTCTCAATTATCTCAACGTGGGCTGTGAAATTCTAAAAAAAAGTTCTCAAAACAAAATTAAGTTTAATTTGCTTTAATTGAAAAATAAACACATGCCATGTACAGCACTCCCAGGAGGAGAAAAAAAGGCTAGAAAATTAAATGAACTGTTGAGTATGGAAGGCTAGTATTGGATATCATAAAATAGGAATTGATGTTGATTGAGAAAATGTATTAAAATTATATTGAGGAATCAGAAGCAGTGGTCTCATGTCTGAGTTTTGGATTTCTCAGTGTTTTGTGGAGATGATATTTTTTATGTTTTTAAGGATAGTCCAAGACAACTATGGAATTTGGAAAGCTGTGAAGTTGGAGTCAGCAATTTCAGGTTCACCATTTTTTCTATTACCTTAAAGGATTTTGATAAATCATATTTAGCCTCAGCTTCATTATCTGTATAATGGGAGAAATAATAATTGGCTTCCTAAGAGATTGCATAACTAATATACATGGAAATTTTAAACATTTAAGAGACGATGTAGAAGGATGCAGAGTAGAAGATGGAAAAGGAGGAAAAGTATTGGAAGAAAGCATTGGCAAAGAGGGAAGAGAAGTGTGCCACAGTGAGCCCAGCTGTCTCAATTTTAGTATTTATTATGAGCTTTCTGTTCAGACATTCAGGATTTATGGTAGATGCTAGGATACACAGGGGGTCTGCCTCTACAATGCTTGTATTTTAGCAATAAATATTCTCACTCTTTGGACCATAAAATGAAATTAAAGTCAAAGATGGGCAGAAAGAGGTAACTTCAGAGACAATTGATGTGCGTTTGGGGCTTTTTTCTCTATAGGGTGCTTTCCCTTTTCATGGTCTCTCTGTCCTCATCACCTAGTATAGGCACTTTGGCCCCTTTTAGGCTTCTGCTTCAGATAATGGCATAGCAACTTCATTCTCATCAAGAGAACTGAGCTTCAAATTGTAAGCTATAAATGCCAAATTCTTATAATATTGACATTTGAGAACCATTGTTGTATAATTTTAGAAACTATCAAATTTTTAAATCATAGAATCTTAGGATAATAAAAACTTAGAGTCAGAATCTCATAAACTCATGGAAAGGAATATTTGTGGAATCAAAAAAAAATCCAACCTTAGTACCATCAAATATTGCAAGTCTAGGATTATGACATTAGAGGTTTTTTTTTTTTTTTTAGGTGAAGGTGGCATCTGTGGTTGTCTTGTTTACTTTCTTTCTCAATCCATGAAAAATACATATATAGCAACTTAGAGATTACTCTTAAATAAATATGTGTATACAATACAAACATGAGAGATGAAATCCTTATAATACTTACCGTAAACACATTGGCCAAATGTCACCTGTGGTGGTGACACATAAATCTTCTGGATGTTCTCACATTGCCTGACAGGGTGATGGTTGACTTTATTGACACCCAAGACAAACACTTACCTTGAGCAAGAGAGAGCTTGAAACATAATAGGATTAACATCTTTACTCACTGGCCAGCTCTGCTATAATCTTTATGTTGGCTGTTATTTTAGACATCATTTCTCTAAATATGCATTGTTGTAGGACAATGCTAGATTCAGGTAGAGTAATATTCATGCATGGCATTGTGATTTTTATACTGTTTCTAGGACAGTTTTTTGCATGCCTGATGACTTAAGCATTTATTCCTGTTCTTGTCCACAGCTTTTCCTCTCTTGTACACATGGTTAACCACTGTTGATCTGTGCTCTGCCTTATGTTTCCTGTGAAACATTGGCTCAGATCATCTAGACTTGCTTTAATCCTGGCATCTGTTTTATATGTGACATTTATTTCTTCCAGATTCTATGATCTCTCACAGGTCTTCATATTCAGTGGTCTATTTTGACAGGAAGAGGAAGAACCTGATTTGGAAAAGTATGTTGAGTGAGTCAAGCTCTCTGTTTTGTACCATGAAAGCTGTATGTTTTTGTGGGTGGTGGTGGTGGTGATGGTGGTGGTGGTGGTGCGTGGGTGTGTGTATGTGTGTGTGTGTGTGTGTGTGTGTGTGTGTGTGTGTGTGTGTTATACATATGTTTATCCTGTTTGTGTATTTTGTGTGGTGTGTATATGGTATGTGTAGAGAGAAGAGTGTGTGAATATGTGTGTGATGTGTTTAGGATGTGTGTGTGTGTCGTGTGGGGTGTATTTTGTGTATGTGTGTGTGGGTATTGTGTGGTATGTATGATAAATATGTGTGGCGTACATGTGTATGTGTACACATTTATGTTTTTGTTGTAAGGGCGGTATACATAGGGTATAGTATATTGTATGCTATGCAGTATGTATAGAGGAGAAAGAGAATGTGTACATGATACATATGTGCATGTATGGTAAGTATGATATGTGTATAGTGTGTGTGGTATGGTGTGTGTTTGTGGTGTGAGTGTGAGTGGCATGTGTGTTATGTGTTGTGTGTAGTATGTGATGTGTATATGGTAGTATGTGTTGGGGGTGTTTTGTGTGTTGTGTGGTATATGATGTGTACTATGTATGGAGTGTCAGTGTGGTGCATTTTGTGCATGTGTTTGTGTGTGTTTGTGTATGTGTGTGTGTGTAGTTTGTATTTGTATGTCCACATAAGTATGACTCACATACGTAATGAGCTTAACTCTTTCAAATATGAATATACCATTTGTGCTTGAATGTACTCATGGATTCCTAAATGTATTCATATGTGAATAAACTCGCATGGGAATGAATGTTCTCATCAGGAGATATGGCATGTAAAATGCTTGCATGGTTTCATAAGCATTTGTTAAGCAGCTATAATATTTCTAACAATGAAGGAAATGCTTAAATGAATATCAATGTATTTATGTATGTAACTATTAAGGAAGCATTGTGAGTTTTATTTGAATGATGTTTCAAATGTATCTCTTGAACTGAAATTATGTTAGATACCAGGGCTGTTCTGGTTCATGAATATAGTTGTAGTTGTGTGTGTGTGTTTGTGTGTGTGTGTGTGTGGTACCTGTATGTGTATATGTGACGGTGTTCATGTGCATGGGACAATCAGTACTTTCTAACGTGTGCTTCTTACTGTGTATATATGAATATTAATACTTTAGTGTTAAATATATTTTTCACCGCTTAAACTCTACCCATGCAGAAAAGCAAATGTTTGTGGTTGGACCTGTGGACTAAGTGAGAGTGGATTGTGTGAGCTATGCAGGAAAATAACCCAAAAGTTGCAGGATGACAGTTTAAAATAAAATTGACCATATTGCTGACATGACTGTGTGCTTTTGCAAGAATACTATCCCACAAGTTATTATCTCCCAATAGCTATTTTTCAGAATGTGCATATCCATGCCCTGATAGACTGACTGGATCAGATAATGCTGGGTAGGGCTCTGACTTGAGCATTTAGTAAAAGTTCCTTCAACAGTTCAGAAGAATAATTGTGACCAGAGGACCCCTACTGCAGAAGGCCTTGAATGCTGTTTTGTCCTCACTTCTGAGACAGGCAGTATCCTAGCATTCAATGGCCTTTGTCTCTGGTTAGGTCTCCAAGTCATTGGAATACCACTCTGACATGCCCATGGCAGGTGAACTGAGAATGTCTCCTGAGAATTACACATCTCAGTGTTAACAGAGACAAAAATAGAAACAGAGACAGTGAAAACAAGGAAATGCCAGTGGCTGTTCACAAGGCAGAGTATGGAGAGAAAGGGGGCAAGTTACATGGGTACAAGTATCCAGACATTTCTGTCTGTGAGTTTTTCCTCTCTGCATTTCTTTCCCTGGTTTCCTGTGCTGGGGTTTTCCTTGGCTAAGGCCTGAACTCACATAAATCTTATGCTGTCTGACATCTAGCCAAGATGCATAAGCATTCTGCATTCATTGCACTGAAGCTTGGTGGTGCTGAAATAGAACTTTGAAATTCTCCTTCACTTTTAATTAAAAAAAAAAAAAAAAGATTTAGGCCAACCCTGGGTTTCTGTTTAACCAAGACTGTTTTTAACCATTGCTGCATTTTTATTGTTACAAATGTGATGCACCGATCCATCTTCCTTGTAATGCTTCTCAATTTCTGCTCCATCTGTCAAAGAGAAAACATTTGCAGAAATCTCTCGGCTTTTCTCCAAGGGCTGAAGCCTCAGTTGTAGCATGATATGCTCGGCAGGAAGTAGAGTCAGACAGTGGTGAAGTAGAAAAATTGATAAAATCTGTTTCTGGTATTTTTTGATCATCTGGTCTCCCAACTAACATGTCCCATATATTCAGCCATTGCCAATGATTTCCAGTTTGTGTCTAAGATTCACTGGGTACTCCCAAGTTGCTTCCTCCCAGTTTTTCTTCCAAATGGAGGCATTGGTTTTGTTCTCATACTTTCATGTTCTCTATTCTTGAAAGGCTCTTGAATTGAGATTCTCTCTCTCTCTCTCTCTCTCTCTCTCTCTCTCTCTCTCTCTCTCTCTGTGTGTGTGTGTGTGTGTGTGTGTGTGCACGCGCTACATGTTTCTGTGTGTGTGTACTCACATGCATATCAGTGTTCATGCCTGTGTGCAAATGGAAGTCATCACAGGTCAATATGTGTGTCTTTTTCAATCTCTTGCTTTTTGAGGTGAGGTTATTGGCTTGAAGCCCATTGGTTCAGCTATACTTTCTGGCCAATGAGTTCTAGAGATCCACATGTCTTATGACTCTGTACCCCCAAGGTTGGTGTTAAGAGTTGTGTTCCAGGATCCAACTTCCATGTGGGTTCTGGGAATCCAAGCTCAAGTCCTCATTCTTATACTATGAGCACATTCCTATTTGAGCCACATTCAAATCCTCTGTGTATGGTTCTCTAGTAAGCTCCCATTCATTTCTTAGTAAAAGGACTACATTTTGGTGTGGGAGAAGCATTGGAAGACCCAGGGTTAAACCTTGATTTGCCATGCTTTAACTTGGCAAATCTCTCATGCTTTCTGAGCTTGAATTTCCTGTGAAAATCCCAAGAGCCTGTGAGGATCAAATGGTTTAAACTAAGCAAAAAATGCTTTGCAAATTGTGAGATGCTGCACTTAGACTACACGTATCCAGCCAACCCATTCATTTGTCAGTTCATTTTGTTTGCTTCTTCATTTATTAATGCATTATTAGCTGAGTGAGCACTATGCACCAAATCCTGTTTTGTTATACCATATCAAAACAAGGCAAATTAATGCTTTTCAATAGCCCACATGCATGACAGTATAGTGTTCTGATATGGAATAATGGGTAGGCTTCTGATTCACCTTCCTATGGAATTTGGCCTTGGAATGGTCTTGATCTGAATGTTCAAGAAGAAACCATTTCCAAATTCTCAATCCTGACAATTATTAGTTTATCGCCAATGCTACAAAATTAAACACACTCTTACAAGTGCTTTTAAGAGATAGGTTCTTTGGTATTTCACTAAAGTGATTGAAATTCCATGTCCACATGAGAAACCTGCACATTGTTTTTGGCAGCTATGTTCAGAATTACTAAACCTTGGAAAAAACAAAAATGTCCCTTAGGAGGTGAATGGATACATAAAATGTGGTGTATCCAGATAGTGGAGATCTAAAAAGAAATGAGCTATTATGACATGAAAAGACATGAGTAAAGGTTAATGCGCATCACTAGTGAAAGAAATCAATTTGGAAAGGCTATATACCATGTTAGTACAACTATACAATATTCTGAAAAAGGCTTGCATGTGATGCTGTAATATTAGACTCATGTTGTCATGTATTTGTTGAACCCATGAAACATACATCACCAAAGCTGAACCATAATGTAAACTATAGTCTTTGGGTGATGAGTATATGTCAATAGAGGTGCATCAACAAACACAGAGGTGTTCACTAGGGTTTAGGATATGGAATAGGGTAGGCTTTGCCGACGTGTGTATATGAAGGGGTAGGAGAGTTATATGTGGATAGCTCTGCACCCTCCCTTTATTTTTTGGTAATAATACAAAACTAATATTTAAACAAAAGAGAGGCAATACAGTTTATCTGTGGTACGGGCTTAGGATGGGGATGGGGTCAGTCAAAAGAATGTTCTAGGAGGAGGAATAACTTAAGGCAAAATGGCTGAGTGGTAAAATATGTTTGGGGTTGCTGAAAATATCTACAGACAACCTAGAAAGCAAAGGTAGAGATGCTAGTCACTGATAGAGAGTGACACATGGGGTTATAATAATGGAGTGAAGTGAAAACTGATCCTAGTTCTCATTTATAGGTGGGAGGGTAGCCATTGATCAGGGCGTGATCCAGGAAGGAACCCAATAATAACAACAGCTACCTTTTACCTCACAGTTTCTGCTTGCCAGACCCTGTCATCAGTTTCCATTCATCACTCATTGCACACACACAAAGACACTACTAACAAAGAACAATTTGACAAGGAAACGGGCATTGAAAGAGGCTGACATTATTTGCCCACATAGATCGTGAGTCTCATGATGAGTCAAAGCCAAATTAGACTACTTATAGTGTCCTCACAATCAGTTTTGAATTGTAGGCATGTCTCTGTAGCTCTGGGGTCAAGATGTTGAGCAAGGGACAAATTATGTTTATTTATTCTTGAGAGTAAAACTATCCTGTAGAATTCCAAGAAAAAAAATTACTTTGGTGGTAGCGTTTCAGACATTATTCTGAAACTTTTCAAGGAGGTATGTGGGGTCAAGGGAGGTTTTTAGAAGCACATCTTTTTCGGTAACTTCCTGCTTCATCTCGAAAGGAAATGGGTGTCTGTGAGGGAGCTGGGCTTTGGTTAATTAACATCTTCACATTTAGCTTATTGGTTCAGTACAGATACCTAACATTTCTGGATAATATCATGGAAGCTGCCTTCTTTGGCAATTCACTGGAGACAGAAAGTGAAAAGGCCATAAAACAACTCATAACCTTTATTTTTTTCTTCTATAATTAGATTTTTATAGCATTCTAAGTTCCTTGAAGGAAAAGCCATAGAACCACGAACTCTGAGATCTTATAGGCCTGTGCGATTTTCCCCCTCTCTTTCCCAGTCAGTGAATACCACTGCAGGCACCACCTCCTTCAGCCTCTTCCTATTCCTGCAATGTGCCTTTTGGATTTTTCTTTCATGTGTGCATCTTGTTTGTTTTGGTTTTTGTTTAAACATTCTCCTTGAACTAGTGCTCATAGGTTGCTAGTATAGAACTTTGTAGAACCTTATTCCAGTGTTCTTACCTTCCTACTACATACTGATATTGGAAATGTCTTATAAAATACTGGTAAAAATTTTTAAGTCAAATGGCCTTTCCTGGAACAGGAACATATTGATAATTTCATGTTTGTTAAAGTACTGGTCTTGTATATTTGACTTGGTTTTATAGC
The DNA here is from genome assembly GCF_049852395.1 of Peromyscus maniculatus bairdii. Taxonomy (NCBI): domain Eukaryota; kingdom Metazoa; phylum Chordata; class Mammalia; order Rodentia; family Cricetidae; genus Peromyscus; species Peromyscus maniculatus. The sequence continues at coordinate 90,823,079 of NC_134853.1, read as the reverse complement.
ATAGAAGTCTAAAGGTCACTGACAGTCTCCCATTCTTCATTCCAGAGGATACTACTATGATATCTTTATATATATATATCTATATATATCTATATCTATATCTATATCTATATATATATATATATATATATATATATATATATAATTGTCTATAATACCTAGGGGAATGTCTTGTCCAGAGTTAGTCATCATCATATTTCTTATAAGTGGGTGAATCAGTCAATAAAAATATAGATGTATCTTTTCTATGTTCAAGCCTATTTGATGCATTTCAGCCTGATAGGGAGCTTCTAGTCAAGGTGTCAGCATTTTGTAAACTTAGTTGTTTGTTAAGTGTCCAGATTCTGCAAAGAGGAAGTCTGGGTGTGAATTGTGCACCCAATCAGTAGCTGTGTATTCTCACACAGGATGCTTAGTAACATAGTACTTCACTTACCCTGTCTGCAAGGAGATCTACAAAACCTAACTAGAATTGTGAGGGTTGCATGAGTTGATCAAGCAGAAATTTTAAAGCAATACTTGGCACAATGCAAGTTCTCATTAGACTATAACTCTTGTCGTTAAGGCACACATCAGAAAAAAAATAGAATTGGGAATACTGGTTTGTTTACCTGTATCAGAGGCCTGGTTTCAAGTTACTTCTAAAAGTCCTCATTAAAATGAATCTTTACAGATGAATAGTATGTTACTCTGATGAGGAAGGTAAATGGGTGGCCAATGAGATGAAGCTGCCTATGAAACAGATTTGGGACCACGTACTTTCCTCCTTTTGAAAAGTGTTTTGAAGAGTTCTTGGTAAAATCATTTATTTCATTTTGAATGATGAATATTTGCAATATTAAAGCTGGTGGGCATTCTTTTCAAAAGAGACATCAGAAATAGGATTTCTCTTCACAAATTCACTGCTGTGAAGACCTTCTTATCACAAAATAAATGATGAGATGTAGACGGATTTCTAAATGATCTTATTAAATAAAAAACACAGAGCCAAATATAGGGGTGAAAGCCTTAGAGATCAGGGATATAGTGATAGCTACCAATCTTATGTTTCCAGCTCCGCAGCTACCAAAAGTGAGTTACCTCCTGTCTACCGTGCTTTATTGCCTTGCTGTTCTGCCCTCTCATTGCCTCTTAGCCCAGCTACCTTATTTCTTTGTCACTGCCTGTCTGTACAGACCTCCAGATGCCTATAGTTGGTACTGGGATTAAAGGCGTGTCACCACGCTTGGCTGTTCCCTAGTGTGTCCTTGAACATACAGAGACCCTGTCTGCCATGTGATTGGATTAAGGGTGTATGCTACCACTGCCTGACATTTGTGTTAATGCTTGCTATTTTCTCTGATCTCCAGGCAAACTTTATTTATTAACATACAAATAAAATATCACCACAATGAGAAGATGGAAGTAGAGTTGTAAATGAAATTCAAAAAAAGTTAGGTTGTTAGAAAGAAGTTGCCGGGAATCTCGAATCCTCATCAAAGATGCTTAAATTTGGATCAATCTGGGAAACTTTGGGGCACTATGTGAGTGGAATCAGATGTGAATGTGCATGTGAATATTCAATGAGGCAGGGGTTGTGGATGCCTCTGGCTCTCAAGATTTTGCTTATTGCCATAGATTAGGCTGCCATCTGGCTACTACCTGCATTCAAGATGTTGCATGGATTCAGTTGATAATCTGATGTTTTTCAACAATGCCTTTACTTTCATGAAGAGAAGAAATACCTGCTGCACATTAGTGCTGTAAAAGGAAGCTGGTCATGGGGCATGACAGGTAGTCTAAAGCTGAAGCTTTTTTTTTTTTTTTTAAATATACTTTGGAAATTTTTTTATCTGACAGTAAGACCTCACATTACACACACACACGTGGGGGTGGGGGAAGTGAAGGGGAAGTACAAATGCATACACATGTGCAATGCCCATACACAGAGTAGGAAGTGAAGATTCTAAGTAGAAATGTGATTTAATACTCCTTTTAGGAAAATTATAGAGTTTCACAAGTTGATGATGGTCACACATTTGAAGTTGAGTATGTATTATTGGAAGCTATGAGGTGAGGTTAGGCTTGCAACCTTGGCAAAGGATATCAGATAAGCATTTAACTGTAGAATCTTGGAATCCATCTGTCCACTTGTTCATCTCTTCATGAGCATGCATAGATAGGCTCTACTTTGTACTAGAGGCTACAGTAAAAATATAAAATATTCTGGAAAACTTTGATTGTTTGATATAAATTTTATATATATATATATATATATATATATATATATCATGTGTTTTGTGTTGGAGATAAAAATACAAACATGATAGCATGAAGTTTACATTTAATGAACTTAGAGTCAGGAGAAAGATTAATATAAGAGTAAGATATAAGAGTTTTAGAATATATATGTATGTGTGTATATTTCAAATAATAATATATATTCATCTGGCATTTTCTATGTTCAATACACTGAACCAATGCATCCCATATGTTCTGTTTCAATTCTTCCTCATACCCTTCACTTTAGGAAAAATATATAGTTGTTATCCCAAACAGAAGTAAGAAATATATTCAGGGATGTTAAATAAGTTACTAAGGAAACATGAAGAATCTCAATACAAAGAAAGAAATAAGAGATTTTCTGACTGTAGTCTCATTCCTCTTAGCTTCTTTCCTTCTGTATCACCTCCCCAATATGTCAGAGGAACTCTGGAGGAAAGAATAAGAACTGAGTAAAGGCACTAAAGATGCTTAAGATGAATACTGTAGAGGTATTAAATTCATCAGGAGGGCATGTTGGGGAAGTGCACTTCACGCTGCACAGACAATATGCATTGAGGGAGAATAAGAAGCTCTGACTAGGTGATTTAGGAACAGCGGGGGAGTTAGGGGTATCTCTGTCTCTCTATATAGGACAGCATCAGGCAAGTATCAGCATCTCAAATTTCAAAATCTGTCAAAGATCACTTTTCAGAGACTGAGGGTGGGAGGGATGATTCACTGACTTAGTTAGGAAACACCCTACATAAATGCAAAGAAAGAAGGAAGGAGTAGGCATTCAATGTTTATAGATGGACTCTAAGATGTAAGAACCACTTGGAGATGGCTGACATTTTGCACGAGCCATGAACATGTTGGAGAAGCTAGAACCACAAAGGCAAATGTAAATGTTGAATTGTGGGAAATGTGATTGAACAACAGACGTGCCTGGTGTCAGGTGGGAATAGAGCAGATGTTAAGTTCAGGGCTTATGACTTGAAGAACGTGACCCATATAGCCAGCTTTCTCTCACTGATGTGTTTTTAATCGGATGTTCTTCTAAAATTCACCCTTCGCTGACTCCATGTCTCATTCCCTAGAGGCAATACTGAGCAATCTGCTTGCATCTGCACTTAATACAGCTATGGGCACTCTCCCGTCACACCTGGCATGCCGCATTTTGGACAACAGCATAACTTCCAAGGCACCAGTATACTGAATGGACTGGAGGAAGCTGGGTTTGACCCCGTGTCCTACTATTAATGGAAGCATTTAATGCATGCTTCTTATCTTAGGTGAATTGCACTAGATGTTCTGCAAGGGTGAGTAGGTTTGATCCAATACCAGCACAGCCAATGTATTTTGGTAATATATGTTTTATAGTGACATAAACTTAGGTAAAGGGAAATAAAATACTTTGCCAAGATTGAACAGCTGATAGTGACACATCCAAGAAATTTCATTCTTTCCTGTGTGTGCTGGGGATTAAACTCTGGACCTCTTGCATACTGGAGACACATTTTACCCCTGAGCTAAAAGTCACTGCCCAATATACATTATTGGAACTTACAGTTATCTCTGTGAGAGTCTTGTGCGATTCATGTCCAGTGCACTGCTTGCTTGATGCTGTGTGTGGATTTTCAAGCACAAATGTGAGTAGGGTTCAGCTGTGACAGTGTTTTTATAGTATTTATATCTAAGAATCAGGGACAAAAGTAACATCTAGTGCCATCACAAACACCATTGAGTTAATTTTGCTCACAAATCACCAGATGTCCACAAGGCTGTCTTCCACATAGCCCTGTTTGAAGGTCTCCCTTGGGCAGATGGGATATATTAACTTCAGGTCTAGTTCCTGGCCATGAAGCAGTTCTCATGTTTTTCATTTTTGTGGAGACATAAATAGAGATAAAGATAGGTGATGAAATAGTCCTAAGATAGTTGTATTACTTGAAAGACTTGGGGTTCACGCTGAGACAGATGTGGTTCCTGGCTTTTACCTATTTAAGACTAGTTCATTTTAAAAGCTCTGTACAATGAAGAACTGCTTTTCAATTACTCCATTATAGGAATGAACATGAATTGACTCTACCCAGTCACTAACCAGGCACCTAGTACATATATGTTACTTATCTCAACATGTCAATGAAATGAGCAAAGGCTAGAGACTTTTTTCACATATCAGAAAAAAATTAGGACAGTGCTGGTAACCCAGTGAGTACCACAGCTTCTGAGGTGTCTAGAACGTGACTGTCCCTAAATCTTACACTGACCTTCTGTTGTTGTGATGTGTCTATAGCAGAGAGGAGATGATGTTTGGGTCATGGATTAGGTAGTTCTTGGATCCTTCCCTTCATCCTGGGGCTGGGGCAAACTGTCACAGCTCTCAGCTCTGCCTTTCTTTGTTCAGTGGTTGGATTCCCATGCTAATGAGACCCTGATCAAGGATTTAAGCCCCTTGGGGGCCAATTAACTTCACTTTATTTCAGCTGCCAGGAACCTCAGAACTAAATCCAGATCAATTAGTTCATCCCAGGTGCCGGGTTACATCTATTCCTTCACTTGTTTTAACTATTCTTTGTTCCATTTTTATTTTAATTGTCCTGGTTTATATCTTATTTAACTTTATAATATCACTTTAACTGTGTCTTGGGGGTAGATAGAGTATGAATTCTAAGCCAGTACTAAGATCACATTAGGTGTCATTTCTGGAAAAGAAGAACAGCTCCAAAGTCCTCTTGGAAAGATTCTGAGGTTCCCTCTAAATCAGTGGCTTTGAGAAATGTCTTTGAACACAAGGGCATGTAGGAAGAAGAGGGAATAAGCGTGGGAGAAAATGGCCAGAGAAGTCATGGCTCTATGGGGCAAGAATACACAAAATAACTCATGAGGGAAATTGAAATCAACCTGAATTCTGAAGCTGTACCACAAGTGACCATGAAGGACCAAGTTAAATCTGCTGACATATAGTAAGACAGTTTTAGACTCAAATATTTTATCTTAAATAAATATGCTGTTGGTTGTGGGTAAATCACTCTATGTGTTTGCATCCTTCTCTCTAAAATGGGTGAAATAATTTCCATAGAAAATATGAACGACCACAATTGTCAGTGCCTGTGATTTGCTTGGTGACATCTGTTGGCATTTGCCTTGATTTTCTCTGTTGCTGTGATACAATAGCCAACCAAGGCAACAAAAGGACAGGGTGGTTCACTTTAGCCCTTAGTTGACATGCAGTCCAAGGAAGACACTACAGTCAAAAGCAGGGGTGTACGTTTGCTGTGCAGTTCACTTTCTCCATGCAGACGGATCAGGAACCAGGAACGAGGTCAGAGAATGGTGTTTCCACCAGTGGGCAGGTCTTCCCACTGCAACTAAAATAATCAAGATAATCCTCTACAGCAGTGGTTATCAACCTGTGGGTTACAACCCCTTTGGGGATCTCATATCAGACACTCTGCATATCAGATATTTGCATTATGATTCATAACAGCAGTAAAATTATAGTTATGAAGTAGCAATGAAATAATTTTATGGTTAGGGGTCACTACACCATGAGTACTGTATTAAAGGGTCACAGCATTAGGAAAGTTGAGAACTGCCTGTAAAGTCTAAAGGCATACTCAGAAGTTTTTCTCATAGGTGATTCTAGATTTTATCAAGCTGAAAGTGAGTACTAACACAGCATCCACTAATTCATGCATGCATCCATCCACATGTGCACATATTCTAAAGATCTGATTTAGGATCATACTTGGTGCTAAACACTGTTCTAGGGACTAAAGATACTTGAACAATTATATTGTAGGACTCATTTTCTTGTTCATAAACTATGGGATGATAGTCTTAAAGAACAAGGATATTCTAGTAGTCAAGGTTTACAATAAAAGATCAAATAAAATGTGATATGACTGTAGTTTTAATATCTATGGAAATAAAAAGCTAATTAATGTCTAGCTTAATACTCAGCAAAATAGCTCAGTGGACTATGTCTGGCCCTCTTTTTGTTTTTGCAAATAAAGTTTTATTGTGATACAGCCATATTCATTCATTTGCTTATTGTCCAGAGCTCCTTTCTATAATACTGATAGAGCTGATTTATCAAGATAAGATACAGTGGCCCATACAGTCTAAAATATTGACTAATGCCAGGCAGTGGTGGCGCACACCTTTAATCCCAGCATTTAGGAGGCAGAGCCAGGCGGATCTCTGTGAGTTTGAGGCCAGCCTGGTCTACAGAGTGAGATCCAGGACAGGCAGCAAAACTACACAAAGAAACCCTGTCTCAAAAAACCAAAACCAAAACAAAACAAAACAAAACAAAATATTGACTAACTACTGAAGGACTATTTCCCCTTTAATTTAGAAGAAAACAAACACTTGGAGCTGCTATATAGGTAAATGTAGACACAAAATTACGTTTTATCTGTCTCTTTCATATAATGCCTCATTTTTCTTTCCTTTTTTATTTCATCTACTTTCTGCCTTCTTATACCCCAATCTCCCCTTCCCTTCATATCTACCTCTTTCACCTTATATCTGGGGTTTTGAGATGAAAGATTCCTTCTCGTTTTGTGGTCTTTATTTTTAAAGACACTTAATCGCAGAAGTGGAAATTGGCTGCAAAAATAATGTGGCTATTGAGTGAATAAGAAGGGACAGCCATGTCTCAATTGGTTTTCTCTTCCTGTGTATTTATTCTGCTGTGTGCCCTATACATTGATAGGGCATAGGAAAAGATAATATACATACAAATACAGGTGGGAAAGTGGATGGAACATAGTCAGTAAAGCTTAACTGAGTTCAAAGAGGACAGTCTAGTGGCAATGGCAAAAAGGAAATACCTACAGTTAAATACCAGAACCAGTAGAAACCTTGGAATGTATTTGGGGGCTAAAGAGGTGGCTCCGTAGTTAAGAGTGTGTGCTGCTCTTACAGAGGACATGGGTTTGGTTCCCAGCATGCATAACAGACAGCTCACAATCACCTGCCAATCCAATTCCATGGGTTCTAACAACCTCTGGCTTGCCTGCATCATCACCTGAATAATATGGTACACACACAAATGAACACAGGCACAAAAGTAGTCTGTCAACAAATGGCAGAGAACAAATGTGAAGCACATGCCGAGGTCTGTAAGGACTGCAGACTGCTTCCATGTAGGAATAAGATCACTAGGCTACCAAGTAGCCTGTTGTGACAGAAGAATCCAGGAGAAAGTACAGGTTGTTATAGGAAAGTTCTCAATGTTTAAGTATGGAAAAATGGTCTCTCATACACACACACACACACACACACACACACACACACACACACACACACACATATGCACACACACATAAATAACTTATGCATTCAAAACAAGACTTAGGTGTGACTTGCATATGCAAATCAAGATTGGAGAAACAGGCAAACAAAATGTTGTGTGTTTATAGACAACTTAAGTCTTCCCATGTGTTGAAATTGGAGTGGTTGTGGTCATATGATCAGATTTGGATAGAAGCTAAAAGCTGCATTAGGGCATTGACTAGGTGTAGTCAAGGGAAGATCTTGGCTTTTTTAAATTAAAAAGTGAGGACTTCATCCTGTAAGCCCAAGGTAACAAGTAGATGCATGTTTTGGTCCATAGGTCAGTTTTGGTTTTAACCCTCAACAGAAAAACTGGGGAGATATCATTTTTCCATGCTTAAACATTGAGAGCTTTCCTATAACAACCTGTATTTTCTCCTGGCTTCTTCTGTCACAACAGGCTACTTGGTAGCTTAGTGACCTTATTCCTACATGGAAACAGTCTACTGTCCTTACAGACCTGGGCATGTGCTTCACATTTGTTCTCTGCCATTTGTTGACAGACTACTTTGGCAAATTCTACTCTTGGGTACTTCATCTCTCAAGGTTAGCTGTCTGTATTCCATAACTGCTTGATTTTATTTACTATGTAGAAGGAATCATGGAAGAAAAAAAAATCTGTCATCAATGGCATGATGAAATCAATGTTCAAGGCCGATTATTTGCTCATCAAACATTTATTGAGCACTGTTTTTTTGCAATGGTTTATTTAGAAAGAAAGGATTGAGTCCAGGAGGTGAATTGGGAGCCTGGTATATTTAGATGAGAGAGAATAAAATCAGCATTGAAATGGAGCTAAGGTGATAGAGTAGATGTTGTTTGCTTTTATCCTTCAATCCCTTGTCATTCTTTTTAAAGAAAATGCTGTGCCATACATTTCCACAGATTCAGGAGCCTCTTTTCAGAGTCTTTCACCCCATTTCTATTATATGCATGTTCTTGCATTCTTACATTAAAGTTCCATCTTTCTGTTCTCTTTCTCTCATTCTGTCTAGTGATGTATACCATCTGGTTCTCATTCTCCATTATTTGGTCCTTGCCTGCTGATGGAGAGTTCTGAACCTGGAGGATGTGCATGTATCTTCAGTGAAATGCAGAGAGCAGCCCAAGAAAAGCCAGGCTGGCTCACAGAATTGCTTTTGCAAATCAATACAACTGCTTTGCCTCTATCTCTGCATTTGATTGCAGCACTCTAATTCTATCTGCTCCCAAGTCCCTTTCCTGCCTTTCACTCCTACCTTGTGACCTACCTTCCTTCTTCAGTGCATTTCCCAGAGGTCCAAATGTCTCTGCTTCCCTCACACACTTTCCAGTATACTTGCCTTCAAAATATTGAGACTCTTGATTCGGCATGTTGATTTCACCAGGAATGGTCCTTGTGCTAAAACAAAGTTAAAACAAACAAACAAACAAACAAACATACAAACAAACAAAACCTTACCAGAAAAAGCAGTGTCAGCAGGAACAGGGCAGATACTTGAAACAGTAAAAATGGTATTCAGAAGGAACCATGAAGACATCACCCATATTTTTGATTTCTTGCCCTTAACTAGTAGTGGGACCTTCAGGAAGTCATAGTTTCCCTTTCCAAAAAATGAAAAACCTGGATTAGACTCTTTTTAAGGACAACACAATCAGGAATATTCTAGAACTGACATTCTGACAAGTCTTCTCCTCAGTCTGTGCCTAGCATGTGTATGGGGATATCTTCACAATGTAAGAATTGGGCAAACCAAGAGAATTTTACCAATCTGTGTCCACCTGAGAGGAAGCCATGCTCAAGGGAAATGCCAGGGAACTTTGTGACCATGCAAGAGCCTGGGGATTCCTGAGGAAACCCTTTCCTTCCTCTCTACAGCATCATGATGATAAACATCAAGTTATCAAGCACTGAGTCCTGTACTTCCTAAAGACACAACTAGACTGCGTGAACTCGAACCATTTGCCACCTTCTGAGGATAAGGATGACCTTATGGAATGCAGACTATAGATTTAAGGAATCAGTCACCTCCAAAGCATAATGCCTAGCACATGAGAAGTGCCTTATTAGTACACACAAATATTAAAACCAGTTAGATACCTAAAATGCACCCAAGAAATGGAAGTCACTAGTACTTGGCCATGATACACTACAACATACCTATGACAGAAATGTCTTTGGGGATTGTTTAGCATTTCCAGCTGCTATCCATCTATAAACAAACTGAACTCCATGGGAAGGCTGTGCTCACATGAAGAACTAAGACTCAGTTGGGACATGGGCCTGGGTCTTCTAACCCCAGAACCCCTTCCTTTGGTGTCAGTTGGTTCAGGCAGCCTTAATTCAGCCATTTCCAGAGGCCATAATGAGGATTGCACCCATTTTCTGAGTCTTTTAGGGAGAGGTTCCTTCTTTTAGGGAGAGACTCGTACCTTCTCTCTTCCTCTTGTGCTGGCACTTTCTGCTAGTCTCAGTCAAGAGAACATTATAATCTTTCTCTCTGTTTTTCAGCAGTGCACGGCCACCCCATCACTCACTCTAACAGACCCTGCCGAGTGCCCACAGTATATCTGGAAGCCATTTCTGTTTGGAAGTCAGTGGCGGTCAGCCAACATTTCAGTAATATTTGCTTTCTTAAGGCTTAGACAAATCAAATCCATTCAGTTCCCCAGACTCGATGTCTTTTGTCTGGCACCGTGTCCTCTCATCCAAGGCGAGCCAAGATTGAGCTCACTTGATGCCCTCCACCCCCACCACTGTGTGTGTGTGTGTGTGTGTACTCTCTTTTTCTCTGTCTGGTAAACAATGCGCAAAGATTTTCTCCTTCTATCAGCATAGAAACAGCCTGAGACAAAGTTAAGCTTGAAACAAAAGCACAGCACAATAATAACAACAGAACACCTTAGATGACCTTTGTAGTCATACTGTAAAGTTCATGAGTAAAGGTATTATAAAGAGGAACACTCATGCCTTTCCTTTGCATTGTCAGAATTTTGAGGCATTGGACTCCAAGAAATTAGAATTATCCAGGAGTCTCAGAAGGAAAAGCAGAAAGCTAGGGTCTTATTAACAACTCAAAGGAACTTATCTCCAGAAAAAAAAAATTCACACAGTTTTGACAACTTGTCAGACTCACATGCAGGAGAAACCACACTTATGGTAGATTAATTAACATGACTACTTATCTTCTATTTAAACCCAAACCTTATTCAAGTCCCCAGAGATGGACTTGGGAGGTCACCAGACCTCTTTGTTACTCTTGCCCATGTAGCCACATTGAGTCCATTCTTCTCTGCTTTTACTAATGCTTATCTGTTTAGTTGGTTTCTTTAGGACCAGTGGCCAAGCCTAACTTGTTAGGTCTCCTGGGCCCAGACTCTGACCTTAAAGACTCAAGTAACAATACATAGACAGAAATCAAGTTCTAAGTTTTTAATGACATCAGTTGATCCAAGTCTACTATTTCCAATGGTTGCTGGAATAGGTCTAGAATTCAAGCATCCTAGCTCAGGTTAGTTCTGTGTTAGCTAAGCCTTGCTATGGTTTATGTTCCACAAATGACCCTGTTTAAAGCTTCATCTCACCCTTACTGAAAAGGTAAGATCTAGGAAGAGCACACATGAATGTCTGTGTAATCTTAGGCATGTGACCTTAGGATATTCTTGGGAACTCAGTTTCCTATTTTGCTAGCAGTGGTGTGTTGCTGTGGGAATGGGGTAGGGTAGTGTGCCTTCTGGTCCTGAGGTGCTCAGTTTACACCCACTCCAGCAGCTCTCTGTTATTAACTTAGCTTTCTTCCTTGAGAAGGACCTTTCAATATATCAAAGGTGTATTTATTCTATAATGAGCATTTGGGACATCCTGGCAAGGAAGCAGGTATGTTATTTTGGGGCAAAAGATCTCTTTGAGGAGCCCTTCCATTCATCTAACTCCCTACTGTGTGGCATGCTCAGCAGGGAAGCAGTCATGTCCTCAGAATGCATTTAGGGCTGTCTCCATCAGGGAGAGTGAGTGCTAGAAATAGACCAGGCCTCTTCTTCAGAGTTTCACAAAAATGGATCCTTTGGGTCAAAGGACCCCTAATCTGCAAAACACAAGCTGTTTCCCTGACTTGAGGCCTCAGCAGACTTCCTAGGCTTGAAGGGGCTTTGGTATGAAAATGGATTATGTTTTGAAGATTAAGGGTCCTTTCATGCAAAATATGCATTTTTCCCCTCACCTTGAGCTCCCAATGAAACACCTTGTTCCTTTCTGGTTTAAAACCTTCAAGCTTTATTTCTTATGCACAGATGGATTAGGCTGGGCTGAGTATTTACAGCCTATGGCAGGAGACAACCTCAGTGCATTCCTATAGGCCACTCCTTCAGGACCAGCCTTCTCTCCTCCAAAGATGTTCCAATGGGCCTCAGTTTGTCATTAGTAAAATGAAAGAATCTGATACTATATAAAGATTCTGGTGAAATTTTTCTGATGACATTTGGAGGGAATGTATATTTTAAAAGCAGAGATTGGCTGGTTCTCCCATGCTGCATGAGCTCAAAGGAACCCAAGCTTAAAGGCACCCAAGCAGCTGAGTACTCCTTGCATTAAATTTCAGCATTGATTTTAGTATCCCTGAGGTTACTCCTGTTTCTCTCTGCTCATTTTGGTCTTGCTTCAGTATTTTATTGTTGCTTATTTGCTTATTCAGTTGTTTACCTTAATTAGTCTTTCTGTGTAGGCTAGGCTGTCCTCTAATTCCCTGATAATACTTCGGTTTGCAAACCAGAAGTACAGTAGCACAGGAAAAATTGTCAGGTGGTAAAGTGAGTTGTGTAAGCTGACACTTTCAAGGAAAATAGGATGAGCAGTTTAGTATTGTACAAGAGTGCAGCAGGCCGGACAATGAGGAGGAAGCTAGCACAATGGCAGAGGATGGGTTCTATCTTTTTCAGGGCTCTAAAACTCCTTGACAAAGTGCTTGATGATGGGGAGGGATGATGGTTTGGGGACATTCAAACAACCTAGCAGACTGGAGAGATGGCTCTGCAGGTAAGGGTACTTGCCACTCCTCCAGACGACCTGATTTTTGTTCCCAGCCCCCATATGTGGCAGCTCACCTCTGCCTGTGACATCAGCCAGCTTCAGGGGATCTCTCTTGGTCTCTGTGTAAACTTACACATATCACAACACACACACACACACACACACACACACACACACACACGCACGCACACACACATACATACACACATACATACACATGGGGTGGGGGGGATGAAAATAATTCTTAAAAACAAGCAACCTAGCACAAAATATCCCATCACAGAGACAAACTGCAATATAGCCTTGTAAATATTTTGGCACAACAGATGCAATTCATTGTGTTCATAAGTTATTTCTGTCATCATCATTAATATGGTACAGACTCTAATATGATGGCGAACATACTGAAAGATAGACCCCCTGCATCTTGGTATACATATACTTGAAAAGGTGATAGTGCTTTCTCATAAGAATGCAGCTTTGTGCCAGGTGTTTGTATGTTATTTGTGTTTTATTCATTTGGTATACTGAATCTTAGGAACAGAGTAAACATGGGGCAGGATTCAGAGAACCCTGTTTCTATATTGAACAGTTTTCTTTTTAATATTAATACCTCTGTAGTGCTGGCTGTCATCTTCAGCATCCTCTCTACTTCCTTGCTCTTCAGTACACCTCTGTGGAAGGAGTACTATTATTCTTAACTCATTCCTCTATCTGCGCAATATCTGATTTACTGGTTTGTACATAGTAGGTGAGTTTTTGTGATCAAATGATTCTGGTCCTGTGACCTGGAAGTCTTTCTTTTTTTCTTTTTCTTTCAACTGTCAAATCCTAACTTAAACAACTAGAGGCCAAATTAAATGTCAGCTCCCTAAGAACGTTTCCTTTTTAAGAGGCATTCTCTAATTTGCTTTATCTACTAAAAAACAAAACAAAACAAAACAAAACAAAACAAAAAAAAAACAGCAACAAAAAAACCCACTCAGTTCATTGATCTGCAGTTGTTTTACAGTTTTATCTCAGTCTGGATCCCTAAAGTCATGAACATTTTCATCTTTCTTTTTAATTACTCAGTACCTTTGGCATTTTATTCCAATCTTAGACCTCATATGGTTTCCTCAATCAATGCTTTTTTTTCTTTTGTCTCCCATACTAATAATTTCCTTCTTTAATTATAGCTGTCTTATGAATTTATAAAATCCACTAAACATTTTCCATGAGAAGAAATTTCTCCCATTGCTACTTGCATCCCACTGCTAGTAGGTAGAATGAAGAACTTTGGCAGCCACTCTTTAGCTGTTTCCTCACTTGGTAAGTCTATACTAGTCTATGTCTATTCCCTTGCCTCCTACTCATGCTTCAATGTCTTTGGAATCTTCAGTTTCTAATGGCTATTGGAAACTATTTACAACCTCTGTGCCCTGAAGCACAGTAGGCCTCTCTGGTCTTTATGTTGTACAACTCTGTAGCTATTAAAGCTTGACAATTTTCACTTTCTTCACATCTCTGCTTCTCCTTGAGTTTATGAAATCTCTTCTCAATGTACTTCATAGGGTTCTTTCCTTCTTCATGTTGCTGAAGTGTGAGCATTGCTTATTGTTTGCTTTCATTTCTCTTGAGGCACAGGGGTTCACTGGGTGACCTCATCCATGCCAAGAGTGCTAACCACCACTAGAACACAGTGATCAACACTCTCTGCCTCTAATACTAGCATCTCTTTCCATTTGTATAAAAGGATCCCACTGTCTTTTGGAAATTCTAAATTGAGTATTTCCCAGGCACTTATTGATCCTCTGCCTTTGCTACTTATTATCATCATTTTAGTCACCAATCCAGTCCTAAGAGTCACCACAGATTGCTTTTTCCTCACTTCCACTACCCACCCACCAAACCTTGCTGTTTTTCTTCTTTTCTTTCATCTTTCCAAAATAAGGATGTTTGTTCATGCCATATATAATATAATCTATTTAATTAGCTTCTTCCATTTTTACCTAACCATCACCTTTAAATCTTTCCAGTATCCCTTACAGTTAAACCAAGCAAAACTAAAGCATTAACAGGACTCTTCTGTTTGAAAGCTGTCAGTGGTTCACTATGATCTCATGGGGGTGATCCTAGCTCTGGATTTGTGCAGTTCATTCACTCAATAAATATTGATTAGCTTCTACCGCACGATCGGTTCCAGGTACTGAGCATACCCAGAAGGAGATAAAGGAAGGTTGCCAGCTTTAAATACAGATAGATATGAAGTAGGAGACAAGGGCAGCAGTTGGCTCTTGCTTCACTGTCTGGAGTTCCATTCTTTAAAATTGCTTCCATAGTAATTCTGTTCTTTCATTCTTTTTCACATGCTTCTTTCCTGGTCAGGAAACATCCTGGAAGACATGGGGCCAGAGGCTGTGTAGGCATACTCTGTCTTTTCTCTGAACGATCCCTTCCATGTGTTTCTTTTCTGGAAATCACCTGTTTCTGTTCCGGCTTGTGTCCCAGTCTCTAAGAGCCTATTTGGATGGCATGAACTCAATAGATACTTGCTGCATTTCAATGGATGAGCCCAGAAAAACACTCTGAATTTCACTACTCTTTTGAAAGATTGCCTGCTGAGAGTGCTGATAACCTGGGGAGAAAGCTCAAAATGTAGGAATTTAGATCATTCCATTTCTAAATGTGGCTCAAATGAAATATTTATGAAAGAAACAATACTGTAGCACGAAGCTTAAATGGTCTTATTAATAAAAACAAACCCAAGCCAGGTATTGGGATGAATGCTGGAAGATCAGAGAAGAAGAACAAGCCACAGCTTCCTCACCTTGCCAGTTCCTCAGCTGATCCTGTTTCCTTAGACTGGAAGCCTCTGAGTCCTCATATCCAAATGGATCTCAGCTGAACTGCTGCTAGAAGCCTAAAAGCTTAGCCAGCCAAATGCTTCTAGTTTCTGGTCTTCATGCCTTCTATACCTTTCTGCTTTCTACCATCACTACCTGGAATTAAATGCTTGCTTTCTGGGATTAAAGGCTTGAGTCACCATGCTTGGCTATATCCTTGAACACGCAGAGATCCAGGTAGATCTCTGCCTCTGGAATGCTAGGATTAAAAGGGTGTGCTACCACTGCCTAACCTCTATGTTTAATATTGTGGCTGTTCTGTCTCTGACCCCAGATAAGTTTATTAGTGTGCACAACATTTTGGGGAACACAATACCACTACACAATACTACATTTCACTTATGAATATATTATTAAATTGAAAAGTAATACTTAGGATCACAAGAATTCCACATACACATAAATCACATAAAAAGTCTACATACTTCAGTTTTTTGTCAGGATTTTAGTGATCTTCTCTAGATTCAATATTGCTAGAGATTTCACGTTTTCTCTTCATTAACATCTGTACAGCACATTTGTGACAGTTTGTGACTGTCAAAAAATACTGCTAAGGATGGCTTGCTTTCATAGATTAATATATTAAAGCCCTCTGCCATAGTACAAATAATTGGCTTAGGATCCACTTACATTCTAACAGCTTTGTACAATGTGATATTTTTAGAACATGAGACATTGTAAAAGTAAAAAAAAAAAAAGAAAAGAAAAAGAAAAACTACAAAGAAAGAAAAGAAAAAGAAAAACTACATTGTAAAGGACCCTGGGTTTTGTGGTCTGTGATATAGATATACTGTTATTTATTTCATTGATAGGTTTGTTCTGTAGATTTTATGGTATGGGAAATAAGAAAGCATTTGACAGGGCATGTAGCTGTAGCACGTGCTCAATGGTATTTGATTTGCTTTCATTCACATTTTAAAATATATTATGATGTCTACGTTTATCGTGTCTATGAATATCATGTCTGTGATAAACCTGTGGTGTGGGGATGGATAGAGCAAGGAGAGGAACCAACACAAGCAAAAACATTGAGTCATGTAGGTCTTAATGTTTCATTCATGCCCCTGAGGTGAGAATTGAGTGGAATGGGGAGCAGATTGTTGAATGTAAATTTAAGGGGGAAGAGAATCAAAGGGTAAATGGTTTAGTACATTCCATTAGGGGTGCCATTGCTTAGCTGTACTTAGATGTATAGATACTTTCCACTGGTAAGCAGTGCTCAGGCTAGAAAGAAAGAGATTCATGAATGTTTGTGGTAGGAAGATTCCAAAAGGATAAATGTACTTTGAGAAGATGCATTTCTAAGGAAACGAGCAGGAGGATCACTCTGAGCTTACTGAGATGATAGGAAGAAGCTTTATTGGCAAATCAACTGGATGAATATGAAAGAATGTATGTTGATGGGAACTAGAGATGGTGGTTTAAAGTTAAGAAAGTCCCCAAGCTTTGCAAAGGAAGGGCTTAGGAGATTGTGTGGGTCATTGAGACAGAGAATAAAGGAAAAGGCCGTGCTTGATAAGGCAATGGTATGTTCAGTCTGGAATATTTTAAATTTGAGAAATCTGTCAGAGTTTCTAGAGATGCTGATAAAATGTTTAACAATTAATACAAGTACACAAATTATAATAATTAGTACTCATCCCATTGGTTTCTAGACCATTTTCACAATAAATATAACATTTAGTTAAAAAATGTCTTTGGGGCACAGCCATTAGAAGCAAAGCTTCACAACCAAAAAAGTGAGATTATACTTTCCTATAACTTTTACATGTATCACTTCATTAGCTCAATTGTCAATTTTTTTAGTTTTTTTTTTTTTTTTTTTTTAGTTTTCAACAGCTGCTTAAGTGGAGATCAGCATTAACAATGTGAATGTAAATCTACACTGTATCTTGTCTTCCTGAATATCTGGAGTGGCTCTATCTAGCTATTAGCAAATGTGATCGGATAATACTATTTTGGCATACTGTTGTAGTGTAGCTGGCCCTCTGTCGTCTTCTGCTGTTTTCTTGTTCACTTTGCCTTGAGTTTCTCCAATTATTGCCAATCCACAGTTGTTCTTTTGGAGGAAGGAGGTTAATTTTAAGCCACATGCCCATTGCTTTAGTGATAATCAGATCAAATAAACCTCAGCTATGTATCACTTGGCATATATAAAGACCGAAGCATCACAGTGTCCTTTATCTGTAAAAGGGCAGGCTCTACATGCCACAGGATTTTGTGTTCAACACTCCTCTGCCATTGGTGGCTTATGACAATTGGATATTTGAGGTGAAACTTGGAAACTGCCCACAGACATATTTAACAGAATTTCTAATAGTTTTTTTTCTCACCTTGTATGTCTTTATTAGTAAACTGTAATTTAAGTTAATTAGGCTTTTACACTGAAGTGGGCTCTGAGTTTTGTTTTATGTGAAAACCTTTACTTTGGCTAAATAGGATATATAGGGTAAGATTTGGAAAAAAACAAAAACAAATCTGTGTGATGCTTGGCTCCCACAGTATAAATCCGTTTTGTGATGAGATTTCTCTTGATATCTTGAAAAAAGTTCAGACAAGATTGGACATTTTACAGTTACGTTAAAAATAATTGTTGGGCTGGTGAGATGGATCATAGGGTAAGGGTGCATGGTTTTATACCTGGTGAACTAAGTTCCATCTTTAGATCCCACATAGTGGATGGGGAGAACTGACTCCTGTAGGTTGTTCTCTGATATCTACTTATATTCAGTGTCATATATGTGTGTCACATTCAGACACACACACACACACACACACACACACACACGTTAAAAAACATTTCAGTTCACTTTTATTTCTTATGTATAATCTTTGTTTAAATATTAATCTTGAAAAAATATGGGAATATTGGGGTGATTTTGAGAGTGATGGAAACTTTTTCAACTCTTGCTTAGTTTGGGGAGCTAATGTCCTGGGAACCTAAGGGCCACCAAAGCCACACCAGTGGCTTTTTGGTTCTTGTGTCTGAAAGACTTAAGTTCCTGGATCAGGGAGGGTGAGTTTTAGAGAAAAGTAGAATCCCCAGGAGTTTTCTACTACAGGATGGGTCCTAGGAAGTAGGACAATGTTCAGCTCTTTGTCTGGGGCCTTTTCAAAGGACTTTCCACAGAAACTGGCTGAGGTATAGGGGGTGGGGCAAACTTCTTAGTCCAGTTGTCTGAACCAGGTGTCTAAGTGCCTCCTCTCAGCTTTGGTAGTGTTCATGTGTACAGCTTTAAGGCAGAGGTCCTCATATGGAGCAAAGACAGAGATCAGGAACCAGGACTCTGGCACTGATGGTCTCAAGCAAGGCCGATTTTGGAACTGGTGCTTAATGTTCCCATTCTTTTTGACAAATATCTCATTATAATATAGAATATTACCACAAATAAATCATTTTACTAGCAGAAGAAATTTCACTGTACAGAGTCTTCTGTTCCCTGCAGCATCACCGTGCCTTCCCTCCCTTGCTGAACTTGTCAGACTTCTTGATTTCCTTAGGACACAAGGTTTGGTGAAGAATGGACAAATAAGGAAGACAGAAACCCCTTCCATAGCTACTTCTCTTTAATAACATGATTTTGGTGCTCTGAACCCTCAGCAAGCATTGGTGCTGTGGTGTAGGCTAGCTTGGTACTTGACCATGTCCTGCAGTGTGAACCTGTCCTTAGCAACGTTTGTGTAGTGTCTGAGGTTTTTGGCTTCCCCTTAGTTCTCTTGCCATTGATTGTTTTGATGTGGGCAGATACACCTCTTTGCAGCTGCATGGCTGTAGCTCATTCCTTAGACTCTGGGAAAATGGCAGCCCCATTTCTATTTCCTTGAATTGGACTCATCCCTGCTCTGAATCAGGATGCTAGGTAACCTCCCCTGACTTACTCTAGCATGTGGCCCTTCTCTAATCCATGGGAAGGAGGAGGATGTACATTCCTTTCACCCATGCCTTAGGCAGTCATTTCCCTGCTCTTCTGCTGGGTTTCAGCCTGCCTCTTTTAACTCCTCTCTTTAGCATTCTTTTTTTAGAATTCTCTGGCATGAGTTAGGCAGCACTCTACCATGTTTCCCTAAGCTGTAGGGCACATTTAGCGTGCTGTTTGAGTGTTCTTGTCAAAGCTGGAGGTGGAGGAGTTCTATCCCCTTTTCACCCCCTGAGGAGTTTAGCGAGTGGGTTGGATGGCTCTGCACTGTCAGCTTCCACTCAAATCCAACTCCTAGTCTTAAAGACATTTTATGCTATGATGTGGGTGAGAGGTTAAAAATCCTTCTAAGTATACTTTGGCTGCCTTTTTGGTATGTATGATATGGTGGTCACAGACCTCTATTCAGAATGTGGGGAGTATATCAATGGTTGTATCATTCAGCTGAAACCAAAGCTAAAATAGCCTCATTTAAAACATCCCATTCAATCCCTATCTGTACTCTAAAAGTTTCAGTAAACCCAAGACTCAGGGGAGTTAATTAACACAGCCAAGCACTTTCAGCTTTGCAGCTCTTCTTATCAGTGAGACATTTTGTCTGAAGACCCAGGTTTGGGGGTAAAAGTCTTGATGTGATCACCAGAATGGCTCAGCTGGAGCCATCAGGGGCTATGTGCTGCCATCAGATGTAATTATTGACCCAGGTCCTCAGAGGATCTTGAGGCAGGAGTAGGGACATTTCTTCCTGCACTCTGGCCCAGAATGTACGCCTTGACCCTGTAATCCATGTAGATACTCCAGAGAATGAACTTGGTACTGGCTGACAGGACCCCATTGTTTTTATCTTTTTCTTTGTGTGTGTGTGCCTCTTATGTAAATAATTTGGAGTATAATTAGAAAGAAGACTGTGTAGGTGCGGAATTTAGTTCACTTCATGGCATTGCAGGCATATGAACATCCCAGTTCAGCCGTGGGAATCAAATGATCTTTATGTTTCGGCCTGTGTCAGCTCTCTGGGTCAACTAGTGTATCACACAGCAGTACCTGCAACTCTTTGAAGGTCACGAGGATTAAGAGCCGCACTTGGCCCACAACTAGCCCTGAACTGTTAGGCTGTAAACCCCAGTGGTAGGAATCCCCTTTATGAACCTTTTAGAAGATCAACTATTCACAAATTCGTTGAGGACGATTCTGAGGGCTGTCTCTAAGATTTGTGGCTCAGCAGCCATGTTCCCAGAGCACAGGGGATTCGATTTGTAGTGTATTGTTTGTTGATTTTGAAAGCAGAAGGGATGTGGACAATGTCTTGACTGAGCCATGAGGCAGAGTGAAGAAAGCTCCTCGGTATACATAGGAATGTGGAGTTGGGTATCTATGGCCACATTGCTTTTTTAAATAGGATCTTTCACTGAGCCTGAAAGTTCACTGGTTGTCTAGCTCGGCTGACTAGCAAGCCTTCAGATCCTTCTGTTTCTGCCTCTCAGAGCTGATCTTAAAGACACATATGGCCACATCAGGGTTTGCTTGTTTGTTTTTACTGTTGTTTTGTTTTGTTTTTGTTACAAGTGTGCTGGTGATCTGAATTCAGATTCTCATGCTTTCACAAGGCTGAGAATGTGGTTCATTGGTAGATACTTGCCTACCTCCCTCTCCTTTATTCCTTTTGTTTTTCCTTTTTTCCCAATTGGATTGAACCCAATGTTTAATGCATACTACGTAAGCTCTCAACCACTGCACTGTATTTCCAGCCCTACTATGGTTTTCTAAGTCAACAGAAATGTATTCTAACCTCACAAAATCCTGTAATGTAGATTATCACAGACATTCAAACCAACAGGCTTGTGGGTGCATTACTCAGTCAAGACAAAGGCAGAAAGTAGAACTGCTTAATAGAAGCTAAAAGACAGGAGTCATTGTACTTTGCTGGGATCATGGGTAAAATGAATTGTATGAGAACCTCAGTTTTGAACCATTGATATCTCTCATCCAGTGTATTGTAAGGGGATATCCAGTATATGCTGGCGTGTTTAGCAACAACCCTTTCCTCTGTCCATCAGATATCAAGAGTATCCTTTTAGTTGTGAAGTTGTGATAAATGAAGATGTCCCTAGGGCAATAATGACACCTATTTGTGAGGAACTGGGTTAGTCAGTTTTTAGCTACTCCTAGGATTACAGGCTGAAAACTCTCCTCTCCTCTCTTCTTCTTCTTCTTCTTCTTCTTCTTCTTCTTCTTCTTCTCTCTCTCTCTCTCTCTCTCTCTCTCTCTCTCTCTCTCTCTCTCACACACACACACACACACACACACACCCCATTCAGTGTTAGATATATAACCTTTTGCAAGCTGCAATGCTCTGCATTCTGTTTCTTCACAGTAACAGTTAAACATTCTCTCACAGGCTCACATTTGCACCCACTCACAGCAGAAGCTTGGTGCAAGTCTGTATGGGTAGCACACTGTAATTCCAGCTTGTTGTAGTTCACTCCAGGGATCTCAGAACAATTGTTCCCACACCCTGCTTGCCACGCTGGTGGGCTCTGGCAGACAATCCTGGCAGCTGTAGCTGATACAGTTCCATACTCAACATGTAGAGCTTTGTTTTAGCTCTGAACAAAACTTCAGGCCTCAGTTTTTTTCCATCTCACACTCGGCACACATGCCTACCTCCCTCACCCTGACAGCTGGGGCTTGCAACAACAGGCAGATTTTTGTGGCATCTCATTATAAAATGGTGCAATTGAGCCATTGAGGGAAATAGTTGTACAGAAACATGTATCCCTCTTTGATTTCTTCTTTCCTAGCATTACTGACCTCCCATATTCAACTGGGAGAATCACCAAGTTAGGTATACTTAATCATGTGTATAGGTTTTACAGTTCACAAAATGTGTGTCATTATATTTTTAAATGATATCCATAAAAATCTGAGGTCTAGTGAGGGGTTGTGACTGTTCAGTTATATGGCCAGCCAAGATAAGAAACAACTTTCTAAAGCTTCTCTCCAGTTAAAGGCTCACAGCCCAGTGAACAAGACAGATATAAAACAAAGAGGTATAATGCAAGACAATTGGCACTAACAAAGATTTTTCAGAAAATGAGCAAATAGAGTTGGGTGGACAGAATAGGACAACAGCTTTTTAAAGGAATAGAGAAAGATAAATGACCCTGAGGACATGACCTCAAGTGGCTTCCAAGGCTAAATGAGCCTTCATTTAGACATAAGAAAAAGGTGACAAAAATATTTCCTAGAAGATAATTGAAAACGTCAAGTCAATGGTTTCAGTAAGTGCTCTACCATCTCAAGGCCTGACAACACTAACATCCTTATGATCCTGACCATTCTCCTTACCATTTATGCTACATATCACATATTAAGTATCTGTTCTGTGCTGAGGGGTGGAGGGAGCACTCTGCCTTGTGTGATTCAGTCACCATGTTAGGTTTGGTGCATGTATCCTCATTAATTGCATTTTATAGATGAGGAAAAGAAGGCAAACAAAATAACTTGCCTGAAACAAGATTGTTTATAGATGATGCAACTTAAATATGTATTGTCTTTACCATATGGAGTGTGGCAAGTTTATTTAGAAAAAAAGAAAAAAAATGTTGAGGAAAGCATCAATTTGTTAGGCTAGTAATGACTACCAACGAGGTGACAATACTAAGCTTTTAAATTTTCTGAAAGTGGGATATTTCCTGTGATTTGTTTCTGTTCTGTTCAGTAAGCAAACAAACAAAAAACAAAAAAATCTGCCCACCCAACATCTCTCTTGAACTCAAAATTTTGTCCAATATCATGCCACTGTGCTGTGACACTGTGCAACTAAAGAGGTTGGCAAGACCTACCCACTTCCCTAACCCTTGATCTTTAGTGTTCTCTCCATAGATTAGGATATACTGAAGCACAAAATTACCAACAAATCAATAGTCTGTTAAAAAACTTCCTTGAGTACCCAGAAACATTCTACCGAGCTGTGTAGAATTTAGACTTTCACCTGTTGTAAGAGTTCTTTGTCTTAAAGTATCCACCGAATAGACAGTTGTTAGAGCATCTTAAGACTTGGTGTATTTAACTGACCGACCAGACAAAAATAAATATTCAGTGTGTTCCTACCTATGGTATAAAAGAAGAAAAAGGCATTCCTACTCATCAAATCTCAGTAGTGAGCAGGTTTTAGTTAAGGCAGAGTATGGAACAAACATTAGTTCTGTCCCATAACCTGGCCTGCATGTATTAGACTCTGTTACTGCATTTTTTTTTCTTTTACTCTTAAAGCACATACATCTGGACATCTGTAATACACAAGGATTGAGATAAAGGCCCTTAGACATGTTTTTTCTTTATATATAAGGAAATTGTACTCTATAGCCTATGCAGTTTGTATGCCTTCACATTGCATATGAACAGCAAAGCAAAGTAAGACCATGTGACCCCGTCATCACAGCTCCTCTGCTTTTAACAAAGCGCCAATGTTTTTATAAACATAAAAGCATTCTACAGATGACCTATTGATGAAGATATGTTAACCTCCTGTTTTTCTTTTCACTGTCTTTCTCTCTCCCCCTACCCCTTCCTCTTTCCTTTCTGTCTCCTTGATTCGTTTCTCTACAGGACTCCACAGAATGGAGCAAGAATGAGAGGAAAAAGGCCGGCAGAAAAGCATGAACTGGAGGTTTGTTGAGCTCCTCTACTTCCTGTTTGTATGGGGCCGTATCTCAGTGCAGCCCTCCCACCAGGAGCCAGCTGGGACAGACCAACATGTCTCCAAGGAATTTGATTGGCTTATTTCAGACAGGGGGCCTTTCCACCACTCCAGGAGCTACCTATCCTTTGTGGAAAGACACCGTCAAGGATTTACAACCAGATATAAAATATACAGGTATGATTTAGGCTAAGAAAGCCTTTGCTTTTCATTTTCGTTGTGCTTTGGAGAGACTAGGCATTGTCTGAGACCTGACTGTGTGGAGAAGACTCTTAGATAAGGGATTATGACCTTGTTATAGGCTGTTAATTGAATGTACTCAATGTTGCACAAAGTATTAATATGATGAGTCCAAATAACCAGTAATTTTTGAGTACTTTGTGTACTAGAGGTGATGCTTGTTTTATTATCTCCTATACTTTCTATTCATCTGATGTAGATTTTGGTTTTTTTTTTTCCCCTCTGCTTTACTCAGTTACACAGGTAACTGACTCTAAACTAGGTTAAATAATGGTTCCCAAAGAAACAATGTCAAAACTGGTAGAACTTGGATTTAATCCTTGGTTTACCTGTATCCATAGTCATGATAATCCTCTTGTTTTACAAGTATTATGAGTGAATCTAGTTTTCTACCCAAATATATTCACGAATTTGGGGGAGGGGAAGTAGAGACAGTCACTGAAGTACCGTTTTTTAAAACAAGTCTGAGCAGGTTACTAACTTAACTATAATTTTACCCAATCAAAAGGGACCAAGTTCTGTACAGGAATGACCTTAAGAAGGTCCAGTAAATGTGTCTACATTGTGTGTGTCTAGTAGATGGATTAAAAAGAGAAAAACTTGAATTATTTGCATACACATGGTAGTAGTCATGCAAAATAGGAGACATAGGGAAGGGATAGATGACTGAATTTTTTGCAATATCCTGAGTTACAAAAAACTCCTAGCAGAACTCCAAGGAGAAAAAATGAGCGGGAAATGACTGGTGTAGATAAAATGCATCAGATGGTAGAAATTGTTTCTCAGAGCATCCAACTATAACAAGAGGTGACAGCTTTTGATAGAATCTATCTGGGCTAGTGTGTCCTGTCTTGTGAGCTACTATTACCTGCTGATGAGATTTTTGGGGAAGAGGATTCATAACCATTGGGCTACTAGAATCTAGCTGTAGACATGTAAGTTAACTTCAGGGAGAATTCTACTTGGTGATATGAGTGACAACTAGGGATAAGAGAGAGAAAGGCAGGAGATGATGGCATAAATTTTAGTTCAAAATACTCAGGACAATAAGTGCTGTACTTTGCAGTACTGTTTTCTGATCCTCAACCACCAGAAGTATTTTCTTTATGTACTTTTCCTGGTTCCATATTCTACTTAACTATAATATCCTTGACATATCTAAAAAAATGCTAGATTTATTCCTCACTAGTTATAAACCATTTCCAATTAGAATGTATTCCTCTCTTTCTTTTTTAACTGAAATTATGTAACTGTTTATATAACTAACTGGTATCTCTTCCGGTATTATATACTCATGTACGTGTGTACCCACTTGCACACACATTATAATAACCATTGATGTCACTGATGTTCAGGTTTACATTTGTTATATGATTGTTATCATAAACACAAATGGGTACTGTAGTTTAATTGAAGAAATGCCAAAACTACTCTGCAACTTTTGTCTTAATGTCCAGAAAGAAAATGCAAATGCTAATATTGCTGAGACAATTAAAATAAGAAAGCATGGTAGAAGGAAAATGTTGGCCTATAAAGAGCAAAGCCTGAATTTGAACCTTAGGCCTTTCAAGTGGTTGATATAGAAAGTAGCCAAGCCATTCTGTATCCTGATTCCTGGAAATGAGTGACTTTTGAATTTTCAACTAGCTGAAAATACCAATCATGTGAAAGTTGTCCCACTAATAATTTGAAGTTTTACAGTAATAGTTCTGCATATGCAAGAGTTAATGTGTGAACTTTCTATGGGCCCTCAAAAATAGAAAACAATCATTGAACTGCTGGGGAAAGGTGCCTATCAGCATTATGAAAATGTAACATACAAAGCAAAATGAAAATAGAGTTTATAAAATAAGGAAACTGAGTACAAATACGAAAAACATTTTGGCATTTCTATTCCTGAAAGAAAATATCAGAATTCTAATATAATGCTTGATTCAAAAGGCTTCTTCTTGGGAGAACTATTCTTAAATCACCAAGAGAACAGTAGTTAACTGCATCATTTCATATTTGGATCCTTAAAACCATTTCTAGCAGAATACATCTATTGCTGCTTATGATTATGCATAAACCAAGGATTATGAGTATGTGTTGGTTGCTGGAGAGCATGTGTCAATCTCTGAAATGCTTGATCCAGGATAATTTGGAGCTTTGAGGTGTTGAAGATGGGGCATGACCTAAGTCTTTGAGATTCAGATACCTAATTCTGTCTGTGTATTATCAAATAAGAACTTCATTTTGTGTATAGCTTTGTCTTTCTTTTGAGCATCTCAAGGACACTTTCAAAGTTAAGGTCATTTGGGTTTTTTCTTGTTGTTGTTTCTATTTAAAAGGCCATCTCATGAGTGACTTGAGCAAAGTCTTACAGCCAAGAAAAGTTAGAAAATGGGCTTGAAACCAAGTATGATTATTACTCCATAACTATACTAACAAATGTGCTGGAATTATGGGCAGCTGGGTCCCAGTTCCAATTATCTGTTTACTGTACAATGGTAGAGGATCCTATCTTTGTTTCCTTATCCCACTTTCCTAATTTATCAAGTTAGAGGTGATTCATATTAATTATTTTCACTCTGTGCTTACATGAATTGCTGATGACTGATTTAAGTAGCCATAGAAACCACTGCAGTATGGTGAGAAGACCAAAAAGGCTGACCAGGCAGGACTCCCTGCCCTTCACTTCTGTAAACAGAAAACTTGCACCTGCTTTAATATTTGGTTTTCACATGGGTTCTCTGTTTGAATGGAATCCAACATTTAAACAAATATTTCAGTCCTTCAGTGAGATGATTTCTAAGATTCTTTTAGCTCTAAAATTAAATGTGAGATTTAACTAAGGTTACATGGTTAATTAAATGATGGAGTTCCACCCAGAAGCCAAGCCCTTGGTCATCTAGTTATCCTGTCTTTCTTTTATTTAATCCCTAAATAATTATTAAGCAACGGTTATAGACTCAGCACTGTGTTTAAGGAAGATGGTACAATAATGAGCAAAATAAACACTGCCCTTCCTCTCAGAGGAGAGAGTGACATTGATTAACCACGTGTGTGCACACATTTATATTAAGTGCTACAAAGGAAAACATCCAGGATTGGTATCCTAGAAAGTAATAAATTCTGTGTTCATTGATTTGACTCTTAGGGTAGTCTGTGCATGAAAACACATGCAAATGGATACACAGAGACATATGTTCATCCAGTTGCAGGTCAGAGCAAGCACCAGCTAGCTTATGCTTACTGAGGCAGTTGTCAATTGATTCATTTTCCTTTATCTGTCACTTTGCTGAAACATTAAAGCATTTTTTAAACGTGTGTGTATCTTGCTTGCTCTATGCTAACATGGATCCCGAAGATTGACATTGCTTCCCTAAAGGAAGAGTTATCCTTAAAGTTTTCCATATTATTCAATGTTAGAAAGCATTTCAGAATTGAGCCCTAAGTCTCAGTCAGTTCCCTCCTCTCCAGAGTTCAGGTTCACCAAGGGTTACTTGGAATCTACAACAGGAAAAGAAAGAGTCATCTCCTCACCTATGCAGGTTAAACCATCTTCTTGCCTGTGCACAGATTCGGTTTATAGATTGTAGAGTCATGGTGAGGAGTCACTCCCAGTGGTAGTGTGAGCACTATTATAATCCCTGAAGAAGTTCATTCCAATGTGGTTGCACAAGAAGAGTCATCAGATGAGTGCATGCAATGGTTTGAGTTTGTGAGGTATATACTCTCACTTCAGACAGTATAAATGATAGTGTTGGAGACTTGAGGTAAGGGAGGTGTACATTTATGAGAAAAGTTGTGTCTCTAAAATAGTATAGTAGAGGAATCTTCAGCTAAGTCAGAGTACCTTGACATTGTCCACCTCTTGTTGTTGTTTGGTTTTTACTCTTTTGGGGAGGCCCACCACACAGCTCCCAAGTAAATCACAGAGGCTTTTTCTTACTTATGAATTCCTGACATTAGCTTAGCTTAGTTTCTTGCCAGCTTTTCTTAACTTAAAATTATTTGGTCTACATTTTTCCTCTGGGCTTTTCCCGTTCTCTTACTTCTGTAAACCTTTCTCCGTGGCTTGTTATGTGGCTGGGTGGCTGGCCACTGGAGTCCTCCTTTTCTGGCTACTTCTTTCTTTTTTCCTCCATCTCTTTTCTTCTCACTCCCCCAGGTTTCTCCTTCTATATATTCTCTCTGCATGCTAGCCCAGCCTATCCTTTCTCCTGCTTTGCTATTGGCCATTCAGTTCTTTATCAGACCATCAGGTGTTTTAGACAGGCACAGTAAGTAACACACAACTTCACAGAGTTACACAAATGCAATATAAACAAAAGTAACACACCTTAAAATAATATTCTACTACATCTTGTTTTCTTTCTTGATTCTTTTGGTGAAGTAATAGAGTGATTTGAGGCACTTTCCCCATAAGGCCAATAGGTAAGTTAGTTAAGGTAGTCTTGAAAGCCTTTTCCATCTCTGAAATTCCATATTCCATGAAGTTTTGCCATCTCAATATTATAGCAAGTCCCTGTGGGGGAGAAGCTGGATTTAGAGTCTGGGGACTCAAGATATATTTTAGCTGAAGTCTCTGTTAAGTATGTTGTCATTAGTAGCTCCAAACTTGGAGACAACCAAAAGCAATGAGAAAAGGGGAGCATACATAGTACGTACCGACTCTCCCAATTGGGGTTATGGGAGGCACAAATGATAGAGGAGAAAGGGAATAAGTAAAAACTAACCACAGCAAGGGTAGGAATACCTCCTTATGTACTCTAGCTTCTCCTTTAAAGAAAGAGAATTACTTCTGTTCTACCAACTTCATCATAGGCACGCTATTTGAAAATACTTTCTAAAGTTTAAATTGTAGCTACAAGTTATGATAAAATAATTTAAATAGTCTATTTAACTTCAGGTTAAGAGTATGAATGTGCTAGTTATTAACTACTCACAGCTTACCTGTGAGGGAAACTGTGACCCTGTCCCATAGTTTGAGTGAGATGACTGATCCTATCACACACTTGCCAGTTTTCCAAGCTAGGATCCAAAAGCAAGTTTCCTTTGATTATAGACAATCTACAGTTTTCTAGGCTCACTTTTCTCATCTATAAAACTGAGATGGTATTAAATGTCTAGTATAGTTGTGATGAGGAAAAGAAGTATTGAGTATAAAGTGATAGGAATTTTATAGAAGGAAGATTAAGAAAACTTGAGTTTTATCCTTGGTTCCAGAGCACTAGGATAGGTGAATATATATTACTGTTACCTGTTAATAGATTTTTTTGTTTTTGAGACAGCGTATCTCTGTGTCGCTTTGGTACCTGTGCTGGATCTCACTCTGTAGACCAGGTTGGCCTTGAACTCACAGAGATACACCTGGCTCTGCCTCTTGAGTGCTGGGATTAAAGGCGTGCACCACCACCACTCCACCTGTTAATAGATTTTGAGATCATTAGTAATTGCTGTAAATTTGGCCATTTATTTCAAAGGTGGCTTTTTATTGCTTTTTCTTTTTAAGACATGGACTCCTATACCTCAGTCCAGCCTTAAATTCACTCTGTGGTGTAGATCAGCCCTGAACTCCTGATCTTCTTGCTCCTACCTACCACTTATTAATTTTAAATGTGACTTTGGTAGGAAAATTACGGTACCATTGTGCACTTTGATTCTGGAGAGCAGGGTCAGAGGGAGGACAGTGGTTGAGGTTTTTTTTTTTTTTTTTTTTTTTTTTTTTTAATTGAGTGGCTTTCCCTAAGGTTTCAATGGAAGTGGTTTGTGGCTTATGCTGATTCTGACTTTGAGTGTGGTATATGCACCTGAAAGGTGAATGTAAATCAAATAATGGCAAACCAAATTTAATTGCCTGTCTTCCATAACTATTTCTGAATTGTGTGAATCTCAGTTCTAATTTTTGGTCCTGATATTCCTTCATATCTTTCACACGAAATATTTTTAATCGATTTTGTAATAAAGCTCATTGAATAAATGAATGGGTATGGTGTTGGGTGGTTGATGAATGAGAAGTGCTTCTAACCTATCACTCACTCACATTGTATATCACATTGATATTCAATGAGGAATCAAATACAGCAGAAGCTAGGCATGAGGGAGCCAGAGATATATTAGGTGGTAGACATTGTAGGAAACTTTCAGAAAAGTAAATGTGAGAGAGAAGCCAGCCTATGTTCCATTCAAGGGACTATGGTTGAATTTGAAGGAAGTCTCTAAGCTTTGATAAAGTGTGTAGCCTTGACATTTGGTGCTAGGGCAATATTTCTGTCAGTGTGGTAATTATTAGTCCACATGATATTAAAAGGCATTTTCTGGAAAAATAACTTCCTAATGAGTTTAATAACAATAATAATTATTATATATAATAATGTTGAAGAAGACAACTAAAAATTTTAACATTATTTTCAGTGTCCACCATCGTACTGTGCTTACTGTCAAAGTGACTGCCTTTGGTATTTACAATATTTTTTTTTGTAATTTCTTATGCCATTATTTTCATTTACATCATTTGTGCAAGATAAAAGTTTAATTCGTATCAGAATAGGTGCTGTTAAAGGCAACTCTGATACAATAGACTGTATCCTTAACTATGTTGTACTGCCTCCCAGATGATGTAAATATATATTGGGGAAACCTAGACCTAAGGTTCTTTACTGAGGGACTTTTATTACTCTTAGACTATTTTCTGATATTTGGCCAAATCGCCTTGACTATATCTCCTTCTGGTGAGGAAGATGTCTTAAATGCTGTCTTTGTTCATTTAGATTCCAAGTGAGTGGTGCTGTTCTGGGTTCCAGTTGGTGTACCTGGCACCTAACTTAGGAAGTCCCATCATCATGTGGGATTTTTAGTTTGAGTATTTTGGTCTGAATCTTGTCTTTGATTGACAGGAATGGAATTAGAAGCTTCAATTTTGTTCTGTCATTAGGCTTATTATGTTTTTTTAAATTATTTTAAATTTAAGTTTTAAAATCAGTTTGTAGAGATTGAGAAAGAAACTTGTATTTCTGGAAAAATGAAAAAGGGAAGGTGTTAAAAAGAGTGTTAGATTAAATTTTCTTAGATTTAGGTATTCTTGAATTTGAGTTGGGGTGGTTTAAAGGTAGGCCCCACTTTAGAGGTTATATCTCAACATGTCTTGTTGCAGAAGCAAATGGAAACTTGGTATATACTCGGTGGTAGGCACTCAGAAATGAAGGTGAATCATTTTGCTTTTTTACTTAGACAAGTGTTTTAGGAAAATTACTAATCCACTCCAGGTATTCTTTATTCTGAATTCTCGGAAGTGCTGCTCTGATTGAAATATTCTTTAGGGAATAGGATGTTTAGACATTTTCTTTCAGTTAGATATATATGACCAGTGTCAGAAAAACAAAACAACAGCAACAACATAACTCAGACCAGCTGTAATAACCAAGATTTTCTTTCTTTATTAGAGAATGTTCCATTGGCTCAAAAAAAAAAAAAAAAAAGATGAATAAAGGACAATGTTCCTTGCTGATTTCAGGTTCTCTGTAGGGGGCAATGATCTCTACCCTCACTTGATCCAAATTTCCTGTAAGTTTCTCTAAATGTAGGTGGGAAGAGAAAGATAACCAACAACTTTTTCTTGGGCCATGCCAATTCAAAAGCAATCTGCAGTATTGATTATTTAAAATTGACCTTCCAATTCCAAAAATGATGGTTTTATTGCCACCAATTGAGTACCTGTGCGGTATTTTCCTCTTTGCTCCTGTGTCATTACTGGACTGTCTTCTGTGAGTTGCAAACCATTGAAATCTCTGCAGAACAATTGCCCAGTTTTAATCAGGAGCAGTGTCTATAAATGGATTTTATTTGCCCATTCTCTTGAAGAGGCAGCATGTCACAGGTCTTTAAGCTGACCCCAAAATGGTTACTGCTTTGGTAAGGAAAATTAGGAAAAGACATGGAGTTAAGCTCTTAGGTCTTTAGATTCTGCCCTACATCATGGGCTACAGATTGTAACAAGTCTTTCTCTGTCCTGCCAACCAGCTCCCAAATAATGACACAGAGACCTCTTAATAATTATTAAAGTTCATTTGGCCTATAGCTTAGGCTTGTTCCTAACTAGTCCTTATAACTTACATTAACTCATTTCTATTAAACTCGGCCCTGCCCCAAGGTTCATGGCTATTATCTCTCCTTGTGCACATTCTGTTTCATCCTCCACTGGCTGGCAACTCTGCCTTGCTTCTTTCCAGAGCTCTCTCTCTGCCTGGAAGTCCTGCTTATACATCCTTCACAGCTATTGGCCTCTCAGCCTTTTATTACAACAATCACAGCATTACATAGTCATACAGTGTACAAGTACCCACAACAAAAGATGATAGAAGATCTTCCTCTGGACCACCTGTAGCTTGCTCGTTCATTTTAAAATCCTTTGCTAAATTCCTAATGACCTAACCGTGAACTCTTTCATGGGGATGGGAGCAGAAATTTTTTATTGATGACTGAAAAGGATCTATGGTATCTCTGGGGAAGACTGACCAAAAGACTCATTACCAGTGCCATGTGGGAAGCTCCCTTACTGAACAATGCTACAGGAGCTAAGGTTATGGAGAGAAAGGCATCTTCTATAGAATTGGTGTGTCAAAGATGGGGAGGGATGGAAGGGGAAAGAACACAGTTTGGAAGGCACTTCCCGAAAGGGTGGTGTGCCCAGTGTTAAAGGAGTTTTGGGCTATCATGGGAAGCCAGTGAGAGAAGCATCTCAGGCAGATGAGGCATTGCCTAGGAAGGAAACAGGACAAAGCTTGGGACTAAATTCTCATGGACTGTGTGCATGTGTTTTCAATGGTTTTGATGGTAAGATCCAGGCCTCAGAGCCAAGGAAACTGAGATTGCTAGTTCATTTTAACCATCCTTCAAATTCCAGGTAATTATCAGGGTCATATTAGATAGCCACTTATAGTAGTGTCTAGTTATTTTTATATTTTGACCTTGATTCATGCAATGAAAAATATTCTGCATTGACTTTCAATAATTCTAGTCAGTGACATAAATTTTAAAAATATGTATTTTAAATAGACAATCACTAAAACTTTCACCTATTCATTACACATGACACACTAGGACATGTTTTGTTTTACCCCTCAAACGTAATTTATTCTTTTCTAAATCCTTTGTAAGATATTTGTGCCTACGCAAAAATTGATTTTTATTTTTACTAATGGAGGAAAGGCTTAGCAATTTGGAAAACACTGACTTTGAGTTTGTAACGTGTAATACATGGGCTTGGAGGAAGATTGAGCCATAGATTTGTAATAGATTCAAGTCAGAGAGTTCAAATCTGTGTTCCACTTGCCATAAGAACTAGGAAAGAAGCATTTCTGACCAAGGTTGTGAGCAGCACAAATCTAAAAGTATAAAGATTTTTTTATATTTTATTATATTTTATATTTTTAAATTTTATTCCTTTAAAAATATAAAGATTCACTTTGTATGTATTTCGATTCTGCCTCCATATATGTATGTGTGCCTTGTACATGCCTATGGATGGTTTTAAGCTGCCAATAAGTGATAGTAACTGTGCTTGGATCTTTAACAAGAAAATAAGTTTCTTTTCAAGAAATTTCATCTTTCTATCCCAAAATGTTATGATTCTTATTGCCCTAGATAGTGGTTAATGCAGAGAATCCTTACTGTGCAAAGTCCTGAGCATACGCTAATATCAGTACTTAGCCTTGCATGGGACATCTACAATGAGATCCACCCACTCTACTGCAAAAAATGTGAAATGGGGGAAGGATGAAGATAACTGGAGGACAGAGAATGCTGTAATATATTTTCTGGGCAGGGTACGTCTGTTGCCCATGAAAACTCACAGTAGTGCTGGTGATATACGCAAGAGCTGTGTGAGTCAAGCAAGCTAAAAATTACAGGACGGAGTAGGGAGGAGTTTATGATGCCCCACAACTACCTATCTGAAGAGCTATTGGCAGATGAAGGCTTCCTGGAAAGACTGAGTCAGGTTTATGAGGGATTTGACCACAGGTAGTTTTTAATCTCCCAGTAGATGACATGGCATGCACACACATATGGGCAGCACTAATTGGACTCAGTGGGTTAAAAAATTAATGCAGAAGAAGAAGAAGAAGAAGAAGAAGAAGAAGAAGAAGAAGAAGAAGAAGAAGAAGAAGAAGAAGAAGAAGAAGAAGGGCAAAAGTCCGGAGTATGAAACTGATGTGAGTGGTTGCATACTTGGAACATTACTCTGGCTATTGCATGAGGGATAGATAGAGGGGAGAAAGAAGAAAGCTATAGGAGTAGTTAGAGAGAAAGTGAAAACTTTTATCACTGAAGACCGAGTCCATGGACTATGTAGTTCCACTTATAACTTAACATCACCCTTCCCTCTCAACAGGCTTCTTTCTGTGCTATGTCTGGACCCACCCTTCCCTACTCTATGCTCTGTAACTTTGGCATGATACATTCTTCTTGCAGAATTCTGAATCTGCTGAATACCTTTGTATTTAATGAGAGCAACCAGAATTCCCAGGATTCTTCCTCCAAGCAAGTTCTTTAACTCTCAAGGCCTTCTGTCTGGGTACAAGAATTACTGGATCTCATTAAAAGTGTATTCTCAGACTGTCTAGAGCATTACAATTAATAACAGTAGCAAAATTACAATTATGAAGTAGCAACAAAAATAAGTTTATGTTTGGTGTCACCACAACATGAGGAATTGTATTAAAGGGTTGTGGTATTAGGAAGGTTGAGAACCACTGGTCCAGAAAGTTATTTTGAATTCTACCCTATATATCTTCCTGACTCTTCAATGTTTACCTGGATAGATGTTTCCAGATGGAAGTCAGTATCTAAGTTTATTTAAACCCTAAAATTATCAATAGAGCTTAGCAAATTCTTAGAGTGAAGCTAGCATTAATTTGAGCCTTAATTAAGTCTTAAATACATGGCTTAAATTCATTGAGCCCCATCTTCATCTTCAAGGAAAGGATATTCCCAAAGTTATTGGGAAGCACTACAAAGAGACTGTACCTTAACGTGGTATAAGTACTTTAACACTGGTAGCAAAAACAAATAGCTGAAACACAAAAACCTGGAGATTCTGCAACATTGACTCTTGTAGAAGTGTCTTATTGGAACTTCCAGAACATGAGTTCTGTATTATAGATAACTTCTAAAGGTAGGCTGTGTACCATTGTTAGACCAGGAGGACACTTCTAACAAAAACCACAGAGATGGAAGACCAAAAAGACAGCTTTCTGATACCCTGAGGTCCCATGTGATATGAATAAAAGGCCAGGTATTTTCAGGCTATTGGCATACATTTATCAGTTCAAGATATATTATACATCCCATGATTTGCAAGCTTCTAATTAATTAGTCCAGGTGACTTGGGGCAATCTGTGGCATCTCATCTTCCAGTTCTTGCTTCAGGGTGCTTACTAGGTTGTCTTTGATGTGCAGTGCTCTGGAGACTTTAGGCCCCTAGGGATGGTTTCCCACCTGTGTTCTTTCACAGCAATCAGCATCATCTCAGAGTGAGGTGTGTGTGTGTGTGTGTGTGTGTGTGTGTGTGTGTGTGTGTGTGTGTGTGTGTGTGTGTGTTAGTGTAGGCGGGTAACTATGCTTAATGCAATTGCAGGTTTGTTTTTCAAAGAGGGTCAGCAAAGTGCAGCTTCTTTCCCTGAGAGCTTGTGACAGCCCTCTATGCTTCTAGTGTGACAGCCATTTTATTTCACATTGATGGGGGAGTGTGCTTTGAATTAGAAGAAAGGAACTGAATACAAATGACAGGAGAGTCTCAGTCTTGAAGGATGCCTTGTGATTGCTGTACTTTATGAAAAGAAGGAAACGCCTGTGCATCTGTTGGTTTATACTATCTGCAAATATCATGCTAGTCCTTAGTGCCATTAAATTAGTAGTGACCCATCAAGAGCAACAAAGGACAACTGGGAAGAGCCAAGGAAAAATGCCAAACTGACCCCTAGTGTGAGGAGTGCTAGGAACAGGGCAGTAATCATGAAAGGGTTCTAAAATCAGTCTTGCAAGATCAAGAAAAACTTTCAGATTGTAGTGTGTGTAGCTGGAGAGTTTTCTCTCTGGGTCCTGCCAAGTCCTGGCAGTCCCTTAGCCCACTTATAAAATAAACATACAGACGCTTATATTATTTAAAGTGCTTGGCCATTAGCTCAGGCCTATAATTGTCTAGCGCTTACTCTTATATTTAGCCCATTTCTATTAATCTATACTTTGTCACGTGGCTCCTGGCTTATTGGTACCTTACATCTTCCTTGTCCTGGTGGTGGCTGCACTCTCCTCCTCTCTGCCTTCCTGTTCTTTAATTTTCCTCTCTGTTAGTCCCCCTATACTTCCTGCCTGGCTACTGGCCAATCAGTGTTTTATTTATTAACCAATCAGAGCAACACATTTGCCATACAGAACATCCCACAGCAGGTGTGTGTGTGTGTGTGTGTGTGTGTGTGTGTGTGTGTGTGTGTGTGTTCATGTGCACACATGGATGCACATGCATATGTTTGAAGAATTCTCAAGTAAGACTTGTTTGGTAGTCTGCAAGTAATTTAGTATGGGTTAACACAGAAAAATATATTAGCATGCCAGCAGTTAGTATGCAGCACAATCAGGTCAGGAAGCCTCATGAACTTTCTATAAAATACTTTGAACCTTATCTTAAGGCAAAAGCTCCTATGATTCCTTACTGTATCTCAAGATTTTATTGCTTCAGTGAACTTTTGGTGTGTTTCCTCTAGGCCAAAGAAAGACTAATAACGATGTTTATTAAGTGGCTAGAACAAAACAACTTAATGAAGTATTTATGTCCTGGCATGCTTATTGGTCATATGAAGAAAAAAATATTAATGCATGCAAATCTAAAATAAGTGTACTTTTCTCATCTAATTCTCCAATTAGCAAAGCTACCTACTACTCCTTCTCACACTTTGATCTCAAATGCTACCTTCATCATTTCAAGCTACCCATTCATTTTTTGCAATATTTTGTAAATTCTCAAAGTACCCAAAGTAAAACTTCACAAAGATACTCCATATTTGAAAGCAATGCTATATGTGTCCCAATGAGGGTCCAATAAAGCTTAAGTGTCACTCATTTTTCTTGAAACAGTTGGCATGTCCTGCTGTTCTGTGGGACCATCTCAGTGCATAATTTGCAAACTGTTTCCTGAGAACATCAGCTAGCCTTTGAGAGGATGTTGACTAACGTGGCACGAACTCTACCTGTTTCTGAAGTCAATCTTACTAAAACAGAGAGACTGTATTGAAGACTATTGAGAAAAATCAGAAGTTACAAAATGTTTTTGTATGCTCTAGAAAAGAAAAGAAAAAAATTACTTGGGATTAAATAACAGAAATGGAGATTGAGATATTTTTCAAACATATTTTTTTGAACTGTTATAACTTAATAAGGAGTTTCCAACATGGTAAGGAGGTTCTTACAGTCAAGAATTCAGATTTTTCTATCACCACAAAGATGCCTTGTGTAACCATTTAAGTCAGACCTCACTCTTTTATCAACCACACCTCTAAACTCTGCCATAACTATGGGTGTTAAAGTGTGTATGATCTTGTCATTTCAAGAACTTTATATAAATGTAATCATCACCTGAAATACTTTAACGGTCAGCATTTGGTGAGTGCTTGAATATGGAGGCTGAGAGCAAAAACTTACCACCTAAGGGCAATGTCAAAATTGTTCTTTCAGCAATGAATCATAAGTTCTGGGATGAATGTGAAACAGGTGAACATTGTTGACTTGCTTCACAGAGTAAGTGGTGGTGTTTTTCTTCAAGATGGAGAGGTCAGGAATGCATTTTTTTGAGGTTGTATATATTTGAACATGATGAGTCAGCTTTGAAAATATTGAATTTATATTATGTGGATTATCTAGATAGAAACCTGCTTGTCAGTTGTAGAACTGGTTTGAGCTCTTAAAACA
The DNA here is from genome assembly GCF_049852395.1 of Peromyscus maniculatus bairdii. NCBI lineage: Eukaryota > Metazoa > Chordata > Mammalia > Rodentia > Cricetidae > Peromyscus > Peromyscus maniculatus. The sequence continues at coordinate 90,784,793 of NC_134853.1, read as the reverse complement.
GAGCTGGGTAATGTATTAGAATATCCACAGTCATCAGGACTCCATTGACAGCTCCAGGGTATATGTTCATTCATGAAAAACCTATTTAGCATGAGCAAAGAAAAACATTGAAAGTTACAGAGCTAGTTAATTATGTGGAAGAAACATCATAGATGGTTTTTATGGTGAAGTCTAAAATAATGGGACACTTGGAAGAAATGGCATGAGCAACCAATCCTTGGGATTTCTCATATACTACACCAATTAGAAACTAAAGACAGACTTACAGATTTAAAAATCTTCATTTTTGTCAAGAGTTCTTTAAATAGAATCTTAAGGACAGATGCTAGATTGCAGTGGGCTGAAACATAAGAAAAAGGAGGAGGATTTTTGATTTTATATTTTAAAGAAGTACAGCCAGGAGTGGAGTAGAGATGTGAAATGAAGACTTTTTTTCTGTTCACTTTGGAGAGGGATGGGGTAAAGTCTTTGATTCAAAGTGGGAGTAGTCTGGAAAAAGCTACTGAGCATGCAAGGAGAACACCGGTAGGAGTCAAGGGAGGCATATCTTTCAGTTAAAAGAGGAAGAAAGAAAAAGAGAAATTGAGAGAGAGACAGAGAGACAGAGAGAGGCAGACAGACAGACAGAAAGAGGTGGGTAAAGATAATAAATAGTTTTGGTTACTAGCTTTGCAGTTTGAAATCTCTACTTTGCTTTTGGTTAAGATTGTCTTGATTATCCAAAGCCTTTTTTTTTTTTCTTAAAATCACAAGGGGTTTATTTATTTATTTATTTATTTATTTATTTATTTATTTATTTGTAGGGCAGTATTTTATTCAACATAATTAACATGATAAACAAATTCTAAAAAAAAAAAAAGATAATAAATAGTTTTCCCTGGTTAAAATTTGGGGGGAGGGGGCCGCTGACAGATTTGTGAGTAAAGAAAAAGAAAAGAAAAGGAAGAAAAAAATGCCAAAGAGAGTCAGAAAATGCAGTTTGGAGATATTTGGAGTTGTCAGCCTTGAGAGGGGTTGGAGGTTTTTTCTAAGGAAATATATATACATATAAAATAAAAAACAAAAACCAAACTCCAGGAAACAAAGCTTTGATGAGCTTGGTGAGCAGTTTATTTATAATGACTGCAGACTGTGAAACTGAGCTACTCCTCTCCAGAGTAACTGAAAAGTTTTAATAACAGAATATGGGTAATGATAGTGTTGGTTTTGACAGGAGGGGGTCTTGCCAATATGTGAGATGGAAAGATAATTAGGTAAGAGAATTGAGAATACTGAACAAAATTTGGAATTGCTGCATGATCCTGAAATCCTATAACTAAATATATCTGGACAGCCAAAAGATATGACCTTAGTATATCAAAATGATATCTACAATTCCATATCTATTGTTGCGTTATTTATCATAGCCAAGATATGGAATTAACATGTGTCCAATGATATACAAATGGATAAAGCAAATGTGATATATGTGCATAGAGTGGAATGCTATTCAGTCCCTAAAAAAAAAAAAAAATAATGATACCTTCATTTGTGACCACATGGATGAACCTGGATGACATTTCAGTCAGTGAAATAAGCCATACACAGAAAGACAAATACCATACATTCTTATATATGTGGAACCTACAACAGCCAAACTGTTAAAAGTAGGTAATAGAATGTTAGCAACCAATGGCTGAGAATGAGGGAGTTGGAGGGCTTTTGTCAAAGATAGAAAATTTATTTTTGATAAAAGGAATGAATTCCAAAATCTACTACTAAGTATTACATCTATAACTAACGGTGTTGTATTATATGTTTGAAAATCATAGAAAAGGTAATTTTTAAGTGTTTCTACCACAAAAATAATCATGTTAGGCAATATATATGTTAATTACTTTGATTTAGACATTTCAAAATATATACATTTGTCAAAGCATGAGGCTGTATATAATCATTATAAATACATATCATAATATAGTCAGTTAAAATTGATTTTAAAGGGGTATTGGTAAAAATAAATATATGGCTAGATTTTTGGGTGTAAGTCAGATGTAAAGAGAGGTAAAGACGGTAGACACTATATAGAGTGAATGAAGGTCACAGGCTTCGAGGTCTTTGAGGGAAAGCAGGTGTTGTGATAATTAAGCCAGAGACTGGGATGTTTTGATGTATGTCAGAATTAGGAAGTTTATGGAGATGACACATTCTAGAGTAACTAAGAGAGGAATTAGGGAGCCGGAAGAGGGTGATGGTAGAGGTCACTGAGTTAGAGGAGATCAGGGGACTTGGATCTAGGGAAATTTGGTGCAAGACATGTAGCATGAATACATGACCTGGGTTAAATCATGATCTGAAATGATGTCCTAAATTGATTGTATAACATGAGCTAATACTATGAAAGTTCTGTCTTACTCCATTTTATGCTGCTATAGTGAAAAACTTACATTTTTATACTTTATGTAGAAAATAGATATATTTAGCTTATCATTTCAGAAGTCTAAGAACTTGGTGCCAATATCAACTTGGCTCTGGTAGGGTCTCCTTCTAGCTACATCACAATGTGATGGATGGAGTCATGATAGAAATACTTAGAAGGGAAAGACTCCTTTCCTTGGGGGGTCACTTATAGAGTAATCTAAGACAGTGGAACTTTTACTCTACTTACTTGATAACTAATCTATTCCAGGAGACCAGCATTAGTCCTTTTTAGTGATAGAGTTTCCATGAATTCAGTATCTCCCATTAGGCCTTATCTATTCTAGCTTCCTCTTTCTCAACATCAACACCACCCTCCTGGGTGTGAGGCCTGTTCAAGTCCCAGCACATGGCTCCTTGAGGGTACAAATAGTATCCAATAATAGCAGTTACTGAGTACAACAAAAAGACCATAAGAAGACTTGGGGATGATTCAATCTGTAAAACATTTTTATATTTGAGTCTTATTCTATTTTGCCTTAGATCTTTGAGTAGCGATTGATTGTTTCTGAACCTTCAGTCACTCTTTCTAAAAGGAAATTTATCATTTTTACCTCTCTCACAGAGCCACAGTCTGATGCTAGAAAGAGAAAGTGAAACTAAATGTGTTCATTAACTCCTGCATCTTCATGTTAATATTATGGGCCCTATTGTTGTTCATTGGAATTGGAAGACTGACAATGGATTCTTTTCACTCCATTGATGCAAGATAGTGCACTGGATAATCGCATTTGAATAGCCTGATTTGAGAATATCATTTTAGGGTAACAAAATGGACAGCAGCTGTAATATTGGAGATGGACCATTAGATATCTATTCTTTCAGATGTCCAGAATAATGTGTTAGAACAGTTGACCCCAGGCAAATTGACCGATAAAAAGATTACTTTTGCTTCAGCATAATGAGTGCAATATTCTTATGTTTTGAAAAAAGACATTGGAACAACCAGGCCCATGCATACTTGTCAGCAAAAGGAAAAATGAGATTATTTTGCTCCTCCAGTGTGTGGCATAGACTATGTGATGACCAAAACCACTAGAACATGGGGGTTTTCACAGGAAGAGTATTCAGGCAGTGTAATACCAATACAATGTAACTTTCTCAGGCTCAATGTTGCAAGCGAGTCAGAAACAAACAAGTATGGGGAGACTCCAAGAGCAAATCCCTTTGGAATTATATAACCTAGGATGGAATCAATGAATCACAAGAAGACAACAACTTATAAACAAAATATGATGGGGTATTAATATGTTGGAGAAACCATATGGTACTAATAGATAAAGTTCATGCAGGCATATTATACCTAACATTGCTTGTGGTAACTACTTCATCAAAACTCATTTTACATATGAGGAAATAGAGACTTGGAGACTTAATTTGCCCAGGGTCACACAGCTAAGAGGTCACTGCAAACTAGGGAGTCCTCTTCCAAAGTGTGAGAAGAATGTTGGGAAATGGAGTGAAAGCTGTCTGTTAAGGAAGAAAACTTAGTCTTAGCTGGTCAACCTTGATGCTCATCACCTGTCACCTCAGTGATTATTACATGATCCTTGATTTGCACTTACATAACTTTAGAGATTTGGGTAGACAATCACAGAAACCTGTTACCTATTGAATATTCTTAGCAGCTTTATTAAAGATAGAATAAACATATATGCCTGTGCTTCTCCTCTGTCTACTAATTTATAGTGGTCTACATGTCTGATTTTGGGCAATTATTATGTTGTTTTGGTTACTATGCGCCTTCAAGCCAGTAAATGCTATGCCTCCACACTTGTTATTCTTTCTTGACATTGTTTTGACCATTTGGGACATTAACAGTTCAGTATGTATTTTAGGTCTATTTTCCTATTTCTATAAAGGGATATCATTTGGCTTGATAGGGAGTACATTTAATTTGTATGCCACTCTGGGCAATATGATCAATTTAACAATATTAAACCTTTCAATAAATGAACATGAGCTGTCTTTCTCTATACCACTGTCTTGTGTAACTAGTTTCTTTTTCCCAGTTTCATATATTTTAGTGCCAATATTTCACTTTGTGGCTTAAATTTATTCCTCAGGTTTTATTCATTTTCTTGCTAATTATACCTGAATAGTTTACTTTAATTTCATTTTAAGGCAACTCATCATTAGTGTATAGAAATGCTGGTGGCTTTTTATGTTGATTTTTTTATTTTGCAAATTTATCAAATTCATTGATGAATCCCAAGAAAATTTGTTGTGTCTTCACAATATTCTAGATATATTATATAATCTGTAAACAGATAATTTTATTTCTCCAACTTATAACCCTTTAAATTTTTTTCCAGTAATATATTGAATATAAGGGAGGGAACAGAAATCCTCACTTTGTACTGGAATTTGGAGGAAGAGCTTCTAGTTTTCACTTTAAATAACACACAGTGCCCCCTCCATTTTTCTCTTCTTCACTTCCGATTCTTCTTCCTCATATGCAAATATGCCAACTGTACATAATATTTTAAAGTTCAGAAAACACGTTTCTAAGTGTGGGAGGTAATGATAACACAGTTTGTAGATGAGGAAGCCAAGGCTCTATGTCAATTATAAATTCTATGTTGAGTGGTGGTATATTACCTACTATCTAAGGCTTATCAAATGACACTGAATGTTGATTTAACTGTTCCATGGGTGGCTTTTTGTTTGTTGAACCCTTTTATATGACTGACACTCAGTTTAGGTAAATCAAATGCTGCCTCCATTACTACTCTTTAAAGAAGACTCTTGGAGAGCAACTTCTACAAACATGAGGAAGAACAATTAAGAATATTCAGATTTCATTTAAAAAAACATAGATTTTTTAATTTTTCTTAATTTTTGGATAAGAACATAATTGTGAGAAAATTTCTATCATAACACTTATTTTCCTCTGAGTATTTTTATAACATATCACACTTCAGTGATGAGGAGGATTCACTTTCAATTTACTGGTTATTCAATTCATACACTGGGACTTTCCTAAAAGCACATTGTTTTTATGGAAACTTTGAGCCAGAATGGAAACTTGGTAGGGTCATGTGTTTGATTTTGCCATAATCGCTGTTCCTATTTAAAGCCAAAATAGTGGTGTGTGTGTGTGTGTGTGTGTGTGTGTGTGTGTGTGTGTATGCATGTATGCATGTGCACATGCTAGGAGTGGCGACATCCAACACTTAATTGTAAGTCAACAATTAAATCAATAAATATATGGTTATATTTTAGGAAATTTCTTGTTACTAACCTGGATTCTGATTTCCTTTTCCTATGTTCTTAAACTTACTTAATTTTTTTTATTTCATATAGTCATAATCATAACAGACAAAGAAACACAGAAAGAAAAATGAGGGGAAAATGAAGAAAGAAGGGTGGAAGGGAGAGAGGGATAAAGAGAAGGACAGAGGTAGAAGAAAGTTCTTATATAAACTCCTTTTCATCATACCCCAATCTTAAATTCCTTTGAACATAAAACCTTGGACTACCTACCTCTCATATAGATATGAGACATCTACTATGAGAGGAAAGGAACCATTACTTAATTTTCAGGTAGGATGTTAGACATTTTTCTGTACTGGCAGAATGTATTAAAGGCTGAATTTAAGGAAGGCATTGACTAAGAGCAGTGTCTTAGCTCCGAGTGTTTATCTATCTTCATTTCAATCATTTGTATGTCCTTTCATAACGCAGGCATTCAAGCCCTATTTTGTGCCAAGCATTCTGCTGGTTACCATGGATATGAATAGTAAGTAACATAACCTAGCTGAAGAAGCTAATGGCATAGTGTTAATGACAGACAAGTAAACAGCTATAAAATAATGCTTTAAAAGTATACTAAAAGCATATACAGCTAATGTCATTACTTATTTTTTTCTGCTCTGAAAATGTCTCACACTTAAAAAAAAACTTTATCTAAAGCAGATCTTGAGAAACATTCCATATACAAACAGGAGGTACTACAACACTTTGTTTCAGATCCTAGCTTTATATCTAATTTGTGAAATGTAATTGACTAAGTCTAAGGCTCTATGCATTTATCTCTACAGTGAGGTAATAGAACTAAATGTTTTCCAGGAGCTTTTCTTGTTCTTACATACTGGTACCATGGGTCCCCTCCTTTCTCAAAAATTTCAAAAAATTATTGCTGTCTTTGACTGACATCCTTGGACTTTAGGAGTAAAGTATTTTTCTAACTAAGATTCCTTTCCTGAAATTAGCAGTCTGAGGTATCATTAAACACAGCCAGCTCGCTTTGCCTCAGCACAGATTTTCTTTTGTCTCTTGCAGATGGAGGATGGTAGACAGAAGGTCATGGCTGTACCTATTATACACTTCTCTTTCTGCCTACTCTATAATTCTCTCCCATTTTTGGATTCTTTTCTTGGTTGATCACCACCCACCTATATCTGGGAGACAAGGCCAGGTGAAAGACACCATTGAATGTCTCAGCTTCTTCCTTATACACCCGCGATTGTCATCTGGAGTTTCAGCACTACTTAGGAACTTGTTTTTAAAACATAACAAGCAAGAATATCTTTTGACATTGGGATACTATCTATTATGCATTGGAGGCTTTGAAACTTTTCGTAGAACATGAATGGGGAGCAAAGATCTTTTTGTGATTTGTTTCTATCTCCAGCTTTCATATCTCTTTCACTCTTCTAATTCTTGAATCTCACTGCCAAGTGTACCTTTCCATCAGATATTTTCAAAAATCCCAATTTCTCATTTCCTTGATTCTCTCTAACATCAATAATGATTGTGTCCTTGGCTAACGGCCTAAGCCATTAGGATAGTCAGCATTCTAAAGTCACCCCTTTTGCTTATCAAACAGCAACAATAATATAATGTTTAGTAACACCTAGTCTTTAATAAATGGTGGTCATACTGTAGCTCTGTGTTTATTCCTGGTCACCATTTTGTTCTATATCACTCTGACTCTATATGTTTTTCCATCGTGACTTGTGGCCACCTTCACATTAGACTTAGAGATATAATTCTTACATTTTGTATACCTTGTCCTGCCTATGCATTTGTGTTTGTTTCTTGCTTTGCTTATTTGTCAGGTTCTCCTTAGGCAACCCAGGCTGTCCTTGAACTTAGTATGTGCATTGCAGGCATGAATCACCACATCTAGCTATGTCATGTCATTCTTCTAAAATGAATCAAAGTCGGCAAAGATGGCTCAGTCAGTAAAATGTTTGTCATGCATCTGCAAATGACCACAGTACAGGATCTAGCATCCATGTACAATCTTTGGCACAATGTCATATGTCTATCAACCCAGTGCTAGGAAGGGTGGTAAAGGGTGAATAGAGCCAGGGCAGAACAAGTCAATCCCTAAAGCTCATTGGTTGGTTACCTAGCCTCGCTGAATCAATGAAATCTGGAGTCAATAAGAGACTCTGTTTTCAAAAGTAAAGTGGAAAGTTCTCAAGGAAAATTCCTAATGTCAAATTCTGGCTTCCATATGAGTAAGTTTTCAATGCATACACCAACGTGAATATGTACATAGATCACACACACAGGAAACAAGAATAAGGATAATAAGAAGATATAATTTTACAATTATCTATCAGATAGATAGCTGACAACTTGCCTTTGTTGCTTTTACCAAAAGTCCCAAAGTCAGTTATTAAAGATAGTCTTTGCTAAATCAAGAAGAAGGAGTGAAATAAAGGACAGTCTGTGCCAATGAAGAGGCTGTAAGCTTCATGCCAGCAAGAGACAATATACAGCTTGGTCTAAGGCAGTAGTTCTCACCTCATTGCTTGAAATCCTTTTGGGGCTCAAATGACCTTTTCATAGGGGTCACCCAAGACCACTGGCATATCACATATTTACATTACAAATCATAACAGTAGCAAAATTACAGTTATGAAGCAGCAATGAAAATAAGTTTATGGTAGGGGATCAATGCTACATGAGGAACTATTACAAAGGGTCATAGAATTAGGAAGGTTGAGAGCCATGGTCTAAGGGCCCATAGAACTTATACAAAATTATCAGGCTCACAAATTTAAGATGATTGGTTTATGTGAGTCATTAAAAACAGAGACAGCAGCCTCTCAAGTTATGTCAATGGTTCATTGACAAGTGTGTGCATTCTTCTGGATTTCTGAATTGATAAAAACCTAGAATGAATAATTTTTATGATGCTAGACAGCACTCCATCTGACTTAGTTTGAGTCTGTGTGTTTTAGCTGACCATAAGGCAAGCTCTGAAACAATCCAACAGAATACCTTAGACATCTGTTAGTCCTCTCTATCAAGCAGGTCATTGAAGCTCACCTCTGTTCTCCTTCCAAACCACTTTTATACTACTCTTTTCTAGCATGAGTTCATGTCATTAGCTTCCCTCAGTCCCCAAATTGCAACACTAGCTTAATTAGATCATTTCCTTTTATGAACCACAAAACATTAACTAATCTTCTAAGATGAAATTCAACTTAGTTTTATTTAGTTCTTACACACACACACACACACACACACACACACACACACACACACACACACACACACACACTGTCTTCCTACACTGGGAATGTGGCTATGAGTTACATCATGTGCCTAGCATGTGCAGTGCCCTAAGTTTAATAAAAATCAGTGGTTTCCTGAGCACAAGAGTGGAATTCCAAATAGCCTAGCTTAGTATACCAGTCATTTTCTCACTATTGGGTTTCTTTCCTGAGATAAGGTATATCTTTACTTACTTTAGAATGTGCTTGGTACATTCTAAAGCTAAAGAAAAACATTTTCTAACATCTTCTCACTGAGATACTTTTGTTTTCCCCTTCAATATATCATACATAGTAGATACTCAGTGATTATTCATTATCTTGTTAATTCTTAAATAACATTATTTTCTTTTCTTAATTGTGATTTTTGGAAATCTTTCCCTCTCTTCAGTACCATACTATTCTCTTGCCATTTGAAGTCAAGGTCCTTGTTATAATTAACCTGTTTTCTCCAAAATGCCTAATATGGTTATTTTATATATATCGAATGATACACTTGTGCCTAGTCATATGGTGATAGTTTTTAAAAGAGAAAACAATACTTAATGGTGATTGTTTCCTTTTTCATACCAGGCCTCTAAGAATCATATACTGAAGGCATAATTCCTAGGTAGTTAATTGCGTACAGAAAGCTGCTGTGGGGGTGAAGTGATTTATCCTCCTTAAATGAGGCCTGTTGGTTGAGGTACAGATAGAGAAAGGTTATGGGAAACAGACCTTACATATCAATACTTAGATGTTTAACCTATCGTCTTGTTCTCATGTTGTAATATAGTATCCAAACCTTGGCCTCAAGACATGTTATTCTTGGCTCATAATGGCGCTTTAAACTAATAGTGAAATTCAGCTTTATTGAAAATTAAAATATTTCAGAGAAAAATACACATATCTGACTCTTATTTAAAAATTGAAATGTCTTGCTAAAATCAATTTTACCAACATTATGGAAATCAACAATAGATTGTTGAATGGATTGTAGCTGCTACCTCTGAATATGAGTGATGCTTCGACTCCATGAGGACGATGGTTACCATGGTGCTTATGCCCTTGAACCTTCTTTCTGTGGCCCTGGAAAGCTTTGCATTTTTAACCATCTGGGTCTCTTGTATTGTTCTACTTTGCAGACAAATTTTTAAACAGTCTTATCAAATAAGAAACACAGAGCCAAATACAGAGCTAACAGCTAAAGAGATCAGAGCAATAGCCATGACTAGCCTTAGCTTACCACCAGCAGTAGCTTCCACAGAGAGTTTCTCCGTCTGACCGATGCTTTTATTGACTTCCTGTTCTTCCTTCTAATTGGCTCTAAGCCCAGTCCCATCACTTCCTCATCACTGCATGTCTATACAGACCTCCAGATCTCTATGGTTGGTACTGGGATTAAAGGCTCGTGTCACCATGCTTGGCTGTGTCCTTGACCACACAGAGACTCTGCCTGCCATGTGACGAGATTAAGGGCATGGGCTACTCCTGCCTGACTTCTGTTAATGGCTCGCTTTGACCTCTGATCTCCAGGCAACTTTATTTATTAACATACACATGAAATATCACATTTCATCACAAATAAAATATCACCACATTACCTATTTGCTTCTCTGTTAATTAAGAGTCAAGTCCGATGTAGCAGACTGTTTTCTGATGTATGTCAACAGTCAAATTATTACAAATACCCTACCATAGAAATGTGTTCATACATTTATAAGAGTGCTATAGTTGCAGTTCAGAGAAGTGAATGAGCTTTTCCTAGGTAACACAGACAGCATGGAGAGCTAAAATCAAGCTTAGAGCCTTCTGTTCCCAGAAAAGCATGTAGAATAAAAGTAAAAAAGTGTGAACTATCTCTGAGTCAGATAATGAGGGAGTTTCATCCTGCAATGATATATTTAGGAATAACATCCTAAATATATGTTATTCAAGAATTGTTCTTTGGAAGCAGGTCTCTCATAAGTCAGAACTTACTCAAATTGGAGAGTTAAAGCACCCTATAAATTATTTAAAACTGAAATGTGCCACAACCCTAAACAATATCTGAAATAACTCAACATTGGTTCCCCAGAGAGGAGAGATAAATTAGATAAGATTAGCAAGGTGTTTTATTTTTTTCCTTTCTCATCTCCAATATCTCTGTGCTTTTGATTCTTCAAGGTGAAATCACCAGGGTGTTTGGTGATTTTGTGAAGAAAAAAAAATACATCTAACTTCATGTGAAGTAACCCATAGACTCTTCCCCTCTGGTAAAGTGTTCACATTCTGTCTAATACTTTTTCTCCTCAGCAAGAGAATGAGGAATGCCTAGGTGAGTTGATATTCATGGATCAATGTTAGAACTTTATGTCCAGTAAGTTAACCCCACTACCCTTAATGGACATGGTTCTTACTTACTCTGAACTTTCAAAACACAAAACCATATTCATTTTACACTCAAAATTGAAACCTTGCATTATCAACTATCATACCTACTAGCTATATCAAAATTTCACATATATTGCCAGACTCTGGAGATGGCCAGTTCAGGCTACTTATCCCCTATTGCTAGGAGTCTTAGCTGGGGTCATTGTTGCAGATTCCTGGGAGTTTCCCTTACACCAGGTTTCTACCTTACCTGAAATGCTGCCACCCCCTTCCCAATCATCTCTTTCAGTAGTCTCCCACCCCCCAAACCCAACCCCACCGGATCCCTAATGTTCCCATCCCCACATGACCCAAGTCTACTCATGAAATCTATTCTATTTCCCTTTCCCAGGAAGATGCAAGTTTCCTCCTTTGAGCCCTCCTATTCTCTCTGGGTCTGTGGATTGTAGCATGATTATACCTTACAGCTAATATCCACTTATAAGTTAGATACGTACCATGCTTGTCTTTCTGAGTCTGGGTTACTACACTCAGGCTAATGTTTCCTAGTTCAATCCATTTCCTTGTAAATTTCATGATGTTATTTCCTTTACGAGCTGAGTAATCGTCCATTTTGCAAATTTATCACTTTTTTAAAAAATTTTTATCAATTGTTCACTTGAGGGACCACATGGTTGTTTCCAGGTCTGGCTATTGTAAATAAAGCTGCTATGAACAAAGTTGAGCAAGTATCCTTGTGGTATAATTGAGCATCATTTATTTGGGTTTATGCCAAGAGTGGTATAGCTGGGTTTTGAGGTAGATTGATTTCCAATTTTTCTGGGAAACTGCCATTTTGATTTCCAAAAAAGCTGTACAAGTTTGCATTCTCACCAGCAATGGAGGAGTGTTCTCTTTGCTTCTTATCCTTTCCAGCATAAGCTGTCAATTGTGTTTTTGATCTTAGCCATTCAGGCAGGTGTAAGATGGAATCTTAGAGTTATTTTTATTTGCATTTTCCTGATGGCCAAGGATGATGCCATTTCTTTAAATATTTCTCAGCCATTTTAGATTCCTCTATTGAGAATTCTCCATTTAGATCTGTACTCCATTTTTAAACTGGATTATTTAGGTTTTGATATCTAGTTTCTTGAGTTCTTAATTTATCTTGAACAACCAGCGAGCCTGCATGAAACTGACCTAGGCCCTCTGCACATCTGTGACAATTGTATAGGTTGGTATTCTTGGGTGACTCCTAACAGTGGGAACACAGGCTGTTTCTGACTCTTTTGCTGCCTTTTAGGGCCCTATTCTTCATCCTGGATTGCCTTGACCAGCCTCAATACAAGGGAAGTGCTTAGTCTTCTGCAACTTGATAGCCCATGTTCTTTTTGACATCCATGGGAAGTCTCCCCTTTTCTGAAGAGAAATGGAGGAGGAATGACTAGGAGGAGGGGGCAGAGAGGAGGTGGTGGAAGACTGGAAAGAGAGGCTAGAGTGGAAACTGTGGTCTGGACATAAATAATTATTTAAAAAACTCACATATATTTATTGATGTTTTCATTTATTGTGAGGATCATGCTGATACTGGGAGGAGATGGTAAATAGGACTTGGCAGCCAGTTTTTTGCCCAGGCATTTTTTCTAGTTCTATTTAAACTCGTATTTAATTGGTTTAAAGACAGCTCATCCTTCTAGTATAAGTTGGATCCCATTTCTATGAATGAATTAGAAGTGAACTTCTACTAATTAAGTAAAGATCCTCTGGTAAAGTGTAATATCTTCATAAATTCCACAAACTACTATTGAGATTCAAGAAACCTCATTGAGGATACAAGAAACCTTAATGGATAATCAGGAGAGAAGGGAGGAAGGAAGAGAAAAGAGAAAAAGAATTAAAAAAAGAGGATAAGAGAGGAGGAGGGGAGTTGAGGAGAGGACAGGGGAGGAGAGAGGATGGAGGGAGATGGGAGGGAAGAGGAGGGGAGGGGAACAGGTGATGATGACAATAATGGTAAAAGTCTTAGAGCCCCAAAGTCTAAACTGGACTTCTATCCATGCCACTAATCCCCAAGGTTAAAACTTTCACAAGACTAGTTAGGTGAAGGTAGTATCCAGAGTGACAAATCTTAACCGAAATTGTATCTCCACCACTTACTAGCATGTCTGGGACTTATGTAAGTCAGCTAACTGATTCCAGTGTCAGTGCCTTCTTATCTATACACGAAGACACTCATATCTAACTTCTCCATGGATGAGCTTCTGCAGTGCTTTTGATTCATTCTTTCCCTGTATTCCCTCTTCCCATCCTTGTACCGTTCCCACCTTTCATATCCATTCTGCACCAACCCCTGGAAAGTCAAAAGGATTTTCACATTCGTTTTTTTCTAGGTACTGATTTCAGTGATTCTATTGAACTCTATTTTTTTCTTCATGCTTGTAAGAACTTAATTAGTATGCGAAAGAGTGGCCATCCATGCCACACTGCAGTAGGAGCCCAGAGGCAAGCAGAAGGCCTTGGGAACTTTGTGATGCATTTCTCAATGGTAGGAAAAATGAACCTCAGACCAGCTCAGCTTTGTCTGTTTCAAACATTGTCATAAATTCACGTAAAGATGCTCTCTTTCTTCCTCAGCCAGAGGACGAGCACATTTCAGTAGGCAATTAATCTTGGATGATCTATATTAAATATTTATCTGCTGAAATGAGCCTAGTATTGTAGTGGTATTTTTCATTATAGGACTTTATCATTTCCAAAGAGATTTCCATGTGCTGGCTCCCCTGTATATATTAAACCCAAATTTCCTGTGGAATGACATATCTTTCTTGGCGGCGACCTTTTCTCTCCATAACAAGCTACTGATATGTTAGAATTTACAGGGTAATAAACACATTTATTGAGGAGTGAGTGGAGTGATCTGGTATTTGCTCCTCTAATAAAAACCCTAGGGATCATGCTAGGAAATGTGGATAACGGTCCCTATTTTTCTGCAGCATGGAGCTAGGGGGCAATTGATTGAGGTCAGCCCTTGAAAAAGCCCAAAGCAAAGGGTAGAGGAAAGAGTGACTTTAATAAAGCCATTATAATTTCTTTGCTTCTGAATCTCAGCTTTTCTATTTATTTCTACTAATTCAAATCTTACATTCCCCCAGAAATAAAAAGTATGAGTGTCTCCATTTTCAAAAGAGGTTCTGGGAGGTTCAGTGTCTTTCTTTGTCAGTTATCAGTAGAGAACAGTGCTGGGATTAGAACTCTAACCTAATGGATGATAGATAGCTGAACTCAGGACTATTGCCTGTATCATACTGCCTCCCACAGGGGGTAGTAAGGAATGCAACCTCATTAGCTTCTGGTTCTTCAGAATGTGAAATTTAATCAAGTCACTGGGTAGTGTGTGATTTATTAAATCTGAAACTCAGGCTAAATTGAAGCATTGTCACTATAAAATATGAGCATTTTGAAGAGGAAAGGACTATAAAAGAAAAGTAAAGGTGTGCATAGAAAGAAATCACATGGGGGAGGGAAAGAAAGAGGCCTCAAAGGAGAGTGGCATCTTTTGAGTCAATAAAGTATTTTTTACCAGTTATGACCCAATTAAGGACACAGACTATGACTCATTCAGCCTCAGGTAAACCTGGGCTCTTGAGTTTCTCTGGGTTGTTCTAAAGTTCATCACAGGATGCAATCTCCATCATCCAATGTGTGTGATTTAAGGAGTTCACAGACATTGAGATGGCAAGGAACAGCCTAGGGAGGCAAAAGGAGAGATGATAGATAGTATCAACTATCCTTGAGATGCTTGACTGGGAAATATGACACTCTGAAATATTATTTAATGCTGTGTCACTTCTCCTTTACTGCTCACTTTCATTTAGTCCCCAGACAAAACAGCATCCTGGGGAAGTGGCAGGAACTTTGGAAATCTTTGTTTCAAGAGTTCTTAAACTTTAAGCCTTCCTTAAAATCATTTTTAGGTGTGCTTGAACAGATCATGGAGACTTCTCCATGGTGATTCAGAATCACTAGGTTTGGGGCCTATCTAGAGACCCTAATTATCTATCCAGCTATCAGGGGATGCCAATGCTACTAAGGCTGCTGGTCCAGGGACTTGGATGGTCATGGCTTTATTAGCCCTTCCATTGCATAGAGATACACAAGGAAGCCCAGAGAGGCAAAATGATTCCACTTACAGCTACAGAACAATGGATGGGGAAAATTAATTTTTATGCAGTGTTAGTTCTTCTTTAGGGATAGATTTTCACTAGTATTCATTTAACTTTTATTGTTCATGTGTATTGTGCTTGTGCGTGTGCGTGTGCGTGTGTGTGTGCGTGTGTGTGTGTGTGTGTGTGTGTGTGTGTGTGTTCAAACAGGGACATATGCACATGTATTCATATTGAAGGCTAGAGATCTATATCATTCATTGCTATCCTTCTTAATTGCTCCTCACTTTATATTTTGAAAGAGTCTCTTACTAAACCGGGAACTCACTGGTTCAGCTACTCTGGCTGCTCATCAAGCCCTGGGGTGATCCCCCTTTCTGTGCCTCCTAAAGCCAGGGATTTTAGGTGAATTTTTTTTCTTGCTTGGATGCTGCAGGATCCAACTCTGGTGTCTAATGACAGAGTCATCCTTTCCATCATCATCCATTTGTACTCTGATAGGCACTATGAGAAATCTAAGAGGGGCAGTCAATGGGGTGATGATGTAGGCATATTACCCAAGAAATAATCTACCTTCCATCAAGAGGCAGAGAGCAGTGTCATGTTTGTGGTGCCTATAGAAACATGCAACCCTGAACAGTAATCTATCATCCTGCTCTCTCCTCTGAGACCAGCTATTATTCTCTCCATGGTTTTCGCTCAACATGAAAAACATGATTTCAAGGCAAAATTAAATTTGGGGTTTTTGAAAAGAAAAGAACAGCATTCTTGATCCCCAGGTCCCCTTCAGAATTCTTTTCTCTTTCTTGTAAAAGTTATAGCTCCTGGCATTGGTGCACAGTGAATTTTTAAAAAGGCTTTTCTGTAACAATAACTGTAGAGATGGGCTCATTTTTTTTCATTGTTTCCCTTGTTCTTCTTCTTTTGTTCTTCACTTTGCTTCTTCCTCTAGTTTTCTCCTCTTTTATATCCCTGCCTTTCTGCTTCTATCCTATTTATCCTACAGTCTTCCTTCTATGGCTTCACTAGGTACCTTAGCTAAAACATACCATCAATCTAAATCCATTTCTTGTTTGTCAGACAGACAAGCCAGTTTCAGAGAGCTTCTCTTCGTGTTGTTAGATTTCATAGAATAGACACATCAGACTCTCCCTGTGACTCAATGGCAGGGCTACAGCTACTGATGCCAGTGCCTTGTCTTTTCTGTTATGGGTCTCAGCAGCTCCTCATTTAAACACCACTCTCAGGTTCAATATATTCCTCGACAATGACATGTCTTGTACCCATAGTGATTCTCATGCAAAGGACAGTATGAGACAGTGGGATAAAGGGCTGGGTTAAAATTACTTAAACCTATGGAGGGTGTGATGTTCATACATTTGGACCTTGCTAATGGAAGTATAAATCTCTGTTTTTGAAAATTCAAGATGTCTATGAGGTATGATTCTATAATTCCCCTTCAAGAATCATCTCTAAGAAATGCAGTATGTACAGAGGTGCACTTAGCAGTATTTATTATGGCAGTGTTTGCACCAGCCAAGAACAGGAAATGGAAACAACCTGTATCCATCATAGGGGATTTTTCAAAGAAATTATAATGCATCCTTACAATACCAAAAAGCTACAAAAATGAATGAAAATGATCTGATGTGCTGATCTGAAAAAAAAAAAAAACCTTCAAAGGGAAAAATAAGGCAAATTGCAGACTCCTACATAATGTCCCCTTGCATCCGTTATGACCAGGATTCAGCTTGATGACATTTATTAGTTGATATGCATAAATATTAGGTTCATATCAGCAGAAAACAAAATACAGGAATGAAGAATTGTGAGTGATTGTGTAACCTTTCACACACTTTGTCAGTTCTGAGTGAGTCTCACTTTGCTGTAGAGACACTGTGCTGTCCTATCAACATCACTTCTTCCTTTGTGGTCCCTGTCAGAGCTTCCTTCCTTCGCAAGACTCATTGCCTATGTGAGTTTTGAATACTTATTTCAGTGTACTCATGTCCACAGATGAAGAAGACCAGTTCCTGGTAGCTCTTCCACAAAGGCAGGCTGATTGATGATAACTTGCAACCAGGTCCAACTTTCTGTCCCAGATGACAAATGAAGAGCTCTTAAAGAGAGAATAAAATATTCCACATGTGGGGAAGAATCTCTTCCAGGCGAGTCATGAAAAGCAATGAGCAATGAGAGTCATGTGCAATTCCTGACCCATTGGTGATGGGTCTCATTTCTATACTCATAGGACCAGTGTTGGCAATATGAGCTGGACTCCTTGATTTAGCTTTCAAGGTCCCTCCACAGTCAGCCCCATGCCACATTTAACCTCATCACTTGCATTTCCTTCACCTTCCTGCTGGTGGCATTGAAAATGTCTACATTTCTTAAGTACCTTGGACACAGTCACCCTCTGTGGCATTACATATATGTATATGTAGTCATAGATACATGAATTTCAAAACAAGGTGCAGGTATGTGGGAATGGTTGGAGGGAGAAGAGGAAAAGGGGAAAATGTTATAATTCTATTTTAGTTAAAAACAAAACAAACAAATTAACACTAAGCAGTCTTGGACCCTGAGCACACTCTTTTTCTGCTCCAAAGTTTTCTGTATCTCTGCTGTTTGAGACCTTAGTACATCTCAGAACTAATCTGAGGGACTGTACAGAGCTGAGCCCAGTGCTGTTTCTACATGCCCGGTATGTTAGGGCAAAGATCTAGTATTTCACTACATACATGAATACTTCCTACAAAGATTCCCAGAAAATTAAAAAAAGGATGAAAGAGAGAAAAAATAGCTAGATGACAAATCAAGTAGTAAGACTCCTGGTTCAGTGAGGCCCACTGAACAATCACTGCTAAGTCTCAGTTGAGCTTAACGCAACAGAACTTAAACATACTAGACAATCGATTGATGCTCCCATTATCTGAGGCCACGGCACTCTTTCTCTTTTGGCATACACTGCTTTTAATTCATGCTGTAACATCACATCCTGCCTTTACTGAGAAACAAATTGGCAAACACCTATGTCCCCAGAAGTCTTGGCTGCTATTGCTGTTTTCTTTATGTTGAACATTTGACTTAGTGTGTGAGGGGGTGCAGGGGTTCCATTTAAATATCTTGCATAAGGCTGTTGTGATCTTCTTTGTGTGCATAGCATTTTTCTTCTTTGGAATTATTTAGTATGGATTCCCAGGAGAAGGATTATTAGGTCAAAGTATATGAACATTCTTATAAGCCTCATTAAGTCTGACCCCACTAATTCTGAATGTGTGATGATTTGGGAAAGTAGTGAGCTTTCTTTCACTCTCTCTTAGTAAGGAAAATCACTAAATAACAAATTGGCATGAACATATTTTCTGGGGTACCATTGGTATTTCATGTGACTATTTTAATCAGTTCTTGGTAGGAGACTTTTCTTTGTATGTGAAATTGATATGCTAATTATAATTTATTATTATCATTTCATTAGCACAAGCCTTCAATGATCAACACTTATTTAACTATATTTCCACCTTTTTCTACACAATTAATGTGAATGAGGCTTTGGCTATCTCTGAATGCTTCCCCACCGGTTTCATTTGAGTCACACGTATTAAGCAACTATTACTTGCTGGGAATTATGTTGTTTGCAGTAGATACATAGGTGAGTAAACCATGACCTCTTTTTTGAAGTTAATTCATTCTTGTAGAGGAGCCCTGCATACAAACAGATGTGGCAAGGGTGATGAAGAGGCCTGGTGAACAGCAGGGTAAGCTGGCAGTCCCTCCAAGGGTAACTTCACCCAGGCAGGTACTAAGGCAAAATTACCATAGTTCACTACAGAGCTGATCAATTTAGAGATGAATTTAAAAAGATTGAAAATTACTGATAACCAATCAAAGAGTGTAGATGAGGACATACTTTTCAGTTATGTTACTTATCATATGATGTTTATTTTCAAGTGTTAAATGACTCAGTCTTTTCATTAATTCAGACCCAATTTCTCCCACACATCCTAAATTCATATGGCTGTATTTCGCTCCTATGTGAAAAACACTAGTACATACCTGAAGAGGTTAGAAATCTCTGATTGGCCCTGACATCCATTTGCTCTGAGCCCTGGGGATTTATATTTCTGAATCTTAATTTTCTCATAAATAAAATATAAGTGAACTAATATACCTGACTCTTTAGTTGCAATATGATGCATATAAAAATTCAATAGACAAGAAATGGCTTGAGTTATATTTTAAGAAGATACAAGATAAATTAATTTGCCTTATTTACTCATTTATTACAGGGCCTGCCTCAGTCTTTCAGATACCCATCATCCATCTCTGTTTTAAGTTTCCTATTGGAGCAGTGTCACAAATATAATCTATGGAAAATGAAAACAGCTCTATATGAGGCTCCAAAGAGAATCAGCAAAAAATTAGGAAGCAGCACTGTCTGTGACTGCTAGGAAAGGGTTCACTGCTCTGAAAGATAAAGGCTTTAACTCCAGTTAGAGCAGGAGTTCAGTAGGTGGGCTGCAAGAGAGCAGGGCAGTGTCAAGGGATCCCCGAGAAACCTGGGACTCAGAGAAACCAGCAATTCTGGGAAAGACCTGAGCAGTCATCCAGCACAAAGTATCAGCTGTGAAGAGAAGAGGAACAAGCACAGGACTGACGTCTCTCAGTTAGGCACTGGGGAGAAAACCAGTCAGCACAGGACATGGTTCCATACAGATGAGTCATAGGAGGCCAGCCATGAGAAAATTCTATATGCAGAGGTCTAAGGAGATTTCTTTTTTTAAAATGAATCAAATGCTGGGTGGTGGGGGCACACTCTTTTAATGCCAGTTCATGGGAGGTAGATGAGGGCAGATCTCTGAGTTTAAAGCCAGCCTATTCTCTAAAGCAAGTTCAGGGACAACCAGGATTACACAGAGAAATCCTGTCTCGAAAAACAACCAGAACAAAACAAAACAAAACAAAAAAAAGAATGAAGTATCAAATGAGGGCTTTGAGGGCTGTGTGATGAGTGAATGTGGAGAAGACTGCTCAGTATCCCTCAATGTCTCTTTTATAGGGGCTCTGCTTCCTGCGAGGAGAGATTTTGTAAGCAGGCTTAAAGCCCAGGGAACCGTTCTTTCTTGTTGAACAGTTAAGACATTTTTGAACTGGTTTAAGACATAGGTCATCATCCTGTGACCACAAGGCAGTCTTTCCTTCAGCATTCACCTATATTCTACAATACTCAGTCGGGACTTAACAAACGACTTGGAGGTTTGCCTTCACAGACACTTCTCTTAGAATCAGTGGTACTCTATATTTAACATTAGATTGCAATGTTTAACAATTATTGACATTTCTTCCCCTGTATCACCTCTGTGGAACCATTTTATTTTTAGTGCTTGCCAGTTTTCAATAGTGTAAATAGTCTCACCATCAAGTTTCCTGATTGATATCTTCAAATGTTGAGTTAGGAAGAGAGGAGTGCATTCAGTTTTCAATCAAGTGTGGGAGCACATTCTCAGCTTCCTGTTTGAAGTTTTTATGTCATCCAGGCTATTACATAAGATAAGCTATAGATATGAGAGTAAAATAAAGACAGAGAAAAGCTCAAGTGTTCTTCAGTCAAATGCACAGGCTGTAATGTATAAATGCCACATGCTACTTTGAGAGAAAGGAACCACGAATAAGCACGACAAGAGACATGGGCCTTAAAAGAATTATCTAAATGAAAAAAGCCAGACTCAGCAGACTCTGTAATTCCATTTCCACAACCTCCTGAGAAATGCAGAACTATGGAAATGGGAAAAAATGATGGACTTTTTCAAGATTGAGGGATGGGAGAAAGTTTGATTACAAAGGTAACTTGAGGAAGGATAGAACTCTGATTTAATGGTCATTATTACAGGATAAATTGGTCAAAACTCAGAGCAATAGACAAAATGTTCAATCTTCCAGATATCATTATAAATATTAACAACAATAATGAGAGTAATAAGAGGGGATAGAAAGAGAAAAAAAAAAACAAATTAGAAAGCCAAAAAGAGTTGGTATTTTCTCAGTTGTTTCGGAAAGAGATCAAGCACTATTGGTATCATGTAGAATGGGCAAAATTTCTCCCCAGTGATAACAAATCTCAGTATCTATTCTGGAGAAGAATGACAGGCAGCTGTGTGGTGAGATAGGGACTGAGGGTCTTCTTATGACTGAGAATGGAATAACAATGGAAATAGTTAATGTATAAGTATGACACATTTCATTGATAATATAAAATGTCATAAAAGTGGAGTATAAATTGCTATTGACAGAAAGAATTTAATAAAATATTCTATTAAGAATAAATATTATATGATTATCAATATAGTTGTATTCCCATATATATTTAGTTAGTGTATACACAGAATAATATTATGAATTTTAGAAAAATACATTGATATGCATTCAATTATAAAAAGAAAAGTTAAGAAGATTTTACCATTACTATCTATAATTAAAACTTTAAAATGTATTCACATATTGCTTGGATAATTAAACATAAATGACTGTCATTAAGAAATATGAGAGAAAGTTATGGCCCTTCTTTTAGATGTATTTAGGAAAGAACCCAATTAAGATGACTGTTACAGATATTTCAGGAAAATGAATCTTGCAGTAAAGATGTTTTGTCTGGCTACCATCAGGGGAGAAACATGAAAGAGAAGGAAAGCAGAAGGGAGTAGATAAGAAAGTCAGATGATAAGTAAGTGAAGAGGACAAGGGACAAAGAAAATAAATATTGAAGGAACTGGCCATGGATAAAGGGATAAAGAAGGAAAGGAACTGTGATGGCAGAGATGGGACAACCATCAGATGGGGAGGACAATGGAAAAGGCTCTGACCTACTCTGGGAGCATCCTTTTCTCAGGGAACCAGACGGCTGTGACCTCCTTCCCTAGTAAAGGGTGTTTAAAACTCTTCAATGCTGTACCTCATAGAATATCCATCTTGAAAGGAGGAAAGAAAAGATAGAAATGTGGTAATTATACTATAATCTCAATAAAAATAAAAATGAAACTATTCTCTAGAAACCCACAGGTCATGGTGTGGGAAAGCCAGTGACAACAGTATTGCAGATGACTGGGTCTTGCTCCTGCTGATACTGCACGATACTCCACAGTACCAAACATTCATTACACTGTAGTGGACGCAGCCTTTGGCATGTTCATTTCAAGACATTTCTAAATTCTAAGGTTTAAGAAACCTTGTCCCTTTGGGGTCACTAAAAGCAAATGGTAAAATCATGCAAATACATGTTCCTCACAGTTGTTACAAGTACTTCAGGAACGTATCGTACCAGTCATCTTTTCAATGGAAAAATGAAATATCTGACATGAGCTATTTATGAAGAGCAGAAAATTTATTTAGCACACAGTTGTGGAAAGTCTAGGTCCAGTGACTTTTGGTGAGGGTACCTGTTGCAGTACACCATGGCAGGAGTGCATGTTGGAGCCAATGGTCCCATCAGAGCAGGAGTAGACACAAAGTGGGTAGGCAAGACAGCCCTTTCTTCTTTAATGACAACTCTATAGCAAGAAACATTTAAGGGGTTACACAGGAAGCACCCTATGCCTCTGATCACCTAAGGACATCTCACTAATCACCACATCCAGTTTTCCCTTTTCTAAATTAGCCACAGAGGGGAACGAGCCTTTAATCACAGTGAACCATAGCAAGGAGAATTTGTTGTGTTCTAGACAGTGTCAGAGGGAACAGAGATATTAGAGCCTTGAAGTCTGATGGAAGTTAGGAAAATGTACATAACTCTGGGAAGGAGGAAATTGTGAGGGTTTTAGAGATAACTTGCTATTAAACTGTAGTATCTCTTCATGGATGATAGGGGTCCTACTCCTTGAAGGTAGACTTCTGTACACCTAAAATATCTGTTAGAAAATGTAAACATTCTTACTGGTAAACATAACCTTTAACTACCTACCACAACTTAAATACTATTATAATTTAGGTAACCAAAATCTTTATCAAAAACAACTGGTTCAAATCCAATTATTTCCTTCTAGTTAACCTTGGTCAAGTCAGTTTTCTCTCTAAGCTTCAATTTTCTAATTCATGAATAGAGATATGATTTTAACCATGGGGTTATTCTACCTTAAAATCATATAATCATATGAAGTATATAACAGTTTGTGTGTGTAGACACATAGACATAGACACATACATATTCTGCATGTTTACAGTGTACTTATATGTCAAATAGATATTTGTGAAGTTTCATACACTCTTGCATGCACACAGAGATAGAGTGTGTTACACTCTAAGTTAAGTGCTTCATTTATTATATGTATCAATATCAATCCTTGATTTTTTTTGATTTTCACAAAAATTATTTATATCCCAGAGCCCTATTTTTCCTAATTTGCAGCATGCTTATGACAAATATTCCATACATATTTTCTTATTTGGTTTTTGTGACTGACATGGGAACAGGTGAGGATGTTACAATCCTTCCTACCTTACAGAACACTCTCTTGAACAGCAAGCTGGAGAGAATCCATCTATCTTCTCTTTCCAATCTGGGCCAGCTCAGTTTAGTCCAATGAAATGGTGCCAAACCCACTGGCAGAAACACATGGCTCCCAGAAGTTGTCTTCTAATCCCCACCTGATATGCCTTTCAGCTACTCTGCCTCCATCATTTAACTCTGCTCACTCTTCATTTTGTTTTCCTTACAGCAGTTCCCCCACGTATACTTATATCCCATGGTCCTATGTTCCATGGCTAGATCACTTTGGTCCAGATGACGGAAGCTAGCTTTCCCCTCAGCTACATTCCTTGGACGTTCTGTTACTGTGAATAGCAGGAAATACCTGCTATTTAGAGAGCACAGCTGGTTAGTGGGTGGAAGCAGGGTGGGCAAAAGTTTCCACGGCTGGACAACCTGGGGAATGACTCAGAATAAACAGAATGTGTGTGACTCAGTGGGGTCAGTTTGCCAAGCTCTCTGTATTCACTCTCTGCTTTCTGATTCCTAGCCTGCTGTAGTTTGTATCTCAGCCTCAGAGTACTGTATCTTCTATTTTTATTTTACTTTTGTTCAACGATTCAGCTCTTTCCCAGGCTCTGAGAATAAAACATGTAGGGATGATCTGGAGATCTATGCTGTTGTCTTTTTTTTTTTCTTCACACAGAAGTTCAGAGAGTATCCAGAGCTGGAGTTTAGGAGTCTGTAGGCCCTGAAGTTTCTACTGCTGGCATATTTCAGCACATCCCTTTTTAACAGAAGTCAGAAATTCTATGTGCACTTTTTGTTCCAGACCCACAAAAAACACTTCTAAAAGAAATGCCTGCTATACAACCAGGCAGTTAAGATTGTTTACAATGGGTATTGATGAGCAATAGCATGTAAACACATTAGACTTAGTTATCAGATTGGCAGTAGAGAGAGCTCGTAGGGCATCAGTTTCCAGGGTATGTTTGCTATGGGGAAGTAGATGCACTATCAGCTCGAGCTCAGTCACTGGGGAAGCTGATTGTTTTTTTGTTTGTTTGTTTGCTATACCAAGCCACAGCATGAGGACAAACCATCTGAAGGGAAGATCAATAGACATAGGTCCTAGCATATTCCTATTCCTAGTCTCTTTGCATATCCCTAGTTTACCAGGTTGAGTCTGGGCTGCTGGGTTTTTTTTTTTTTTTTTTTTAAGGAATTAATGTATCAGGACTTGCAGGTGACATCCCAGAGGCATCCTCACAGTGTCTCAGGTAATGACGTGCCTATCTGCTCTTAGCAATCCAGCTTTTTTGTTTGTCACACATGTATAAGCATGAATGTCTGGTTGGCCCATCTCATACACCAAGTTAATAATTGCTTGCTAAAGGATTATTTCCTCGGCTTGTTTTATTTTAAAAATGCTAAGTACTTTAAATTTTTGAAAGTGTAAACAGTAAGCAAATGAGAAACAGGGGAAGTCAGCAATCATATTTGTTTATGTCTTTTCATTTTTGTTCATATGTACATGTATTCATGCTTTCACACATATATGAAGATCAAAAAATAACTTACATAAATGGCTCTTCATCTTCCATCATGTGGGTTCTGTGATTTGAACTCAGGGCATCCAGATTGGAGTCTAGCATCTTTAACTTCTGAGGCATCTCACCAACCCGAGTCTTATTTTTTTTTTAATCTGTCTCCATCACTTCCCCACTTGGAGCCCCCCTCCCCAGTTTTTCTGTTTCTCACTTCATATCTCCAGTACTCTGCTATTCCTCTTTCAAATCCCCTGCTTGTACTCCCTGCCTATGGACCCTTTATACTTTCCTGGTTACAGAGGCTATATACTCACATCTGAGGATTTATGGATTATAGTCAGATGTTCTACTCATTTATACCCTTTTCCCTATCTGATCTTCTTGGGTTTTCTTTTTATTCTCCCTTGATTCTGAAATAGAAGAAATTAAATTGTAGATACCATGGTTATGCCATGTTTTGGAATGAGGGCATGTGATAACTAATAACTAAGTTGACATTAATAACACATTATCAGGTTAATAATAAATATACATAAGCATAAATCAACAACTATCATTAAAAACCTTCAAGAAGATGAATAACTGTTGTACAATATAATCTTACCATCATTTCAAGGACTATTCCATTTACTTTTCCTTTCCTTAATCCAAAGGCCATGGACGGCATTTAAAAAGAAAATAAAGAATCTCTTTTGCTAGCTGTCCATCCTTCCAGCATTTGCTCTTGCTGTTTCTACACAGCCTCCTCCCCTTATACCAGCTTCAATGGCTTTTTAATGTTTCCTATTCCTTCTTATACATCCCTTTCTGTCTCACCCCCAGGCAATTCTCTTTACCTTAAAAATGCTCCCTTTCCTTTTGTGCCTTTGGCAAACTGCCTTATCAGGTATCATCTTAAATCTTACTTCCCCTAGGATGCTTTTAATAAAATCCTTAAGTTAGGTCAAGTGCTATAGCTATGTACTGCTAGTACCCACTTACTGTTACCACAAAAGCTTTTAATCATATTGCAGTGGGACTGATTCTTTACAGTTACTTTTATTGTAGTGATATATGATTATTTATATATAGATATATATTCAGTTTTCATGTTAGAATGTGAACACTCTATCTATGGATATCCTATACCCATTTGCTGTCACTGTCTTCTCTATCAATTCGAATGACCAGCATACTTCCTGCTGAATAATAATTACAAATTACACTACATTGGTTGGGGAAATAAATCTGCAGTCAGATTGCTTTAAAGATAAATGGAGGCATTAACATTGCCTGCTCCAACCTTCCCTCTCCTGAAATCCATATTTATTACCCACTGCTCAGTAGACATATCTATATGGAGAATTCTTTTCCAACTGCCCCTCCCACTGCAAGCCAAATTCATCTTACCCACAGTTTTCTTCATATCAGGTAGCTGAATGTCCACACTACAGACTCCTCAATTCTCAATCCTTCTGCTCTTCATTGATCCCATTTGTTATCTCAAATCCACAACTAATCCAGTAGGGTATCATAATCTTACTAACATAAATCTATAATCTCACAAAGTCTTATTTCCTCTCCAGTTACTCCATGCTACCTTCAACCCCCTCTGTCTCCTGATTTAGGACTGTAGTCTTCATTTCTGATAACCATTCATACCTTGCCCTTCTTTCCTTCCTAAACAGAGTGGTCTTGGTAAAACACGTCAGATCATTTGACTCACTTCGGTATATTCCCTGCAATCACTCCTCATTTATTTCATTGTAAAAACAACCCGTTAAGTGTTTAGTGATATTCAACTGGCTAGATGTCTGTTCTCTGATATTAGCAACTGTTACTTCCTAGTCCTTAACCAACACTCTCTATCTGGTCATTGGGTTGCAGTTTCAGATTTTGCAAAACTGTGTCCACAATCCTTGAGAGAATATCTTACAGAAGATACATTTATTTCTTATTACATTTTTAGAAAGTTTCATCCATAGTCACTTGGCCCTAGATGCTTAGGAACAGCACAGCCATAGAAAGATGAGGGAGGCTATTTTTTCTCATAGTAAACAGGAAACTGTGAAAAGGCCACATTAGAAGGGAAGAAACCAGGGCATAATAAAATCCCCAAGACGGGCCCTAAGACAGTTACTTTCTCCAACTAGGAACCACCTCCTATCTATCCACTCTCTCCCAATAATTGAATGCATCAGGGATCAATCTGCTAATTAGGTCATAGCCTTCTTGATCCAGTCCTTTCAGCAAACACTCTCAGAGACACACCCAGAAGGTTGCTCCTTTAACTCCTAGGCAGTTCCCAATCTAATTCAAGTGACAATCAAGATTAACTAACCTTCAAACCAGATCTCCTGATGTTCCTTCTGCTTAGAAAGCTCTTCTGTTAGGTCTCTATACTGCTCATGCGCTGATAGTCTCCAAGTGATTGGTCAGATAGCACATTCTCAGTGACACCAACCTTGACTTTCCAGGTTAACAGATCTTTTTCTACTAATACATGCTATGTATGCTTTCCTGTTAATCTTTGATCCTTCTATAATATTTATCACTTTCTAAATTACTTGCTTAAAATACTGTTTTAGAAAATATGGTTCATGATGAAAAATCTGCAAGTATTTTGTTCATTAATCTACTTCAAGTGCTTAGAATAGTGTCTAGTACTTAATAAATTTTGGCTTAATGCATATTGACATGAATGGATTAATAGAAGATTGGGAATTATCTTGAACTCTGAAGGATATGAGGCAGGTTATAGATGCACTGGATCTCTATGCATCCTTGTCTATTTTCAGATGAAAAAAGGCAACTGTGTTGAAGAATGACTAATGGAAATATGACAGAGAATGTTGTTAGGGTGTAAATATAGGCTAGTCCACACTAGTCTGCAGTCAAATTTCAGTGTTAATCTTCACTTGTCTTCTGCCTCATGGATGGCAGTTCACTGAGACAGTCTTCTCACTGTCTTTGAGATTCTTCTCTTTTCTTTCTCTAGATTTGGAACAACTTGGATTTTCATCCTTGGGCCACTGTCTGCACCTGTGTTTTGGTTGTCCTTTGGTCTCACTGGTTCTCGTGGTCTTGTAGAATTGATCGATCCCACTCTTTCCTATTCTGCAAACTAAACAA
This sequence comes from Peromyscus maniculatus bairdii, assembly GCF_049852395.1. Classification (NCBI taxonomy): domain Eukaryota; kingdom Metazoa; phylum Chordata; class Mammalia; order Rodentia; family Cricetidae; genus Peromyscus; species Peromyscus maniculatus. Next base: position 90,756,208 of record NC_134853.1, on the reverse strand, counting down.
GTCCCCCAAACGTTAGACCTACAGCCCAGCAATACAGTAATATCCACAGACTTGTCATGTCAAATTCTGCATTCCTGAGTTCCTTGCTCAAATTTGTTCCTCTTTCAGTCTTCTCATTTTCATTAATAGGCTTTATTATTGCTGTATGTATTTGAGCTCTCAGGTCAAGAATCATTTATTAATCTCCCTTTCCTGTTCTATATCAGGAAATATTATAGATTTCACATAGTAAAGACATTTTTCCATATACACACTTATCATCTTGATCTAGACTATTCTAGCTTTCTTTCAGACCACAACAGAGCAGTGTGTTTATAGGTATTCTTGCTTGCAATTTTCTCTCCTGGCTTCAACTCTTCCCTGTACAACAGTCAGCTTGATCTCTCTGCAACATCACCCAGTTCTCATTAACTTTCTCAGACCTTTAAAGTGGCTTTCATTTCACTGTTGTGCTTTGCATGGGAAAGGCCCGTGACAGGTCCCTGTGTCTGAATATTTGTATTCCTTGCTGATGGTGCTGCATTACAAAGTTGCAGTGCCTTTAGGAGGTAGAGCTTTACAGGAGAAATGGAACAGGCATTTAGACCCTGCTTCTAGTTTATGCTCCTTTTCCCCTGTGTGGAAGAAATATGACAAATCAGGTTCCTTCTGCTGTGTTATGCTTTCCTCACTGATGTCATGTCTTCCTTTTCATGGTAGACCATATTCTTCAGGAACTGTAAGCTCAAATAAACTCTTTTACCTGTCAGGATCTGTTGTCACAATAATGTGAAAGTGACTAAATCAGACAATATAAAACACAAACTCCTAGTTATATTCCAATAGTCCCACTTCTTGGAGATGCCGTTAGCCTTCCTATCCTCTTCATACTGGCCACCTTATCATTATTAATTCTCAGTTCATTCATTACACTGGACATTTTTACTCTTGTTCTTTCATTGTTTGGAAAGGAACAGTTGCAGCTGTTATGAGAAGCTTTTGTGCCCCAACCTATATGAGCCATCTCTCTATGACTCTGGATTTTCCTTTGACTTACTTTGTCTTTCCCATGAAGTGTACACACTTAATGCTTCACTACATGAGCAACATTGTGTTCATTGTCTGGCTCCCTCATTGTAATATAAGCTCACAAAAGGCAACAGTTTGCCTGACCTCATCTGATGATTCTATCTCTTCCACTTACAATATTCTTTAAATAAAGACAATAATCTAAAACTATCAATTGAGTAAATGGAATAGACTGGAAGTAATGGAGTCAGCTGATGATGAAACACGATATTTCGTGCCTCACTTTTTGTTGAACCCTGAGTTGGTGTTAAGAATACCTTGAATAAGTGGCACCTTTTCCATTTCCATGTAAAACCTATCAGGTAGCAGAAGGGGGGCGGTCTTTACACAGCTTTCAGGATATAGATGTTATTGGTAATTATGAAAGACAATGAAGGAGCTAATACCAATAAATAAATTGTTATGTTGTGGTCTGAAAGAAAGCTAGAATAGTCTAGAGCAAGATGATAAATGTGCATATGTGCACATGGGAAATGACTTTATTATGTGAATTCTACAAGATTTCTTGGTGTAGAACAGGAAAGGGAGGGTAATATATGATTCTTGACTTGAGAGCTCAAATACATAGGACACAGCTTTGGGGATATAGATGTTATTGGTAAGTTTGAAAAACATAATGTAGTATATGTCTTTTTCTTCCATAAGTGAAATAGAATTGAATAGATTTGTTAGAATGGATTTGTACACTTGACTGAACTTAATAGCAAAACAGAAAGAACCAAAGTACCATGTAACTCCAGAGAGGAGTGAAAACTAGGAGCCAGAAGCAAGCTGGAGAAGTAAGCATCCTCCTTAGAGTTTGGGGGTGCATCTTACAGAATGACTAGATGCTAAAGGTTTATTCAAATATAAAGCAAAGTTGCAATTGGGTGATATTGTTTTTCTACTTTTTAACTGCTTAATTGTAATGAACTAACAAGTAGAAACATCACACAGAGTCGTTCATACAACATTTGCCCAGTTTCAAGCTATATATCACAGTAAACTTCTGTTTAAAGTGGCCATTCTGAAGACATGTAGCTTCACTTAGAGATTTATACTTTCACTATCAATTATAGTTTTATGTAGTTACTCCCCAAAAGAAAGTGGGGACACTATGATGAAGTTGAAACTAAACTAAAAAAAAAAAAGCAAAAAAAAAAAAAAAAAAACCTTTATGTCCTCATTCATGACTGTGTGTCCCTTTGTTTTGATTTTGTAAATCTGCATCAACAAAAGTCACCATTCTGGTCTTCTTTTGAAATGTTATACTATACCCACACTGACAGCTGTTAACATGTATATCTGTAGAAAACCCTGTTGTGGCTGGAATGAGGAGAAGGTAATAGAGGGAAGAACTAGGCACTTGGAGGCTATTTCTGGATGTGAGGATTCTTCATTGTGAATCATGACAATTTCCTAGTTACTTTTTAGTCAGTGGGATTAATGACTCCTTCCCCTATAAGTTGTGGAAGGTGCCATGAACCAACTCACCTTTTGGGAGGACGATTTTGGCAACTTCGTTTAAGGTTGTCAAGGCGGAAGCAAGGGACCAGGTGGGTAGCATTTGTGCTTCTGTGTATCTTGGCTAAGAACTTGCTTTATTTAATCCCATAAGGCACCTTTCCTGCAGATTTTTGGACATATTAGAAATGCTACTGATTGGAAAAGGGAAAACTGAAAGCTCTAAGGTGTTAAGGATTAATTCCAAAGTTCCTCACTTCTGAAGATTTAATTGCCACCCCTGCCTACATGTGAAACAGGGTGATGTAATAAATAGAAACAGGAAGTCATTGAAGATTTAAGCAATTTGGAAGCAGAGTCCTGAATAACATGCCAGGCACCAGGGGCACAGTGTTGGCTGTGAAACCATTTGAATGTAGGGAGTGCCTGGGAACGTGGGCCACTGCATGCTGGGAAGGAGAGAAGATCCATTTCCAAGCCTGTTGGCACTGTCTTTGTTTATTTAAGGATTGTTTATTGGGTGTTTTATAAACCTCAGGCAATGCTAGAAGTGGAGGGAAAAAACCAGATATAGTTCCTGATTCTCGAATTTATTCTGTAGTGTAGTGACTTTCTTGTCACCCCATAGTAAATAAACAATGTCATATTTTGGGGTTCTGGGAGAGCTGGAGCTGGGAAAAATGTCCTGTAGGGGTGACCTCCAGGTACAGAAGTAGAATGGATGGTGAGAATGAGGCATGATATTTGTCCACAGCAGAGGAAACCACAGCAGAGAAAACCTTGAAGGCTGTTCCCAGTTTTCCTCTATAAAAAATCACCTGAGAGCTTATTAGTGTGATGCTGAGCCTGGACTGCTAAGATTTGAGTGGATTATGATTTCTGTATTTTAGTATGTTTTTCATGGCACTTTGTTGAGGAGGGTGTCCTAGGGAACTTTCTAAAAACATGGACAGAGTTTGAGTCAAATAGCTCTCAGATTTTGCTCCTTCACCCATTGTATAGGGTGTTGAGGGGAGAGATGGGGTTGTGCAGCTGTCTCTTTTACAGGAAAGATACACTTGTATTTCATTGACCTGTTTGGTTGGCTTTCCCCAGCAAAATCCAAGTTGTTTATACTCACTCTCACAGCCCCAGCATCAAAATGGAAACCAAATTCTGTCAGATGTTTCTTACTCATTTTTTTGTAAGGATAGATTGATGACTCAAAAGTTTCATGTCTAAATAAAGGTTTCTTGGCCATCAACCAAGTTTACCTCTGTATTTTACAAATGAGAAATTAAGATCTATCTAAGAATCATACTATATTTAAGTTGGTACACATTCTGCATTCCACATCAGAATAAGTGGTCAATTAGCACTGTCTATGCCCACATTCCAGAGGTAGATCCCTCATAACATATTACAGCTTTTAAGAATGCCAAAAATATTGTCAACTTTGCAAAAAAAATTAAGAAATGTATGATAGCTTAGGAATCATCCACATAAATCCATAGACTTGAGATTTATAACAGGAGATTTGCTTGGTCGACAAAAATCTTGAGTTTAAAGTAATCCTAAATCCGATCTGTTATGCACACAGTACAGTCAGAACTGGTTGCTTTCTATATACTGAATTTCTTCAGTAAAATGAGAATCATCATCATAAACCTCTTGTGATGATTATGATTAATAACATACAATTTCTGCCCCATATCACTTCTATCAAGTGCCTAATATATATCTTTGCGTATGAATATATAAAAACATCATGTACAATACTGAAAATAAAGGTGTGGTGTGTGTGTGTGGGGGCAGACAGACAGAGACAGAGACAAAGACAGAAAGATTCAGATATACACACACAGGGGAGAGAGAGAGAGAGAGAGAGAGAGAGAGAGAGAGAGAGAGAGAGAGAGAGAGAGAGAGAGAGAGAGAGAGAAGTGTTTATGATGAGAGATAGAAAAAGAGAAGAGCATAACTGAGAATTATTTTGTGGAAAGCATATACCTTGTGAGCTTGCAGACAATGGCTTTTGTGGGATATAGCCATCAAATTGCCTTTATGCCCAGCACAAATAATTTGTTTCTAGTAGTTAAGAAGGACATGTGAAGAAAGAAGAAAAACTGAAGGATAATTTGTTGGAGAGGCAATGGTTGTGTATGCTTTAGGAGAAAGGATGGGGTAAAAATGAGACGCATTGTAATTTTATGACTGTATTTTCCAAAACGGTTTAGAACATCATCCCATTGTCAGATCTGAAAAATAAAGAGGCAATCCCTATCATCTTGATATGTGTGAGACTAAAACATACTTCAGTGGTCATAACAATTATGAGTTCCACACTGGAGTGTTTCTACTCTTCCTGAACATTCACAAGGCAGTTCTTAATGTTCCATGTACATTCCCCTTCCCCTTGCTGAAATGTATGGTATCTCCTCAATAAGGCCAGACTCACTGACATTTTCCAACCATCTTTACAATTATGAATCTTACCCATAAGTATATGTGTCAATCATCCTTGTAAATTCTTCAGCAGCTTTTAAGACAGGGACTTCTTTGGGTCCCACCAAGCATCCTGTTCTATTCTCCTCAGCTCTGAGAAACAAAGTATGCTTTCTTGGTCAGGGCTTCGCTGTTGTGTGAGGTAGTTGTGGCCATCCTTATTCCAGACCTTGGAGCTATATTCTTCTGAAGTACAACTGATCAGTTCCTACTAGTGAGGAAAATTAAGAGTATCTTCCTTCTTGATGCTGTGTTCAGGCAATCAGATATCCATAAGGATGCTTGTGATGCTCATGTGGTAATGTTCTCACCTTACTGTATATTCAGTGTTGACCAACTTGGTCATCAGATTATGAAGTTCATTTCAGAGGCTGGTTTCTCCTATGGCTGTTACCTGGGTGCATTTGTCACTGGCGTTTTATACATCTTGGCATGTATTTAAATGACCATGTTTGGGTTTAAAATTGCTCCAATATAATTTTACCACTTTAGTGGTTAAAGTAAAAGGATCATGAGTATAATACCAGCTTGGGGTACACAGTAAAAAATTGTCTCAAAAATAACAAATAAACTGCAACTGGAACAATGGGAAACAAACATAAAATTGCTTCAATATGGGTATAAAAAAATGAAGCATCTTTGTTTTCTAACTTTCTGTAGTCCCAAAGTTTTCAAAAATTTTTAAGAACAAGGGATTCCTTTGACCAAAAAATAATAAATAAATAAATTAATTAATTAATTAATTACAAGGAATATACTGACCTATTGCTCAATCAATAGGCCTCTAATCTGGCATCCTTGGTTATTTATTTAAAATAAGTAATTTGACTGCCTTAGTCAATTAGCTAATCCAAAGTCAGCAGATGATTTTTTATAAAGGATCAAAGAGTGATTATTTCAGTCAGGAAGGCCTTTTGCTTTATGATATGAGTGCTTATCTCCCTATGTTGTTTAATAGCAGCCATAGGCAATGTAGACATAAACAAATCTTGGGAATGATTTCCAACAAAATATTATTTGCATAACAAGCCATGGAAAAAATATAATCTGTGGCCTGTAATTTGTCAACTCATAAATTATATAAGTTACTTATAAGGACATCTGTTATATTTAGGCTAAGTAAAAGATGTTTATAGATGTCTTAATTTCCAGTAAAGGGCCAGAATCATACTGGCTATGTATAGAATGAGTTGAGGAAAAAATGTCTTTCTCAGCTAGTTTGAAGCAGAGATATAGGAGGATTCTAATTAAGAAAACAGAGAGATATAGGTGAGGATCTGTATTGGAGGCAGCTATGATTCGGCAGAAAATACTTCTCAATCTTAAAACATTTTACTAAAAAAGAAGTTGATATTTAATTGCAGTAGTACATGCTGTGGGAAAAGTTTATTTTTCTCCTAAGAAGATACACGATATGCAAGGAAAGTTCTCTTTCATTAAAAGAGACCAGGACAAACAAGACCTGTTATTTTTCCAGTCCAGCTTTTCTGCTAACAGTTGAATGTCTCAGGGAAAATATCCTTTCTCAGAGTATTCATATTTCCATCTCAAGACTGATAGAATGATGAAGACATCCTCTGTGGTCCCTGGAGCTTTCAAATTTTGTGATCTGAAAGAGAAAATTCATATAATTGCAATGTTTAATGGGATCTGTGATAATTGGAAAATAATTGCTGCTCCAAACTTTTATTAATCTATATTTAGTTATGAGTCATGCTTTCACAATAGATGCTTTGGAAATCAGTGGAGAGACAAATCGAGTAAACAGAATTTTAAATATTTTATTTATATGCAGTTTGTGTAATCCCTGGAGCCCATAGGCATATTAAGATCATTTAAAATATCCATTAAAAGTTATGTGTTTTGCGACAAACTCCTCTTTTAGAATGCCTTGCCAAAGGATAAAGAGCTAACGTTTATTGAGTAGCTACTACTGCCAGATTAATTGGATTCATTATGTCTAATCCTTCCAGCAACCCTGCAAGGTAAGTCCTGATATTTCTACTGCACTGATGAAGAAGCTTGGGCATGGTGAGAGAGGTGCACACAATTTCTTAGCTAATGGACAGCTTCATGCTTTGTCTCCAGGCAGATCTGTCTAGCTGTAAAATCTGTGCTCATTCCACAGTATCATAGCACCTTTAGGAGAAGACCTATGTTTAGATACATAAGACAATACAACAGCAGCTCTCTCTCTCTCTCTCTCTCTCTCTCTCTCTCTCTCTCTCTCTCTCTCTCTCTCTCTGAGTGTTATTATATGCAATGGCTTGTGTAAGTATGTGCATATGAGTGTGGGTGCTTATGCATACATATGAATGTTAGAATAAAAATCAATCATCATTTTGTGTGTTTTCCTCAACCACTTTCCATTCTGTACGTTTGAGTCACAGTCTCTCTTTGGACCTTAAGCATAACAATTTTCTAGTCTTCCCCAGGACTGGGATTAGAAGCTTATGCTGTTTTGCTTGACTTTTCACATGGGTGCTTGGGAATAGAACTTAGGTCATCACACAAGCACTTTGCCAGCAGAACCATCTGTCCTGCTCTATCTGCTTGGTTTTGCTACCCTGAATTTGCCCTGTGGAGTATAGTACAGTGTCCTTGTGACACATTTGGGAAAGTCAATTCTCTCCTTCCTTGGTTCATTGAACTCAACAGAGGAGAGACCAGGACAGTCAGAGCATCTAGGTTTTCAGCCATCTTCTAGTAAACATTTGCCAAGACCGGCTTCAGTCCCCTGAGACTCAGTAGCTTTTGCTATGATGGGATCAACAGTCTTTTCTGTCTTCCAGCTTCTTGAGAGGATAACATAAATGGTAATGAAGAATTGTCCAAGTCTGGGTGCTCTGCACAACCCACCAATCTCAGTACTGGAACGAAGCAGTATTTTTAGAGTGGGGCATGCCAAACTGGAAATCAGGAACCTTCCTTTTGTCCCCATCTTACCCCTCCTGCCACGGATGGTGCTGTAAATTTGAGACAACACGTTCTCTTTTTGAGGTTACATTTTCTCCATAGTAAATTATATCCATATCCTTGGGTGGTTTATTGAAAATCTTTCCCACCCTCACGTTTGGATCGTCTAGGGAAAAGCAGTAAGTGGATGGGCAAGTACCCAGGGACTTCATAGCAAATGCCAATTGCTCAGTATAAAACTAAACAAGTTGGTTTTAACCTGCCTTCCCCAATATTAATTCCCAGCACCTCCATATGCCTTGTATTCACTACCGGTATGGCATAAAGAATTCCATTTGTGTTTCTGGGAATGGTCCATTCATAAAAAAGTTGTGTCATTTTGTGTGTGCTCTTCATGGTTCTATTCTTTAGCTTCTTAAGTTTTTGTTTTTCCTCAAATAAAAGATAAGTTCCATGCAAGTATGTATCCCCTGGATTGGACACTCTGATTTTTCCAACTCTTGTTTCCTTGTGGGCCTTTAGACCTGCTCTGTGAATGGTACAAGAATCACATTATCATAATTTGTGTTAGTGAGATTGCGCAGCAGACTGAGATACTTGCTACCAAGCTTGAAGCTCTGAGTTCTATACTCTGAATCCACAGAGTAGGAGAGAACCCGCCACTGCAAGCTGTCCTATGACCTCCACATCTGTGTTGTGGCATACATGAACATGCCCATTAAATTTTAAAAATATTGTTACTTAAATGGACACACTTTGGAGGCATGCAAATTCTAAGCAAACATTATTTTATTCTTTAACTGAAGCCAATGTCCTTACCTGTAATGAAAACAGCAGCTTCATAATCACATTTTCAGAAATGGTTCTTTCTTTTTATTCATTTTTTTCTCTTATTGCTTGCTTTTCTCCTTTTGCCCTTTCTGAGCCAGAATGCTCTGAAAGATTCACTTGGATGGCATGGCTCCTCAACTGTCCTCCCTCTTACATTCTGGGGCATGAATGCAGGCAGGGGATTTGGCACTGACACCCTTGCTCGTTAAAATGCATCATTTCTACTTCACATGTGCCCTTGGGTTCACCTTTTCTTGAGCTGGCTGGGGATCTGTGGGAGAGAATGGGAACAGCAGGCAAGAGAAATGCCCTCGCTTCTCTTCTCAGTGCAATGATTTCGTCTCTTTACCCTCCTCCTCTGTGATTCCCCTAGTTCATCTCTGGGGATAATTTGCTGCTAACAATATCTGAAGCAGTCTCAGAAATCTTCTCCATCACGCTGAAACTCTGAAGCTTCTTTTTATTCCATTTCCAAGTGATTAGTTAATGCAACCAAAAGGATAAGCCATCCAGTAATAAACAAATGCAAACATCCTGCAACTGCAATCAATCATGCTTTCAACAAACATTTATTGGACGTAAAGTGTCTATAAAATATTCTAAGATGTTTCTTTGGATGAAATCAAAACGACAGAGAAGTGAATACCTACTTTATAATGGGTTTGACCCTCATGCAGTTGCTTTACTCAGTGTTGCTTTCACATAGGTATCAGGCTGCCTAGAGCCAGTCAGACTCTTCAGAGGGTTTGTTTTGAGGACATCACTCAGAATCTCCTGCCTTTGTCTCCCTAGGAAACCATAGCAGGTGCTTGTGACTTACCATGAACCCAGAGAAAATACATTTATTGGAAGATATTAAGCAACAGACACCCTGCTCTCTTCTTGACTGCATTCCTCTTGGCTATGATTCGCTTTTGTCTTTTGAATATAGGCATGCCCAAAGATATTGGCAGTTCAAACTCCTCAAGTGTTCAGGATTTTATAAAATCACTCTGATGTGGTATTGTTACTCAGACTTCCTTTTTTATTGATTATTTTTTCCTATTTCCTCTACATTTTATGCTATGATTATTACTTGTGTTTGTGTGTACATGTAGTGTATATGCCCACATGTGTGTGTGTGCAGGGGGGTGTAGTGTGCATGTGTGTACAGCCACCCATGCTTAGAGGTCAGAGGAGAATAACATGCATCCTACTCTATCACTTTCTGCTTCATTCTCTTGAGACAAGGTTTCTCACTGAACTAATTCAGCTGGACAAGCCAGCCAGAAGGTCCCAGCAATCATTCTGCCTCTACCTGCCACAGTCTTGGAGTTTTACACGAGCTGTAGTGTGGTGTGGTGTGGAACGATGTGTGTGTGTGCGTGTGCATGCATTTATCCTGAAGATTAAACTCACTTCATCATGCTTGCCCAACAAGTACTTTTATCTACTTATTAATCTTCCTGCCCCCTTCTCTGCATTTTAAAAATGATAAAATATGTATGCTTTTGAAAAACACCTCTGAACTATGTCTACTACATTATTAGATGCAATAAGCAAACATGAAACCTTCTGTCTGGAAAGCAGATTAACCCTTTCCCTGTTTTGGAGGTTATAGTACTTTCAATCACACAGAAAACTCATGCGAATATGAGGCTTCATGTTATTCCAGGAGAGCCAGAACCTGTTTCTCATTTCATTTTCCAGATAAAGAATCAAAAGAAACATGATAGTATTTCTTTTTTTATTAATTTTTTTAAAATTTATTTTATATACCAACCACGGTTTCCCCTCCCTCCTTTCCTCCCATTCTCTCTTCCAAGCTCCTTTCAAATCCCTTCCCATCCACCCCTCAGAAAGGGTAGGACCTCCCATGGGAGTCAACAAAGCATGGCATTTCAAGCTGAGACAGGACTAAGCTCCTCCCCCTTCATCAAGGCCGAGTGTGGCCTCCCACCATAGGGAATAGGTTCCAAAAAACGAGCTCATGTGCCAGGGACAAATCCTAGCCCCACTTCTAGGGATCCACTTCTAGGGGCCCCACAAACAGACCAAGCTATACAACTGTCACCCACATGCAGAGGGCCTAAGTCGGTCCAATGCAGGCTCCCTAGCTGTTGGTCTAGAGTCCATGAGCTCCCATTAGCTCAGGCCAGCTGTCCCTTTGGGTATTCCTATCATGACTTGATCCCCCTAGCTCCTCCCTCTCTTCAACAGGACTGATTCTAGGCCCAAATCTTGGCTGGGGATCTCTGCATCTGCTTCCATCAGTTACTGGAGGAAGGTTCTATAATGACAAGTAGGGTAGTCATCAATCTGATTGCAGGAGAAGACCAGTTCAAGCACCCTCTCCACTATTAATAAGAGTCTTGACTGAAGTCATTATTTCTTATGGAAATAATAAAAAAATAATATCTGCAGATATCAACTATCTTTTAGTAGTCTGTTTCAATTTACAAGTTGTCTTCCAGTGTTATTTCATTGAATTTTCTTAAATTTTAAAAGATTTATTTATTTTTATTTCATGTGTGTTTTTTTTCTGCATGTATGTCTATGCACCATGTGTATTCCTGATCCCCCTGGAGGCTAAAGAAGGGCACGAGATCCCCTGGAACTGGAGTTTTAAATGCTTATGAGCCTTCATGTGATTGCTGAAAATTGAACTTGGCTGCTCTACATTAGCAGCAGAAGTGCTCTTAACCTCTGAGCCATCTCTCCAGCCCCCCTCATTGACTTTTAATGGGACAATTTAGGGAGCCATGTGGTTTTGATCTTCAGTGTATACATTAGGAAATAGACCAGAAGAAAGTAATTCTTATAGTCAGACTTAATGTTTTCAGTAAATTTCACAATTATGAAAGCCTACCTTTCCCCAAAGTTCTGTCTCTGGGTAACTTTATGATGAAAATTATAATTTGTTCTCTCTTCCCACCATACACCATCTACCTATAGCTACTCAACTTCCTATTGGAACCTCTTATATAATCACCAAAGCAAAATATTGAAGTGACTTTACATTAACATTTTATTGAGGGCTGGCTGCATTGGGCCCTATGCTTTATGATTTAGAACAGGCTGAAATATGTCCCTCTAAGGTACCATTTACATTTTATAGACTGTAAACAGTAGGTGCCACAGTCAGGTTGCAGAGCCCAGAATTTCAGCCTTCAGCCCCTAGACTGGAGGAGTCAGGGCTGCAGGTGATCTGACTCAATCAGTTTTATCTACCAGACAAAGGCAAAGCTGTTGGAGGAGGGGAAACATCTCTGCACAGAGCCTGATTCCTGCCTATCTTATAACCATTTCTGCCACTTCAGTGCAACATACATTCAAAGTTACTGAGAAAGAGAGAGAGAGAGAGAGAGAGAGAGAGAGAGAGAGAGAGAGAGAGAGAGAGAGAGAGAGAGAGACAAAGACAGAGACAGAGGGGGGAACACAAAATCAGACAATTAGTAAAGAGGTCGAAGAGTTTTCCTATAAAGGCTATGCTTAGTCTAAAATGAAATCCTAGGTCTTACAGTTTCCTTTCAGCCTCTCCTTAAATCCTGCACCTGATGTCCCATTCTTCCTCCGTGTACTGCCCTTGTCATCATGCACTTTCCTGCTTGCAGCCCTCCAAGTGGGATGGGTTTTGCAGTAGACACTTCATGCCTTCCATCCAGAATCCTTTTTTAAATCTTAGTCTAATTGGTTCACCCACCCTGCTGGGATGCTTAATTGGGCATAAGCATATTCTGTTGATCCTGTGTCATGGTAGGTTCTTCCTTTTCCTCCAGGGGCATTTGCTTGCTCTGTGGGCTCAGAAGGAAAGATCTATTTTATGTTGTTCTCAATTCACTGAGCACTTACATGAAATTGTTCCAGGGCCAACAGAGCACATAGGCGACATTTCTTCCTTGCTTCCTTTTATGTTATCTTATTTGTTCTCAGGTGGAATGGTACATGGGAAGTCACCTGCACCTGCACTTATGAGCCCCAGGCTCTGATTAAGTCATTCTAGTATTTTGCTCTCGCTCTCTCTCTCTTTTCTTGGGTTTATTATTTAAGCTATTTGACATTCCATTTTCCAATCCATGAATTGGGGAAATTGGATTTGATATCTTCTATGAATGGGGTTAAAATGAAGCTTTCAAAAGAAGGATTTACACACTCCACAGGCATAAACTAGCCTGCCACTTAATGTTGGTAAATATTATTATATTAGAATGTAGCCACATTTACTTGTTTACACATTACCTGTAGCTGCTCCAAAGTACAGGAATGGGTTTGAGTGGTTGTCTGTGATGCCTAATGAACTTAAAACCTGGTCCTTCTCAGAAAACACTTCCCTAACTCCTTCCCTTCAAACACAGTTAGATTGAATTGGCTCAAAACAGTCAATTAGCATTTTATATGACTTAGAATTTATAATTAGGACTGAAAATATAGCTCAGTGGTAGGGTGTTTGCATTGCCTGTGTAGAGTCTAGTTTAATTTTTTTCCAAGGTTAACAGAGCATTTTAGTATCTATACTCTTCCACCGCACATATTGGTGCTGCTTTTTTTTCTCATACTCTTTCATCTTGCCCCTTCTCCTTATCTCTGCCTACATCTTTGATGGTCCCCACACAAGTCAATCCTACTCCTACCTCAGGATCTTTGCACCCACTCTTCTTTTGGAGAGCATTCTTCTACCACCAGATGGCTCCATGGTTTCTCGTTTCCTTCAAATAGCCTTTCAAAGGAGTAAGGCCTTTCCCAGCCACAATACAAAGCTCTCAGATAACTCATTCTCTTCCTTATTTGTCTGAACAACAGTCTCTTCTACATGCTGGTTTCTTTGAGATGTATTTGTTCTCACAAGAATATAAGCTGTCTTAAAGCAGATCTTCATAAAAAATCAATTTTGTTTACTTCTTAAACTCAAGGGCCTGGAATAACAGCAGGCACTAAAATCATGGATACATAACTCACTTTTCAGTTGCATGTATATGGACAGATCTAGGTAGTGTGGGACCCACTTACTGGAGTTCATTTTGGTAAAGGGCATACAGTTCTAGAATCTTGTTTTTGTTACAGTCCAAAGCTCTATAATTGTTGCATAGCTGCATAAACCATTCTCTGAACATGTTCAGTCTGGGTCATTGGCCTATGGAGTCATGGTATCCCACATAAAGAGACTAAAGGCACTTGGTGTCAACCTTGATGACTTGAGTTTAACCCCTAAGGCACATATAGTAGAAAGAAATGACTCACTCCCTCAGATTTTCTTTCATGCACAGGGAACCAATACAGATATAGAGAACCAATACTACCCTCATTGAACAATGAAACAAAGATTAATTTATTCTTCAACAACCTCCAAAGTCTTTGGGACACTCACTACGTATATACTGAGGGTCCACCATGGATGTTGCTTCTGAAGCAAACAAGATAGAAGCCAACATTGAGTTACCAGTTAATCTTTCAAGGAGTAAATGTAAAACCTGTAACATCCCAACCATGTTTCCAGGTCCATTTAAAATGTTTGGATATGGGACTAGAGAGAAGGCTCAGCTGTCAAGAGAGCTAACTGTCCTTGAAGAGGACCAGCATTTGATTCCTTATAACTATTAACAGCTCACAGTGGCCTATAACCCCAGCTCTAGGGGAACCAGATGCTTCTAGCCTCCATAGGCATTAGCACTCATGTACACACCCATATGTGTATGTATGCACACACATATACATATACATAATTGATTATAAATAATAAAAAATAAATCTCGGGAGGAAGGAGGGAGGAAGAGAAAGGAGGAAGAAACTAAGCTTCTTGTGTGGAACTCCCTGCTCAGAACCACAGACAGCACTTCTGGTCCTAAATTGGGGAAAAAAGTGGATGGGTGCTGAGCAAAGTTTGGAAACTGATCTGTTGTTCTAATTATACTTTTAATAAAGGGACCCAAAGGGAAATGTCCATGGTATAGCCTATTGATGGGGGAGAGTAGGAATGGAGGGTGTTCAAAAATTCTGTGCAAATTGAAGTTTGAACAAAACAAGATTTGGCTATGCAAAGAGGAGAGAATTTCAGAAAGCATGTTGTTTTTTGTAAAAATGACATTATGAGAAGGGTTAGGGCATATAGAAAGAGAAGTGGTTGTCTGTAAATATAAATGTCAAGAAGGAAAGGCAGAGATCAGCAGTATCATCACATGACTTCAGTGGGATGGCTATTTTAATGTTCTGTCCCTGGATCTCTCATGAGGCTCCAGTCATCCCAAAGCAGGGCTGAGAAATATTTGGTTCCCAGTTAACACATGTAGTTACTGTCAGAAATATCTCTCTCTCCCTCTCTCTCTCTCTCTCTCTCTCTCTCTCTCTCTCTCTCTCTCTCTCTCTCTCTCTCTCTCCTCTCTCTTTCTCGTGTGTGTGTGTGTGTGTGTGTGTGTGTCCATGTATCAGACTGTTAAACTGTTATTAACTGTTGTAAATTTCAGCCTACAAAATATGTTCATATGTGTGTTGCATGTGTATACGTGCCTCTCTGTGTGTGCACTTGTGAAAATGGATGTGTATGTGTGTGTGTGTGTCGGCTAGAGGGCACTGCTAGGTGTTTTTTTCAGTCACTTTTAACCTTACTTTTTGAGTCAGTGCTTCTCCTTGAACCTATAGCATACTGATTTAGCTAGATTGGTTGGCTAGAAAAACCCCGGGGATCCAGTTTTCTCTGCCCTGTAACACTGTACTGTAAAATATTCTCTTCATATCTACATTAAAAGTGAAGCTAAAGGGTCAGTTTGTTTACATTAGCAGCTTGCTGTAACAAACTAGCTGAGTTACCCTCAGCAAGTTAACATAACATTGTGTGTGTAGATAAACATTCATTTTGAGACCTATAAGAAAGTTCACATGAAAAACCATTCCACAGAAGTAAGTTCTAAATAAATATGCACATCTGGAACAGCGCATGACTGGTTTCTGAAATACATCCTTATATACATATATTTATTAGATTATAGTTTTATGAGTTTAAAGCATAAAATACTGAAGAAAGACTATTTTGTCAGACATAGATTGTAACTCACTTCACCTCATATTGATCATTGATGGTTGAGTAGTACATTTATCCACATTTGGCAACATTATCTTACTGTTGGTTAGGAAGTGGGATGGGTATCCCATGAGGCTTTAGTCATCCTGTACCTGTGCTGGTGAAGATCAGTTTCTCAGTTCTTGCACATGACCAATAATAAGACTCATTTTCTTTCAAGATCTAAAGCTGTCAGAAACTTTTGAATAGAAGCTTCACTTGGGTTGGAATGCTTATTATATGGCTCCCTCCATGGAACTTCTTACAGTGTGATAGTAAGTAAAAAAATATACATAAAAGTACAGAGAGAGAGAGGGAGGAGAAGAAGAAGAAGATATTCTGGGATATTATAAACTAACCACGAAGCATTTTCATATTCCTTAGTAGAAGCAATATTGGTGTGTTCAGGATTCAGTGGGATTAAAATGTAACTTACTCCCTTACTTTATTGTTAGCTCTCTACACTCTTCCCTAGACCTGACTAGTCTTGCTGTACCCTGTCTCCTCTTGCCAACCCCCAAAATACTCCCCTTCTACTCTGATGCTCCTGTACTACATTCTAACTATAATGATCACTGTCTTTGTTCCTGTCCTTTTCTCCACATGGATAATATTTTGTACTGCATTTATATTAATCAACACTACATACAAACTTCAAAATACAGTATTCAAATACCTTCCTCTCAGAACTGTTCCGCAAAGGCATGGAATACTCATATTCTTCCTAGTATGTCCTGTACAACAATCCGGAAAGGCTATCCTTTCCCTGGTACACTGTAGCTTCCTCAGGACAGGCACTGTGGTGTGATTATAGGTACCCTATAGGGCTTTGTTGACTGCATTTGATTGACTTGTATCCATGTCAATGATGCTTTATGTTGCTTTGGAATTTGAATTCTATTCAGAATCATGGACAGTAATCAATTACACAGATATGGATGATAGGTACTCAGGCTCATTAATGTATTTTGATTTCAAAACTTACTTTCCAAACTCAGGTTTCTATAATACAAGGCTCAGATATGACCACTGAATGTATTCCCGCATGATTCTCATATCTTCTTTCTCTTACTTTGTCTTTATCTATTTCTCCTATACTGTAAAAGGGGGGAGAGAGGGAGAGAGAGAGAGAGAGAGAGAGAGAGAGAGAGAGAGAGAGAGAGAGAGAGAGAGAGAAAGCGAGAGCACTTTTTATTAAATGTTGGTTTTCATCATTTATCTGGGCTGATCTTATAGTCCCCTTGGCTATTCTATTTATCTTAAGATATCCAGAGTCTGTAACCAAGGCAGGTCAGAGAGATGGTCACTCCAGGAGAGCTGCATCATTGGTAAAATTGGTAAGTGCTATTGGCACAATAGCAACCTGGACCAAATCCTATCAAGCCTCTGTTTTGTGTACTGGTTTGCATCTTTTAAGTTCACTACAAATATGCCTTTAATGATTTGCAAGTGCATACCTGGGAATTTTTGAGGAGGTAAAATTATAAAACTATAGGACATTAGAGTAATGTCCTATAATTTCCAAAGACATTTCACACCATCTTTCAGAGAATCCCTATACTAGCAATAGGAAATAAATAGAGTTTGTTGAATTTTATAGATCAAGAATGATGTACAGAGAAAGCAAATGCTTTGTCCAATGTTGTAGCACAGAATTTGCAGTAGATTGAACAATGCTTGCATCCATAAATTCAATGCTTCTCTGTGTTGGTCATTTCTATATTCGGCGAAGAAGGAGATTCATATTTTCTCCATATGGTGTTCAGAGCATTGCTTTGTTCCTTCCAAATAGTATGAGTTCTGTGAACTTCCATTAAAGTATAGCATTCTGGGCCTAACACTTACTTTGTGAAACATCTTGGGTATCAGGTAGCTTTGTGCTTAGATTCCATCCATTTTTCTTTACCTGCCTCCCTCACTACCTCTCTTCTCGGTGCCCTTATGCATTTTCATCCACTTACTTCTTCATTACTCCTTTAAGATATATATTAAATCCTACCACATAGAACATCACTGAGCTGATTAGTGTGTGTGTGTTGGATTAACTGAGAAATTTCCATTTGTTGAATGCATTTACAGTCTAGTGAGAGTGACTATCAAGTAAGTAGGTGGAATTGGAATTCTAGTTTCTCCAAAAGGAATCAGAAATGGATAGTCATCTGCTCTTACATGAATAATGTGATAATTAAAAGAATGAGATCGATACTCTTGTTGACAATAACACATGAAAATCATCATCTCAATCATTTATTTTCTGTAGATCATGATTATTGTTTCATTTAATTCAGTCTTTCCATTTGTGTTCCTGATGTTTAGCAAGAAACCCCAGGGCGTTGTTGTGGCTCTGATTAAGTATTCCAGTGATCATAGTGCTTCTCAATAAACAGTTGTGGACTATAGATTTGTACCTTCTAAAGGAAAGTGCCACAAAACAAATATAAGAAGCAATTGCAAAGCTGAGGACTCAGTTGCCATCCTATTACTTGAGAGGTGGAGACAGAATTATCATGAGCTCAATACCTGTCTGGGCTATAGGGTGAATTTCACCCTAGCTTGACTACATAGTAAGATACAATGTGAAAAAAAATGTAAAGTAAAATTGGAAGTAACTGTATACACTCTCTCATCTAAGAGAGCTACTTATGTAGGGTGGATCGCTGGCTTGTGACTACAAATGAAAGCTGAGGAATGTTGCTCATTTCTCCTGCCCAGGGAGTTTGCCCGTTGGAAGGTGAGGAACACAGCCATAGAGAGGAGAGACCTGGTCCGCCATCCAGTGCCCCTCATGCCGGAGTTTCAAAGGAGCATCCGTCTGCTTGGCAGGAGACCCACCACTCAGCAGTTCATTGATACCATCATCAAAAAATACGGCACCCACCTGCTCATCTCTGCTACATTGGGAGGTAGGTCAGCAGCTACTGAGCTATGATTCCATCATTTTGTGTCCAGGATGACAAGAGAATGGGATGCCCTGAGAGTCAAGACATATTGGCCTTAAAGATTCGACTATATATCACCCCAAAGTGTGTATTTCCAGAGATGCCAATTGCCTTGGCTGCTGTGATCATGTCTGAAGAGATAATCTACATCTACATAAAGTGTAATTTAGGAGTATTAACTCTTGTGGAAATATGAGTTAACCTTGGAATGAACTGTTTGTTAGGAATGCTTCATGTGATCATTGTCATCGTTCTTCTGGAGTGGGATCTAATATCAAGAAAATTAAATGTGAGGCATTTTTTTAAGGAATTTCTTTTGTTTAAGTCAAAATTAAGAGGTGATTTTTGAGGTTAGCATTATATAAGTGGACTATCATACACATCTTATATGGGCTTAGAATAGGTTAACATGAAAGTAGGCCAATTGCTTTGCTCTACTCAGCCTTACTCATATTCCCTTCTAGGGCAATCCATCTGTGAGAGAATGAGTAGAGGGAGTAGAATGAAACCAATGAAAAGACAATGGGAACTATGGGAACTGGTGCAAATTGGGGCATTTAGGTTACGTGTCATGCCTGAATGCATCATTTCATATCCCTTAAGCACGGAGGTGGTTTCTTTTTCTTTTTCTTTTCTTTTTTTTTTCATTTCCTTCAGTAACTAAGTTCACTGTACTTTCTGAAAATCTTTGGTACTTCAACACCTGTGTAGAGCTGCTGAGATGCACATAGTTACGGACCATGCCAGGATAAATAATTTGCTGTGTTCTTGAACAGACCAAGGTATGATCCCAACAGGAGTCTTTTCCTTTGGGATATTCAGGATTATCCTCATAGGAGTAATGATACTTTAATTCAGTAGGTAGTGGCTTGATAAACACAGGTAGTAGTGTTTCCCAGGGTAATTTTACACTGTTAATTTGTGAGCATGTACACATTCATGGGTGTGTCAGCATGTGTGAAGGTGGACATACATGTGTGTGCTTGTCAGAAGTCAACATAGGCTCGAGTTGCTTTCTGTTTCCTCAGATTACAGGCATATGTTCTCAAATCCTACCTATTTACGTTGGTTCTGGGAATCCAAACTCAGGTCCCCATTCTTGCCCAGCAAGCAGTTTGCTTACTGAGGCATGTCCCTGGACACTTTCTATACAGTTTGATGAATGGGAAATCAGTAATTTGGAAGCCTGAGGAATATGGGTAGAGTTGTTGGCTGGATAAATTCATTCACAGTTACAATCATTTTAACCACTAATTAGTTAGGATAGCTGCAATGTAGGCATTTCATATTGTCTGTATTTCTCAAAACTACAAGTTAAATCGTAATACTTCCTTCTGTTTTATAAATAATAAAATCAGGCCTCGGAAGAGTATGGCTAATAAGTAACACAGCTAAGTCAAGAATGTAAGGTTTCCTGGTTGAAAAGCCTGCATTAATTGGGTATGAATTATCTCTTTCACCATCTTGATTACTCATCAAACTATCTATCTACTCCAACAACCAATGGATCAAGTTATTTATGTATCTTGTTAAGCAGATATTAAATTAAGTAGGACTTTCAATGTGAAATTATTAGTATAAATTATACTTGATTGTAAACTGAAAATGAGGTGATTTCTACAGGGCATGGTATTCACCTCTACACTTTCCTTTGAATGACACCCAACTCCTCTTTCACTGGGGAAAAAAGTTGTTGCAACCAATTTGATTCTTCTATTAAAAGCCGTGCTTTGGCCTCAGTCTCTGAAAATTCCTAGTGACAAAAGACTTTTTTCCCCCTCCACGAAATATATTTTTAATTTGTCCAAGGCAAGGTGGTAAATTATTCACAGAGCCTTGTTCCTCTCCCGTTTTTACAACACAGTGCTTTAAAATATGCAAAGCATTGGATTGAAATCTTGTGTTGGACAACAGTCCTTTAATGTTCTCTCAGGCCTCACTATGGAGGCGCTGAGCAAAGAGGAGAAAGATTTACTGTTGATCAAATCCTGTGACTTAGAAACAATGCAAGGTCCTTCAAATGTCATTATTTCACTCGTTCACTCATTCATTCATACTTGGAAAAGTATTTCTTAAGGGCCTCCTAGTGCACTGGGAGGGAAAGGGTTAAAGCAGAATGGCAAAGAAAAGGACAGGATCCAGAATGAGATCACCTACTTTCTAGTTCTGCCCCATAATTTTTATTAGCTTAGTGCCACTTCTGCAGATATTCAGTTCTCTGCCTCAGTTCCCTCTTTGTACCTAGTCATAATAATAGTTCTTTCCTAACACATATTGTGAGGATTAAAAACAAAATGAAGTATTAGAAGTCTTTAGCAAACACTGACACATGGCTGAGGGGAAGGAAACTCTTAGCTTTCTGGCACCTAGCAAATTATTGCTGTTGTTGTCACTAACATCACTGTTATTATTTAACGGAGCTAAAGAACTCAGGGAATCTCCAATGGAAGCCACATCCTGTCACTCACTAGAAGAGTGGGAGGTATTCAGAAACTCACTTTCTTGTCGGGATATCAGTTTCCCAATCTCTACAGAAAGAACTGTAGAAAATATTATTTATTATAGAGTATTTTCTTCTCCTTAGGAACACTGTATTCACAGAGACAAAATGCTTTGATAAACCTTTTGAGGTGTCAAGTAAGTTCCTAAGGGCATAATTAAATAACAAAAGATGAGCACTGAACTGTCATGTACAGGACAAGATGAGCATTTGTTCAGCTCTTTAGGGAAATAGGAAGGACAGGGAGTGGGAAGCACACATTCAAGCTGGGGGAGGGTCCCATAACTTAGGTATTTCCAGTACTTTTTAAATTTTAATGAAAACTGTTAAAATCACAAAACCACTTGATGTGAGTGATCTGATGGAGGGTAGTTCAGAGACAAATTCTGTGTCTGGAATTACATGCAGTAGCTTTCCTTAGTACCTCTGAAAATCATGTTTTGGGTCAAAGAAAACATTTTGTAGACTAGGTATCTGTGGGATGTGCCTGATTAAGCAAGCATGCATGCATACTTGGAGTATATGTCCACCTGTTTAAAAGGCACACATGGATGCTTCCCAAGGCTCAACTATGAGTAACTATCCTTGGGTATATCTATATTAAATTCTTACATACATAAAGGTATGATAGATGCATATAGGCTTATATGTGAAGTTTTACATGTATGGGAATATATGTACTACATTCATACCTTTTTATACATGAGTATTAGGGCAAATCCTCCTTGGCCATTTGTGTTTTCTTTGTGAGTGTAGTTGGTGTTCCCCACATTGCATAGCCAATAACTTTCATTTGGCTGGGAAGGCTGATAATAAAACTATATGGCCTCCAAAGGAAGGATAGGGATGTCACAACATCCCCATGTACAGTTACTGTGGTCCCTCCTGCAGAACAGTATTTTCCATTGACAAAAAGAGCAAACTCCCAGCTTTTTCCATCCTCTGTGTGTCTGAGTTTTGCTTTGTGCCTCTGAGGAAAGGTGGTGCAGGGAGTGAGGCAAAGACCCTGGAGGACTAGAAGACTGTGGAAAGGCCTGTGTGGGGTGAAGAGGCAATTTGCAGAAATGCCCAAGTGGGAATGCAGCTCCAAACAGCACATTCTCTTAATATACACGAAATTAAGTCTTAATAATGCAGCAAGAAGTCCATTAACCCCTCTTGATCTAAGGCTTCCTTCTGCCAGCTCTCAGTCCAGAGGGAACCAGCTTGTTTCACCTTCTGTTCCACAGGCCCCTAAGAGAGCCTGAGCTGACATGTGGAATATTTATTTCCACTGACTCATGGCCTTAACTCCTAAAATTCACTTACTATACACTTCTCTACCCATCTATTGATGCATCCATTTACCCAATCATCTGTCCAAACATCCATCCTCTGCCCATCCATTTACCTGTCAAATGATAACTGAACATCTGTTCTCTGTTGTACCCTAGGAGAAGCATTGGGAACATTAGAAAGATGAATTGGGTAATTCACATTTCCTCTTCCCACCACCCACTGTCCCTGAATCTCAAAGTGTGATTGGATGTAAAGTCATCTCTAAACTAGAACTTTTCGGGTTCAAAGAGAAGAGTAGCATTTCCTACTGTCCAACCAGGAATGGTGATCCATGAGAAAAAGCAAACCTACATATTTTGCTAGAAATTCAGTCAAGTCTAGTGTATGGACCCTCATGATGTTCCTTAATCACTTCATTTGTGAGATTTTAGTCTCATTGCTCAAGTAGATAGGTCAATAAATAAGTTGACTATTGACCTGGGATGCTTCCATATTTATTAATTTATGGTCTTATCATTATTTGCTAAGTACACAATCCATGGTCACATTGTTCTAAGTGGGAATGACATAGAACTATTCGAAGAGCCCCAGTCTCACAGTATTTTTGCTCTAGTGGAGGGAATAGGCTGTTAACTCAGAACCCCCCTCCCCAAATGAGATAATACTGTGTTGCAGAAATAAAGAGAATTGTGAGCATACATGGAAAGTATTATCAACCCAGGTAGGGTAAGGAGTGGGAGATAGAGAGATGTATTCTAAGAATAGATAATATCAGAGTATGAGAAATGGGTAAATGCTATCCAGGACAGAAAAGTGGAGTAAGGTAAACTGGGTTCATTTGACAGAGCAGAATATTCAACAGTGATAAAAAAAAAAAAAACAAACAAACAAAAAAAAACAGGGTTAAGTTATGCAGAGTTGTTGACAGTGAGGTAAAGAGGGATTCATTTTGTAGATCAGCAATGTCAACATTAGGGCAAAGTAGAACATGCTTTACTTGATACATGTATGCACAACCGAAGAGGCCAGGTTCTCAGGACTTGTGGTCCATGTTACCTACAGAGGTGTTACATGCTGGTTTGTGTTCCTGTCTATATGTCCCTCTGCCTTGTTGATTCATCTGGAATATGGAAATGATCTTAAGCTGCTGCTTCCTGGAACCATTTCTGGATAATAGGAACAGAATGTGAATCCAAGCGTGAGCCTTATATGCCATTTCCAGTGCTCTCAAGTAGCTAGGGATCACACTTGCTTTTTCCTCTCCCTCTTCTTGCCTTTTCATGCCTTCTTCCTTCCTTCCCTTTTTATATTAAAAACAAAAACAAAAACAAAAACAAATTTCTTTTATGGAGATGGTGACTAGGATTTACACTCAGGGCTTTGTATATGCTAAGCAAATACTTTGCCACTGAGCTACACCCCAGCCCTATCCTAATCAATTTTTCAAGGACTACAATGAACCAGAAACATTTCCAAGACTACATTTTTAAGGGTAAAATAAAGATGGAAATCAATTTAATAATATTTTTTACTTAACCTAACTTACTCAAGAATATTATCATGTCAACATGGTATCAGTAAGAGAACTCCTAATGAGAAGTGTTATTTATTTATTTTATTATTTATTTATTTTTTTGAGACAGGGATTTTGGTGCCTGTCCTAGATCTCACTCTGTAAACCAGGCTGGCTTCAAACTCACAGAGATCCACGTGCCTCTGCCTCCAGAGTGCTGGGATTAAAGGCATGTGCCACCACTGCCTGGCGAGAAGTGTTAATTTTTTTTTTTTCGAGACAGGGTTTCTCTGTGTAGCTTTGAGCCTTTCCTGGAGCTCACTTGGTAGCCCAGGCTGGCCTCGAACTCACCGAGATCCGCCTGCCTCTGCCTCCCGAGTGCTGGGATTAAAGACGTGCGCCACCACCGCCCAGCTTTTTTTTTTTCCGTGTTAAATTTTTATATGAAATCTTTTTGTGTCATTCCACAGCACAGCTTACTGTTTTGCTTGTTTGTCATTGTGACGCCTGCCAAAGTCCTCAAAGAGGGAAATGCCCAGCACAGGCACAGGTGCTGACTGAATGTACAGTCCAGGGTGTATTGAAGGAAAATGATCTCTTCTTTTTGGTTCCTAGGGACATTGCAGGCAATTCCTAAGCATTTCTAAGAGATGTACTTGGGTATGCCAGGTACAGGCCTGGCATGAAGAACTGGAATTAGAACTGGCCTAGAAAGCTGGGTAAGATTTAAAAGTCAAACACTTAGGAGAGGGAGAGGGCAAATTCGTCCTTAAAGTAAATTGCTTTTTCTTTCTTCAACTCAAAAATTCATCAGTATTCTAAAAACATTCCAATTGTCCTAGATACCAGGTTTTATGTCTCAGAATGTACTGTAAGGTTGTGTTCTCTAAATATTTTATTTTCTTGATTATATGTAATGGTAAATACTATATCATAGGCAACCTGAAATTATCAAATCATCATAGTTAATAATAACACAATATTTGCTGCACGCCGTGCAGGATCTAACTCTTTTTTGATATAGATTTAATCCTCATGTCAAGCCTTTGAACTAGGTTCAGCTTGTATCACTATTTTGCATGGGAAGGGTCTGAAGCATGAGGGTGATACCTAGTTCCAGTCAAGGCAGACCAGTCCTACGGTCGGGGTCTATAACAACTACTATTAATCAACTAACTTACTTTTAAAATAATTTTTATTTTATTTCATTTTTAAAAATTCTGCAATTTTGATGGACATATACACAAATGAAATATGATCATATACACACCTCTCTGTCTCCTCTACTTGTATTGTATTTTCCCAACTTCTCTACCACCTTCATCTCTTTTTCTGGTTTGCATGTTTTTCTATTTTTTTTTTTGTTTGTTTGTTTGCTTGTTTGTTTTGAGACAAAGTCTCAGTATATGGCCCTGACTGGCCAGGAACTCACTATGTAGTCCAGTCCCCCTTCTTTTTCTTTTTTGTAAGAAGTCTCTCATTTATTAAACAAAGGGTTGAGGTTTATATATGTGGGGTTTTGGCAGGCTTCGCTCCTAGCTACTGTGGTGTATCTTGGTTGGCTCCAGGCTACGTCATCCTCTTTTGGTTTGCAGCTTGTAGGTCAGGTTTCCTCTGACGAGAGTGCTCTCTACTCATGTCTCAGGTCTTTGTTTACTTAAGGCGTGGCCCAGTGCTTCAGGCTTATCCACTTCAAAAGAGATTCATAATAATTTATATCCAACTTTTGTTTTTCAATAAAATTTCAGATAAAAATGATTTAATTTTGATTTATGTATATGAGTGTTAGCCTGCATGTATATATGTACACCATGTGTATGGCTGATTCCCACAGAGGCTCGAAGTAGAATTTCAGAAGGGAGCCTAGAACAGGTGTTAGATGGTTATGGTCTACAAGGTTGGTGCTGGTAACAGAACAGCTGAAAGAGCAGGAGACCATGACGTTGTGAGGAAATGGGGGTGGGAGAAAGAGAAAAATAGAAGAGCTGAGAAGTACAACCCCACTTCAAACTCAGAGATCAGCTTACCTCTGCCTCCTGAGTGCCTTAAGTAAAGGTGTGTCCTACCACACCTTTGTGTCTATCTTTCTTTTATCCTCCTTTTTCCACTCTCCCATCCTCTCTTCCCTCCATTCCCACCCTCTGTACCGCTCATCTTTCTTCTGGCACTTTGCCTGTATGGTGGCCGAACATTGAATTTAAGGGCTTGCTTTATGCATTCAGAGAACATGGTCTACCATTATGCTGAGGTCAGAGTCCCATACTAATTGATTTTCAAGTGCTAAAATGATCTAGAGACAGTTCTCAATACTTTCACATATTACATAGTTTACTCTTGCTTCTAATCCCAAAGGAGGTTTTTTTGTTTTTGTTTTTGTTTTGTTTTGTTTTTTGTTTTTTTTGTTTGTGTGTGTGTGTGTGTGTGTGTGTGTGTGTGTGTGTGTGTGTGTGTGGCTTTTGTTATCTTTTTTTTTTCAGAATTGCTGCTATTGCTAATAATTACATGGGGGACAGACAAATTAAGAAATGTAATCATTTTATCTCAGTAGAGAATGGAGGTAGTAGTCTGGCTGTCATGTCTACTTGTTGGCTACATTTAGAGCTTCCTTCATAATCTTCCACTGAAATAGCTAGTTAGGCACATCCAATACCATTATAACTTTCTAGTGTTAGGAATCTACATATAAATTTCCAGGAAAACTCATGGAAGAAAAAAATATAAATTTATACAATCATATTTTTATCTTTGTAAGATATATTTCATCGATATGTCCATATATTAATTCCTCTGCCAATTCACCAATCATCTAAAATATATCTGTTAATTCTCTCTCTCTCCCTATCTCTCTCTATCTCTCTGTCTCTGCCTCTGTCTCTCTCTCTCTCTCTCTCTCTCTCTCTCTCTCTCTCTCTCGCTCGCTCGCTCTCGCTCTCGCTCTCTTGCTCTCTCACTCTGTGTGTATGTGTCTTTGTCTCTGTCTCTGTTCCCACATCTACCCAAGCATTTTGCTATCTATTTACTCTCTTTTCCCATACCTACTTATCTTTATATATCCATAACTTGTCATTTGTCTGTGTAAAATGGGGTGGTTAGAAAAGAAATAAAATATGGATGCAAGGAATTAAGGAGATGAGGAGAAAAGAGTAGAGAAGAGAAAAAGAAAGAATTAGGTTGTTTTGAGGAAACAGAATAAAAAAGAAAAAGGAAAGAATATCTATGCTAAATCCATCATAACCTTTCTTAGAAGTAGCAGACTTTATTAGGTAAGACAATGCTCTTGAGATGTATGTAAAAGTTTATTTGGTGATGGACTCTGGTGACTTAACCTTATTCAATGGCCATTGCTCTAATGGAATCTACAGCAAACTCTGAGTTCTGTCTTCTGCACTATGCCCTTGATTTTATAGGTAGAGAGTTGTTTGGACAGATTGGTTGGAGGATAAGTCTGTCTTTTAGCATCCACGCTCTACAAACTTTCCTCCCACACTGAAACTGGAACAAGCTTTCTTATGTTCTTTCTTGTCCTATGCAGGAGAGGAGGCTTTGACCATGTACATGGACAAAAGTCGCCTTGACCGGAAGTCAGGGAATGCTACTCAAAGTGTTGAAGCTTTGCACCAGCTTGCATCATCCTACTTCGTCGACCGTGATGGCACCATGAGAAGGCTCCATGAGATCCAGATATCAACTGGAGCAATCAAGGTATAGTCGGAGGGTGCACTTAGATTCTCAAGTCAATAGAGCAATGATATAGACATTCTGAGAACCGATAACAAACACAATTCTTTGCTTCCTATCACTCAATGTACCTTAGTTTCCTCTAATAAACCACTCTGATGAATATTGCCACATGATCTCTGACAAAATGAACATCTTCATTAGAGTGGTCCTATGTACTGACTTATTAATACATTCTGACTATGGCCATTACAGAATTATTCACAGCCCTGTCAGTCTCTGGTAAATAGCTGGCTCTCTTTTTTCTCCTTTTCTTTCTTTCTTTCTTTCTTTCTTTCTTTCTTTCTTTCTTTCTTTCTTTCTTTCTTTCTTTCTTTCTTTCTTTCTTTCTTTCTTTCTTCCTCTCTCTCTCTCTCTCCTTCCTTCCTTCCTTCCTTCTTTCTTTCTTTCTTTCTTTCTTTCTTTCTTTCTTTCTTTCTTTCTTTCTTTCTTTCTTTCTTTCTTTCTTTTCTTTCTTCCCATTCTTTCTATTCTTTCTTTCTTATGCCAATTGTAGAGACAGAGGCTAGGAGTAAATAATTTCCCCAAAATCATACGGCTAGCAAGAATAAGATTAGTGCATCTCTAATGATCAGTTTGTACAATTTTTATGTTTTTTATCCATTCCCATAACCTATTTTCTAGATTATAACACTGAGGTCCACAGTTTTAAGCATTTTGCTCAGAGGTATTCATCTTGAGAATATCCTAATAGGAGCTAAGATGCTACTGTCTAGCCTGGCAATGTGCAAACATTTTCTGCAAAATTCCAGTATGAAATATTTAAAGTTTACAGGTTTTAGTTGTTACTTCTCAGGTCTGCTACAATTGCAAAGGAGTAGCCATGGACATGCATATGTAAGAGTGTGTGACTGTATTCTGACAAATCTTTATCTACACAAGTGAACAGTTAGCCACATTGTCCACTGAGCCATGCTCTTTCGCATCAACACCTCCCAATAGAACCTTCGAAGATATGAGATACTGGAAGTATCTTTATCTGTGCTGGCCAGGAAGTAGCCTTTAGTCACATGTGATTATTGAATACTTGACTAGGTCTACCAACGAAGTACATTTGTAAGTTGATTCAATTTTAACTAATTCAAAGTCAAGCAGACATGTTGGATGTAGATACGCTGAATTCTCAAGTCAGTGGCTTCCAGTACAGGAAATTTAGGATTCATTTCCAGTACAGTGAGTTTAGAGATGACCTCTATAAAGAAAGTGTGGGATGACATTCTTGAAATAAAGGATTAATTTGTCAGAGGATTTTTTTTTCCTGTCCTAAATTTTCTTAAACTAGATTATGCCTGCAATTTGCTTCTGAGTCTTCATTTTAACTTCTGAATTAAATGTAGGTCTTGCCTCATATTAAGAATCCCTAAGACATCTCTAGGGAAAAGGAACAGAAAGGGAAAGGTCAAGTTAGACTCAGGCAGCTTGAATCACAAATTGTTCACTAGAAGAGGGCAGGAGGGTGTGACTGGGTAGGAAGGTAGTAAGAAGAGAGATAAATCAAATCGACAAACAAAGACCAGCTTATCCAAGAAAAATTACTTGTATAGGGGGGATTATGCTGTTAAGGAGCCTGGCATCGAGAGAAAAATCTTTATGAAGCCATGAGAGTCAGGGAGCTGCAAAGCCCTGGTTTTCATTATTACCAAATGGTTCTCTGCTCCTGGATGGGGTGAAGAATTGAGATATTGAAGGGCTGTAAGGAGATAATCATCTTCTGTGCATCCTGGAATGTGCAGCCCACCTCTTGGGGAGGGATTTCTCTAACAAATTGCACAGAAAACTCTCAATGAGCCATTTTTAATACTCAGCTTGATGTTTTTTCTTTTTATTTAAATTTTTTATTTATTATGCATAACAACCACAGATCTCCATCTCATCCATCCTCCCACTCCCCCCACCCATGCCTAACTGTCCCGATTCACCCCTCATAGCCTCTTCCAAAAGGGTTAAGTTCTCATCTGGGGACAGCAAAGCTTGTTACATTCAGTTGAGTCAGGACCCAGTACCCCCATCTTGCCTCAATGGTGAGCAAGGTACCTGACCATAGGTTATAGGCTCCAGAAAGCCAGTTCATGCACTAGGGATAGATCCTGATCACACTGCCGCTGCCAAGGGTCCCTCAGACAGACCCACGTGTACAACTGTCTCCTGTATGAAGTATGTAGAGCGTCTGGTCTGGTCCCATGCAAGTTCCACAACTGTTAATCCAAAGTTCGTGAGTTCCTATGAGTTTGGTTCAGTTGTCTCTGTAGATTTCTCCATCATGATCTTGACCTTCCTTTGCTCATGTAATCCTTCCTTCTCTTCGACTGGACTCCTGGAGCTTGGCCTGGGTCTTGGTTGTGGATCTGCTTCCATCAGTTACTGGATGAAGACTCAATGATGACAGTTAGGGTATTCACCAATCTGATTATCAGGGTAGACCAGTTCAGGCACCCTCACCACTATTGCTAGTAGTCTAATCTGGGGTCATTCTTGTGGATTCCTGGGAATTTCCCTAGCACTGGGTTTCTGCCTTACCCCATAATGTTTCCCTCTATCAAGGTATCTCTTTCATTGCTCTTCCACTCTGTCCCTCCCTCAGCTTGACCATCCCCTTCCATCATATTCTGATCCACCCCATCCCCTCCCCTTTATTGCACCCCCCATCCCCAGTTTAGTAATGGAGATCTCCTCTGTTTTCCTTTCCCAAGTGATCCCTATGTCCCTTTAAGAATCCTCCTTGTTTCCTAGCTTCTCTGGAGCTGTGGGTTATAGTCTGATTATTCTTTGCTTTACGTCTTGTATCCACTATGTTTGTCTTTTTGACTCTGGGTTATTTTACTCAGGATGATAATTTATAGTTTCATCCATTTGCCTGCAAAATTCATGATATCATTTTTTTTTACAGCTGAGTAATACTCCATTGTGTATATATACCACATTTTCTTTATCCATTCTTTAGTTGAGGGGTATCTAGGGTATTTCCAGGTTCTGGCCACTACGAATAATGCTGCTATGAACATAATTGAGCAAGTGTTTTTGTGGTAAGATTGAGTATCCCTTGGGTATATGCCCAAGAGTTGTATCATTGGTCCTTAAGGTAGATTGATTCCCAATTTTCTGAGAAGTTGTCATACTGAATTCCAGAGTGGCTGTACAAGTTTGCACTCCCACCAACAGTGGAGGAGTGTTCCCCCTGTTCCACATCCTCTCCAACATAAGCTGTCATCAGTATTTTTGATCTTAGCCATTCTGACAGGTATAAGATGGTATCTCAGAGTCATTTTGATTTGCATTTCCCTGATGACTAAGGATGATGAGCAATTCCTTAAATGCCTTAGACCATTGAGATTCTTCTGTTGAGAATTCTGTTTAGATCCATAGCTCATTTTTTAATTGGATTGTTTGCTACTTTGTTGTCTATTCAGTTGTTAGAGTTCCTGGTAGAATTATGGGAGTCACTTATGTAGACTATCATATCATCTGCAAATAGTCAAAGTTTGACTTCTTCCTTTCTAATTTATATCCCCTTTTATTGTCTTATTCCTCTAGCTAGAAGTTTGAGTACTATATTAAATTAGGTATGAGTAGAGTAGACAGCCTTGTCTTGTTCCTGATTTTGGTAGAATAGCTTCAAGTTTCTCTCCATTCATTTTGATGTTGGCCCTTGGCTTGCTGTAATTCGCCTTTATTATGTTTAAGTATGTTCCTTGTATTCTTGATCTCTCCAAGACCTTTATCATAAAGGGGTGTTGAATTTTTTCAAAGCCTTGTTCAGCATCTAATGAGATGAACATGTGGTTTTATTTTTCTTTCAGTTTGTTTATATGATGGATTATGTTGACAGATTTTTGTATGTTAAACTGTCCCTGCATCTCTGGGATGAAGCCTGCTTGATTATAGTGGATGATTTTTTAAAGCATTCTTGGATTCAGTTTGCCAGTATTTTATTGAGTATTGTTTCATCAATGTTCATGAGGGAGATTGAAGTGTAATTCTCTTTGGTTGTTGCATCTTTGTGTGTTTTGAGTATTAGTGTTACTGTAGCCCCATAGAAATAGCTTGGCAATGTTCCTTCTTTTTCTATTGTGTGGAACAATATTAGCTCTTCTTTGAAATTCTGATAGAACTCTGCCCTGAAACTATCTGGCCCCGGGCTTTTTTTTTGGGTCGGGGGAGAGGTTGGGAGACTTATTACTGCTTCTATTTCCATAGGAGTTATCGGTCTACTTAAATTGTTTATCTGGTCTTGATTTACTTTGGGTATATGTTACCTATCCAGAAAATTGTCCATTTCTTTTAGATATTCCAATTTTGTGGAGTACAAGTTTTGAAGTATGACCTGATGATTCTCTGGATTTCCTCATTGTCTGTTGTTATGTCTCCCTTTTTGTTTCTGATTTTGTCAATTTGGATATTCTCTCTCCGCCCTTTAGTTTGTTTTGATAAGGGTTTGTCTGTCTTGTTGAATTCCACAAAGAACCAACTGTTTGCTTCATTGATTCTTTGTAATGTTCTGTTTTTTCTTTTATTGATTTCACCCCTCAATTTTATTACTTCCTCACATCTACTCCTCTTGGGTGAGTTTGTTTCCTTTTGTTCTGGAGCTTTCAGGTGTGCTGTTTAGGTCACTAGTGTGAGATTTCGCCAACTTCTTCATGTAGGTATTTAGAGCTATGAACTTTCTTCTTAGTACTGCTTTCATAGTGTCCAATAAGTTTGAGTATGTTGTACTTTCATTTTCATTGAATTCTAAGAAATCTTTAATTTCTTTCTTATTTCTTCCTTGACCCAGTGGTGATTCTGTTGAGCATTATTCAGTTTCCATGAGACTATGGGCTTTCTGTAATTTGTGTTTTTGCTGAATTCTAACTTTAAGCAATGATGGTCTGATAAAATACAGGAGTTTATTCCAATTTTTTTGTATCTGTTGAGATTTGGTTTGTGACTGAGTATGTGATCAATTTTAGAGAAGGTTTCTGGGGTGCTGAGAAAAAGGAGTATTCTCTTATAAGTTTGGGTGGAATGTTCTGTATATGTCTATTAAGTCCATTTGAGTCGTAAAGTCTATTAGTTCATTTATTTCTGCGTGAAGTTTCTGTCTGACAGAACTGTCCACTGGTAAGTGTGGGGTGTTGAAATCTCTCACTATTAGTGTCTAGGGTTTGATGTGTGATTTAAACTTTATTAATATTTTTTTGCGCATGTGGGTGCCCTTATATCTGGAGCATAAATGTTCAGAATTAAGACTTCATCTTGATGGATTTTTCCTGAATGAATATGTAATGTCCTTCTTGATCTCTTTTGATTACTTTTAGTTTGAAGTCTACTTTTTTAGATATTAGAATAGCTACACCAGCTTGCTTCTTTAGTCCATTTGACTGGAAAGACTTTTCCCAGCCCTTTATTCTGAGGTAGTGTCTGCCTTTGAGGTTGAAGTGTGTTTCTTGTATTCATTCAGTAGAAGGATGAATCCTGTTTTCTTATCCATTCTGTTAGCCTATTTCTTTTTATAGGCAAATTGAGTCCATTGATATTAAGGGATATTAATGACCAGTGATTGTTAATTCCTGGTTTTTTTTTTTTTTTTTTTTTTTTGGTGGTAGTGTTGTGTGTTTCCCTTCTTTGGGATATGTTGGTGTGGGATTATCTATAGCCTGTATTTTCATGGGTGCATCTGACTTCCTTAGGTTGGATTTTTTTTCTTCTAGTGCTTTTTGTAGGGCTGGATTTGTTGATAAGCATTGTTTAAATCTAATTTTATCATGAAATATCTTGTTTAATATGTATATGGCAGTTGAGAGTTTTGCTGGCTGTAGCAATCTGGGCTGGCATCCGTGGTCTGTTAGTGTCTACATTATGTCTGTCCAGGACCTTTTGGCTTTCAGAGCCTCCATTGAGAAGTCAGGTTTTGTTCAGATGGGTCTGTCTTTATATGTTACTTGGTCTTTTTCCTTGGCAGCTCTTAATATTTTTCTTTATTCTGTATGTTTAGTCATTTGATTATTATGTAGAGTAGGGATGTTTTTTTTGGGGGTCTAGTCTACCTGGTGTTTTGTAAGCTTCTTGTATTTTCATAGGCATTTCCTTGTTTAGGTTGGGAAAGTTTTCTTCTATGATTTTGTTGCATATATTCTCTGTGCCTTTGAGCTGGTATTCTTCTCATTATTCCATCTCTATTATTCTTAGTTTTTGTCTTTTCATGGTGTCCCAGATTTCCTGGATGTTTTTTGTTATGACTTTGTTGGCTTTAATGTTTTCTTTAGCTGATGAATCTATTTCCTTCACCATATCTTCAATGCCAGAGATTCTCTCTTCCATCTCTTGAATTCTGTTGGTTATGCTTGCATCTGTAGTTTCTGTTCATTTACTCAGATTTTTCATTTCCAGCATTCACTCAGTTTGTGTCTTCTTTATTGCCTCTTTCAGTTTTCAATTCTTGAATTGTTTCTTTCACCTGTTTAATTGCTTTTTCTTGGTTTTCTTTAAGAAATTTATTGATCTCTTCCAATTTTTGTTTGTCTTTTCCTTGATTTCTTTAAGGGAATTTTTCATTTCCAATTTAAAGGCCTCTTTCATCTTCTTAAAGTCATTTTTAAAGTAATTTTCTTCTGTTTCTTCTACATTGGGATGTTCAGGACTTGCTGATGTAGAACCACTAGGTTCTGGTGGTACCATATTGCTATTTATGTTGTTGAATATATTCTTGCACTGTCATATACCCATCTCATCCTCCAGTGGGTACAAAGGGTGTATGTGTCTCAGGTAGCCACTCTTGGTCTACTTGGTACTCTTGGTCCAAACAGAGCTCTTGGTCCAATCAGAGCTGGCAGAGCCTGTGTCTCAAGAAGCCACTGAGGTCTCAGAGGATGGGTGGGTTTGGGGGATGGAGTGGTCATTGTAGGTCACAGGGTCTGATTGCGATGCTGGTAATCAGGCATGCATGCAGGAGTCCTGCTTGCTGGCCTGCAGCTGGGACAGCAATGCTTGGGGATAAGGAAGCATGGGTTGTGCCCCTGGGCCTAAAAGCCTCAATGAGCCATTTTTATACTAACCCTGGCTTTCTACGCTCAATTTGGCCCAGGAAGGTATTTTTGCCCTTTCTGGCCACTGTCTCAGGACTCGTACACTACAGCTTGTGTCACTCCCTGATTATTGTGAAAGCCAGCCTCTGACCCAGATAGGGTAACTATTGTAAAATAAGTTAGTGGTGTTAAGTCTTACTCAATAAAAAGTATGCTGTTATTTGACAAAAAATGAAGGAATTATTTGTTTTGAAAAATGCAACGATCATTAATTGGTTTATTATATCCCACATACCAAGTACATAAAAACTATGGCTCCTTGGGCATGCGAGGTGGTTCAGCTAGTAAAAGTGCTTACTGGTGACCAAGTGACCTGGTGACTTAAGTCCATCCCCACTACCCACATAAAGTTGGAGGGAGAGAGCAAACTGCTTGAAGTTGTCCTCTGCTCACTGCATCATTCTTTGGGATATATGGTCCCACTTACAAAGCATGCACAAATATACAGGTACACATACACACTAATGTTAATTTTTATAATAATAATTATTATTTTAATATATAATCTCTTTACCTCTTTATGTAAGAGCACTGCTACCTTTACAAAGAGGAGAAACTGGAGTCTGAGGAAGGGAAAGATACCTGCCTAAGATTACACAGGTGAAATGACCGAGAAGTTATGTAGTGTCTTTCCCACAAGTGATCTTTCCCTTCACTGGAGGCTGTTCCTTTACAGTTGAACACAAACTTTAGCACAGCTCCAAAGAATGATGAGTAAAGGGATGAAGAAGCCTTTATGTACTAAACCCTTAATTCCAAGGTTATTTTAAGTAGCTATTCCTTTTTGTCACCACCTTGAATCTTAGAAGACAAAAATCACAAATACACAACAGAATCTGGATTTCTTTTTTTTAAACCCCGCAGTGGCACTGATTGTAGTTATTGCTGAAACTTCTTTTGAAAAATGGAGACAATTGTATTGTTCTTGCCCAATAATAGTGCCTATGTACTCATTGCAATTTATAGAGGCATTTTGTAATCAGCTGGCCATTTTTGAACATTCCCTGTGCTAGGCACTTAAAGTCTTTACATGTGTTCCACAGCCTCCCTGGAAGGCATTGATAGCTTGAGCTTGCTGACACTTAGAGGAGTTAAGTGGCTTCCTTATGTCACACAGCAAATAAATGGCCCAGCTTGGAACTAATGATAGTTTTTCTGATTCTGAAACCTGGGCTTTAGATTTGTATCATTGTGCTATAATGTATTTGTTCATATAACACTTGGTGTGACCTTGTGAAGTGAAAGCCAGTAGTAGACAGTGGACCTTAAGAATTCAGTCTGTGTGTTTGATCATACTTGTTTAGTCTGCTTAGCCAGAGCCACACACAGTTCCAGCCAAGCATTCAGCAGACATTTCAGGTGTGGAATCATTCCTTAGGATCTATCTCCTCTAGATCAGGACTCCTATCTTATACTTTTCTCACTTATTGTCCATTCTAGGTCACAGAAACACGCACTGGGCCTCTGGGCTGTAACAGCTATGACAATCTGGACTCTGTGAGTTCCGTCCTTCTGCAAAGCACGGAAAGCAAACTGCACCTTCAAGGTAGGAAACTGTACAAAAGGGGCGGCACTTGAGGTGGGCAGAGGTGATAATAGTTTCAGAATGAATGAGGCACAGGGAGAAGAGGGAAGGGGAGTAGAGGCAGGAAACAATGAAAATTTGAGATATGGAAATCAGACAGCTGTGATGTGATACACAAGAATTTTAACATACATAGAGATTTAAACTCATGGTTATTAATTAGTTTTCAGATAAAAAAGTATGAAAATGTGAGCTCTATCTGATTATTTTGATGAAAATGTCTGAACAGTATTATTTATGGATGCCTGATGCCCCAAACCTACTATATATTAAAGTTTCATATCTATCATCTGTATTTCTTCCTTATTGATTTGATTTCTAGTGTGTTTTGGAAGGAGATGTTTATCAAAAAGATATGTTGTAGAATGTGTGATTCTTTGTAATGTCTTCCTCTACTGGCTCATCATCTGCAGTTTTAAATAAATACATACATGCGCATTTTTTGTGGTGTTAATAATCAACAATGTCAATACTGGCTGTATGTAGAAAGATATGTTCAGACATTACCTTTAAGACTACAACTATTGTGGGATTAATATTTTGATTTTTGTAAATGTTTCTGTTCATTCAGCTTTTGTCAAATTTAGAAGAGTAAATTTATCCTTTTTAATTTATACCAGAGAAAGGAAAGGAGATTTTAGGTAGAAAGATATATAAGGACTACAGTACTAATGATGTTGGTAGAGTAAAAAATATATTTTTTTCTTTCATGTTTTGAGATTATAAAACAACTATACCATTATCTCTTTTCTTTCCCTTCTATATATATTTTTCTTAAAAACAATATAATCATCTCAATTTTCCACATGTAAGATATAAGTGAATTATGTCACATCTATAAAACATATTAACAGGGCAATAGTGAAATGTTATTTATGAAGAATTTTCTATAATAAGAAAAAACTATTTGGCATTAATTAACAACTGCAATTCATTTTGGCTGATCTTAATATAAAAGAAGAAAATTACTTCTATAAGGAAATGCTGAAAAGTCAAAAGTGGTTACTTTGGGAGAGTGACAATGCACACTATTTTAAGCTTCTTGATGCCTTTTGAACTGTCCTTCAATAATCACATATTAATTTTACAGTCAGAAAAATATGGTATGCACTAACTTTGTGAAGATAGAAATCGTGGTCTTCACCAAAAGTATATGCTAAAGATTATTTTGAATGTCAGTGGGAAGAACTTCAGTTGAAGGCAGGCACAGGGTTTCGCAGAGCCCAACAAGTCCTTTGTGTTCTGATGTCTTAACAATTCTGTGGTTCACGTACACATACAGATAATAATTGGGAAACAGTGTAAGCAGAGTTTAATAGTGTCACAGGGAATCCTCAATGACAATATGATGGAGAAAGTCAAGTCAATATGATGGTTAAATGTTTAAACACACACACACACACACACCTCAGATAATTAGAAAAATTAGATTATTTCCTTTAGTAGAAAAAATAGTAGGTATGATGATTTGATAGAAGAAAATGGCAAAAAAAGCATAGTCCATATCATATGCCTTGGGTGTACCAGAATTTTGAACATCGTAGTTTATGGGATACCTGCAGCAAATCATTGGAATGATACTCAGGATTTGAATCCTGGCAATTGGACACCAGTGAGTGTGTTGTCACTAGCTGTGCATGCTGATGATATGCAAAACTGTACATTGCGATTATAATAAACTTAATAAGAAAAATCAGAAATTACTACCAAAGATAATGGTGAAGTTTTCATGACACTGTCTAATTTACTGTGAATCCAGTACAGCTTAAGGCTCAATGATTTTTCACCTGTGCCCTCATATTTTATTTTTCAAATTATGTATGGAGTTTTATTTCAAATTTTAAATTTCTTCTTCTCAACACACTTCTGTATAAGATTCTGCTCTCTAAAACATGGGACTTCCATGGGTGTCATTGCTAGGAGGATGCTCTTCAAAGAGGAATAACTTGACAGCCCTGTTCTCTAGATAGGTCAGAGCTGAACTGAAGGATTGGGTCTATATGCAAGTATTTCACATTTAAAATCATGTTGAGAAACTGCAGTGTCTGGATAAAGGTCTCCAGGAGTAAGAAGAAAGGTCTGCTTGAAGCACAAATAATTTGTCTACAGATACTTGAAGCACTGACTTACAGAAAAGTTACCTTCATTAATATGGACAAAATGTGCCAGGCTTAATGTAGTAGAAAGGAGATAATCCTAGATTTAGCTCATTGTAAAATAAACCTTTCTTCTTTTTCTGGTCCCAGTGAATCAGAACTAGGAGTTCAGGCCTATGACATACATGCTATATTGCTGAGCAAGATAGCACCAAAATGGCATGTTTGAGGTATATTCCTGTCCAAACATAGCATATGCCATTTGCTGATGCAGAGGAAGATATTTGGTAAAAATTCTACACAGATTATTAAACATTATTCAGTTGAATTGGGTATTTTTAATTTAATTTAAAATAAGAGGGTTTAAATAAGCCTTTTCTAAAGGCTGATGTAGACTTATATAAAAATGATAATCATCAAATATTTACTGAAAATGTGGCTCAAATTCAAAATTAGACTACATGTCTGAACACTAATGAGCTCAAATCAATGTATCCATATCTGATTCTATATTTATCCATTGCTTCTGTATACATATCTACCTATCTCTACATATGCTCTGATTAAATATGACATATTTATATAGTATGACCTATGGACTTATGTCATATTATATGTATGTATGTATATCTGAATATGTATATTCATACATACATATACACATTATTTAAAATTCATTTCAGTTATAAGATGAACAAAATGATACAATGGAGATCAAGAGTGACATGGGATATATTTCAAGCAAACCTGTATTTTCAGAGAGATGACAATAACACCAGCAATAAATGGAGTAGATTTTACAGAGAAGCTTATGGGGCTGTTCCATGGTATCAGATGATGGGAGTTTTGTGGAGAATTATTCTTGTGAGAAATATACACAGCATGAGACCTGAAGGATAAGTGGGCAGGCAGTGGCATAGATGCAGAGGCTAACAGAAGAGTCTTTACAAAGGAACATTCAAGGAAATTGAAATCCTATGAGATTAAAACAGAAGACTCGGTGGTAAGAAAAACATAATAGTATTTCAAAGTCTATGCAGTTTCTGTTGTACACTAATGAACTGAACATAAATTTAAGAGAAGTAGACATCCTGGAAAAGTTTTCAATGAAGTATCGCATGAAGAGAACTATATTTTGGAAGGTCATTGTTTCTCTGTATAGGAAGAGCAAGAAAGATGAGATTTGTGACAGTTGGGGCCATTGAGCTCAGAAAATGAGATGGAGAAATAGACCAATTCTGGAGATACTTAGGAGGCATTATGACCCAGATTCAATAAAAAGACACTGAAGCATTTAGATAATTGAGTCAATGGGATGTGCAGATGCTACGGAGAAGATGGACAGACAAACATCTATGATTGAAGGTAATATGTACTGTAATAAGAAGAGTGAAAGTAATATATAACATTATAGGGCTTCAGGGAAAAGAAAAGGTTGCTCATATTCTCTGTCCAGGGACAGAAGTTATAGCAAAAGATATCAAAGGGAATCAAAGGAGCTTCTTACAAGACAGAAAACTGTCTCGTGACATTTGAATAAGCTGTCATCCAATGATCTAGAAAAATTCAATACAAAGAGAAAGACTGAAACTTGAACACATTAATGTATTGTGTTCTTTTTATAAAAGATGCTATTATAAAATATAACAATGTGTTGTTTTTAACAAATATACTATTAATAGAATGTAAATTTTAGCAGCAAAATGCATGAAAAAAGTTGTTATATAAGATACATGAGAAACCTCTATATGATATTAAAATAAGGAAGTTAGCCTGAAAAGAAAAGAAAATGGATTAAACACTGATGCAAGTATTTCACAAACTGGAATCTCTAGATGACAAGCATCTGAAAAGATGCTCAACTTACCAGTCAAATGTAGATGAAAACCACCATCTAATACCAATGCATAACACTCCCTTCCACAAATGAAAAAGACTGTCAGTATTATGAAATGAAAACTGAAGGCATGGGCACTTACACACATTGCTAGGGGAAGCATAAATTAGTTACAACGATTTTGGAAAACTCTGATGATTTGTACTAAAAATTGCATATGTCCTTTGGCTATGACCCAGAAATTTCAACTCCTAGGGATATGCCAAGAGAAATGTGTCCAAGTTCACAGAAAGTCATGAATGCTCATAGCAAATTCATTCAAAATAGCAAAAACTGGAAACCATTAAAATGTATGTCCATCCACAAGAAAATAAATACTTTCATATCACAAGCCCTCATATAGTAATGAGAAATAATGTATTACTGTTTTGTGCAACAGTGTGTGAGTGTCTCACAAGCCTAACATTGAAAGAAAAAGAAGCCAGGCCCAAGAAGTATGCATGCTATCTGATTTTCTTCCTCGACTTGTCCTAGATTATAAAAACATGTAATTTTAGACACCTGAGAGAGAGTGGAAACTGTAGGGAAGACAAATGACGCAAGAGAGACTGAGTGAGGTTCCTGGGGCACTAGTAATGCATTCTTTGGATTACTTAGTTTTACTTGGGTGTGTTTATTTTGAAAATCCATAGAGCTAAGCACACATTATTTATATGTATGCATTTCTATGTATACATTATGCATCTATTCAACATTTATTTAATAGTTCACTCCATCTTGACACTTCTGCAAAGAGAAATTGTAAATAGAGTGGAGGCACAGAAGAGACTTCAGCCCAGCCAAAGTCACAATCATATGAACAGAGGGTAGATGAGACAGTACTAATGATAGTTATCATGCATTCAGTGATTTGGGGACTGTACCAATATATTTTTGTTAAAAATCATGTTTGCTTCTTGATACTTATTTTTAATTAATATTTTCACTTATTTTATTATTTGGGGCTTTTAGTCCTCACATGGTTCTCATGAGCAAGATAGAAATAATATCATTATTTTACGGGAGAAAAACTGAGTTTCATTGAGCTTGCTCAATAAAAATTTGAGTTGGAAATTTTTACTTAGACATCCTGACCTCATGGCTCCTCCTCAAAATAATGTACTTCTATATTCTTCTGTCTGTCTCCTCATTCCTTTGAACAAGGCTAGGATGGGAGATACTTTATGGGTTAACTTGGGAAGACTAAAGATGAAATGGACAGTTTCAAGACCTTTCCCACTATGTGGTGCAACATAAAATGTTCACTGAAACAGAGTAAAAAGACACTGGGATGAATAAACATAGAAGATAGTTGGATCCAGAGATTAAAAAAAGGGAAAAGATGATAGAAAAATCAGAGGTTATTAGTAGTCATGGCAGCAACACCCAAACTACCAATAATAACAGTAATGCTATAATGAAAACTTCTTATTTTGTGATTCTCTCCTCAAGGGACTCATAATATGTTTTGCCAACATGGTCATGTAACTTAATGTAGTTACCATCTGGTGAAGTATAAAGATAAAAGCATTCTGCCTCAGTAGCTCAATAATGTGGAAATGGATGCAGGAAGAATATTTCTCTGAAAGCTATGGATGGTGTCGAATTTTATCTATTCAAAAGTTCAAGTGTTCTTTTAGCAATTTTAATTGAGCATCCACTATATGTCAAATACAGTTTCAAGAACAGGACAGAAAACTATGAATGAGCTCTCTGTGTCATTTTACAGCTTATGCTCAGTGTGTGGGTAGAGAGAAAACAGAAAATAACATGTAAACTATGTCTTTTCTTCACACTCTGAGAGCACATAGGAACAGTTTTTGTAGAATGTAGACCATGGAAAAGATTTCCATTTAAATTTCTTCTGGATAAACTGAGAAACCATTGCAAATGTAGGCAAAGTAAAATGATCTGGTTTGTAGTTTAAATGGATCATTATTGGTATTGGATAGAAAAGACTGTTCAAGATGTAAGCATGTATATGGACAGTAATTGGGAGGCTGGTTTATTTATTAATGTTTGAGAAGATGGTATCTGTGATACTTACAATGAAGGGAGTGGATTTCTGGATAGATTTTTTAAATGCCATGCTGACAATATTTGCAAGTGAGATAGAAAAAGCTTCTAAAAGAACAAAAGAAATAAAATGTGACACCCTAGTTAAGAACAAGCACTTGTAATGGTATTGCCACTTTTTGGACTCAGCAAATCTATTTGAGGGTTATTTTTAATGGGCGGTGAGAAATTTCATTTTAACCAAAAGTTGATGTATTTATTAAATAAGCAAATATATACAGACAGTAAGTATTTAGAATGTCAGAGAAGAAAACTAAAGTATTAATTAATGTACAAAGACTGAAATTGGAGAAGGTTGCATTTTGAGAGACTGTGAGTATAAAAAAAAATACAATCATTGAGCCACAGAGAATTTTACATAGACAGGTTGTGATAGTTAGATATGATGAAGAAGGTGAGAAGAAAAGGAGAATGAGAAGAAGAAGAAGAAGAAGAAGAAGAAGAAGAAGAAGAAGAAGAAGAAGAAGAAGAAGAAGAAGAAGAAGAAGAAGAAGAAGAAGCAATGCAAGGAAAAATGTGGACTTGGTGCAAGTACTCAGTGGGAGAAGAGTTTGCTTTGTAAGCACAAGGAACTGAGTTCAATCTACAGAATCTTTATAAAAGTGAAAATGATGGATATGATGTCACATATTTGTAATTTCAATGCTGGGGAGGTAAGCACAAGAGGAAATCTGAAGTTCATTTGGCCAGTTGACCTAGTGTATTAGGCAAATTACACGCTATTAAGAGACCCTGTCTGGGAAAAAACAAACAAAACTAAGTGACAACTCCCATACCCATTTCTGTGAGTACTTCATGTGCAAACACACAGACATAGACAGACATTTACACACACACACACACACACACACACACACACACACACACACACAGCCAGAGAGAGGGAGAGGGAGAGGGAGGGAGAGGGAGAGGGAGAGGGAGAGGGAGAGGGAGAGGGAGAGGGAGAGGGAGAGGGAGAGGGAGAGGGACTAAGTATCAGCTATTTAGGAAGCAGGAATCAGAGTTTAATATTTCAAAGTCAAGTAAGGAATATTTTTGTCAAATGGCTCAGTGGGTAACTGTATAAAGTTGAGGACCTGAGCTTTGTAGAAACATAGGCAAACAGAAACCCAGACACATTGCCCAGCCTGTCTAGCTGAAATTAATAAATTTAAGTTAAATAAGTGGCCCTTTCCTAAATATATAAGATGTTAATGGGATTCAGGAACACATTCTAACTTAAAAATCAGGCCTCCATATGGGCCTCGATGGTCAAACATGCCTGTACACACATGCACACACATACGTACATACAACAAACAATTATGTTGTTAAAAAACCAGACAGTGTTGGAATGTGTAAAATGATGCTGATATTGCTGATATACAACTGAAGAGGACTGACAAATAAATATAGGATGGAGCAACAGTGAAGTTTTTTGTGATCTTGAGGAGCAACGTTTCCCTGCATTGACATAGTGAGATTCTTAGTATGAGGAATTCTCATTCTAATTACACAGGGCTAATGCATTTAGCACTGCAGTATCCTGGACTGTGGTGTCAAGTGATTTTTTTTTGTCCTTCTTTAATGCAGAATCAACAAAACCTTTATTTGGCTATGGGGTTTATTCTCTAGACAGGAAAAGACTGATGCTCTGGGCATGAGGAAGTGATTGCAGGATCAAAGTTGAGCATTCAAGAGTAACTGGCATTTTGTGTATAACTGGAATCATCTAACATAGATAGATGATCCTGTCCACTGTGAATTGAGAAAAAGGAGAAAATGGGTTCCTGT
Organism: Peromyscus maniculatus bairdii; assembly: GCF_049852395.1. Classification (NCBI taxonomy): domain Eukaryota; kingdom Metazoa; phylum Chordata; class Mammalia; order Rodentia; family Cricetidae; genus Peromyscus; species Peromyscus maniculatus. The sequence continues at coordinate 90,712,001 of NC_134853.1, read as the reverse complement.
GTGGGAGAATTTGTAGATACAGAATGAACAGCATTTTGTTGGACTTCTTGATTACTCTTCATAAGATTTAAGTTGCATGATTTCAGATTGCATTATCTCTGCAATTGGATTGCTGCTTGCAATTGAGATGGTTTGTCAGTTTAATTGGCAAGGTATTCTTTGTATAGTATACATAAAACAATGGTGTGTTTTATGATGAATGGCATCTTAGACACAGTGGCATATTCTATTTTAAATTCCAGTGAAAGAGGAGTGCAGTTATTAGCTTCTTCCATTTGTAATAGAGTAAGATGGATGAGAGTAGGGTGAAGGTCACAGTATCTGAGACTGGATCATTACGATGATTGCCAGGCAACTCTTCTAGCTTCTGATCACACTTGATGATCTATCCCATTGCAGCAGTCAGTGTGGTCTTCTCAAAGCTGCATCAAATGCTGCTGCTTCCCCTTTCAAGCTCTTCAATACTTCTTTGGAAATTTTGTCATAATTCATCTGTTACTAATATCACTCCCCATTAAAGAATTTACATTAGTACTGTGTAAAAACAATCTCTCTCTCCCATCACAGAACAATCTATGGATTCTTTATAAATACTAGTCAGAAAACAAGATTTGGGTTAATTAATAAATGAAAGGATGACTGAATAAACAGGCCACTTAATCCATAATTGTTCTGTTTTCTACCACATTGAAATGAATTCTTTTCAGTCAATTGACCTTTTGCTGATGACCTGTGAGATGCTAGCACTATACTGCTTTGCATGAGTAGCATTTGTGTGTGTGTGTGTGTGTGTGTGTGTGTGTGTGTGTGTGTGTTCAGAAATAGGGTCCTACCATCCAGTTTGGTCCAGCAAACTCAAACAAGGTCAATTCCCTGCATACCAACTTGGCATTGGGATTTTCATTTTAAATTCTGACTTTGAAAGCAGCATTATCCACCCTTGCACAGTACTTCCGTTCAAATTTTTGTTTGCTTTTTACTTATACTTTTTTATGAGTTTACACAACAGCAAGTTATGTACCTTTCATAGCCTATATTTTTTAATCCTTCCCCCCACTGCACCCCATTTAAACCTTTCCACACCTAGGATTCCCTTATGTACTTTCACATCACAGAGATTTTTCTAATGAACAGCATTCTTACAGAGGTCTCTTCTTTCCTCCTACCCTGCTATGCTGTTGAATTATGCTGCCTCTTCAGGGAAAGCCATATTGCTTTGTTTGGCTCTCATTTCTATAACTGGGACTTGGTCTGTTGTCTTTATACAAAAGTTTGTTTCCAGAAAGGGCTTGGACTTAGAAAAAAATGAACTTCATTGTCAATTCTATTTTTGCCATAGTAAGTGACCACAGACATGTCAGGGCAACCTTTGAACCTTTATTCCTCATGTACTTTCTGTGATTGATTGTGACCTATGCATTTGATTTACTTATCTTTGCCTCCTCCATGGCATATTGGCTTGGCTGATGTCAAATTGTCATTAGAAATAGTGTGAATAAATATCTATAAGTTAGTCTAAGTGTCCTCAATACGTAATCTGCTGCACAAAATAGTGAAAATATCACTGCTATAACATTTTCAAAATCACCTTGTTGGTAACAAAGACAAAGGTATAAGCGAAGTATTTTAAAATCAGACTTTAGCTTTTGTGCTGCTGTTTCTTCATCGACATTGTTTTCTATGTGTTAGACCAGTTATCTGCACCTCCAACTAGTCACTAAGTGTTCTCCTTACTGTAGAAATGAGCAAATGAAGAACTCGAAACCGCAAGACGTAAAGGCGTTAGTCTTTGACTTTCCACCTTAGCTTCAGGCAAATTTTTAGGACAGTGATAGAAGGAGTGTCAGGGAATTACATATGTGTGCTGTGATCACATGGGACTGTTTCTTTCAAATAAACCTGTTGTCAAAGATGTAGCATTAAAATCCTTATAGATACAGGGTCTATGTGGTAGTTTATTTGAGTTAACAACCATATCCCATAAGAATGTCTGTCAATCTTATTTATTGGACAGAAGTAAAGCATCAGGATGGACAAATTCTTAATAATTCAGCCCAGGTGATTTGTTTAGTGATTGCATATGGATGAAGCACTTGTTTATTTTTAAAAATGACTAATTAAAAATAAATAAATAAATAAAATGACTAAGTCAATCCTTGTTTATTCCAGCAACTTACCTTGGAAAGAAGTCTCCTGCACAGCCCAAATAGCACTTTTGATACATTTTAAATATATTTTAGACACAACATGTCTTTTTTTATATGCACAATTATAGAGTTGCTACTCCATTGTCAGTGACATCTCCAAGAGGATATTATTTAAAGATTTTTAATTTTTTTTTTGTGTGTGTGTGTGTGCAAGACAAGAATGTGCAGGTGCTCAGGTAGGCCAAAAGAGGACATTGGATCCTCTGGAGCTATAGAGAGTTGGGAGCTGCTAACTGTGGTTCCTGAGAACCATGCTTGGTTGGTCTGGAAGTGTAACAAGTGCACATAATGGATAAGTCAGCCTTCCTACACCAAATTTAGTTGCTTATTCTTCACTAATGAGCTGCCTAACCTTTAGCACATAGTAGATGTTCAATAGATGTTAATAATTTAAATTAGTTGGAACTGAAAACTTAATTTTCTTTGAATTATATGTTTTTGTTTTAAGTGTGCTAAAATAAAAAAAATAAATTTAAGATTGTAGCCATTTTTAAGATGTACAACATAAGATGTAGCATTAAATATACTCACAATCCTATGCAATTATCATGAGATTACATAATGTTTTCATGTCTCAAATGCAAATTGTATACCTATTAAGCAGTAATTCCTCATCTTACTCTCTCTCTAACCCTAAAAGTTGTTTTCTGTCTCTGGATTTTCATATTCTGCATATTTAAAATAAGGAGACTTGAAGAGAATCTGATTTTCAGTCAAGCTTCTTTCATTTCACATGTTCATAACTCAATAATATTATGGTAAATATTAATACTTCTTTTTCATGGCTGGATTAGTATCCCATTGCAAGGATATGCAATATAACATAACTATTCATCAGTTCATCTTCCCTTTTTGACTATAGTGCAGAGAGCTGCTATGAATATTCAAAAGTCAGTTTTTGTTTGGGTGTTTGTCTATAGTGCTTTTGATATGCATGTGAAAGTGAAATTACTGGATCACATGGTAATTAAGAAATTAAAGATTTGGTACAAAAACTAATGTGTTTTGTAATAGATTTTGTGATTTACATATTGCTTCATTCTTTTTAGAAAAATCTATATTCTTCAGTTCATCATATGCTTGGAAATGCTGTACCATGGGGAGGGTGCATTACCATTCAAAGGATATTGGCCTTAGCTCGGTGATTTGCTTTGGGCAACAGAGTACACAAAGACATGGTACATGCCACATCTACGAAGATACCTGGCTTCTTCTTTTCCTTTCCTATGAGAATATCATATTTCTGAGACATACTATGCCTACAGCATACATTTAAAAGGAAGTCATCTGGAAAGTAGCCAAAGTCTAGTCAACATGAAACATGAACTAGAAATAGAGTGCAGCGGCCATAAGCTATCAGAATTTTGGACTTATTCATCACCACTCAGTAATTTAACAACAGCTTAGTGATATTGGCACATTGGGTTAAATATAATCAACCATGTTTTCTTACTGTGGGGTGTCTCATTGTCTAAATTGTGCTAATGTGAAGTATGAATTTGAAGACATGGACATGCACAAACCTTCTCAGTTGTAGTTAAGCTTGGCCACATGTGGATCTATGAGTTCAGAGAATCCACATTAGCAAATCCTGGAGTATGCATGCCACTCAGGTTCACTTTGGTCTTAGATCACCTTTACAAGCTCCACTCCTGCAAAAGTAGAGGATTCTCCTTTTGTATTTCTCTGGAACTCATGTGTATATTTCTGTGTATATTTTCTTGTCATTGTGCATAGATGAATTTTTTCCTATCTTCCACCATGAGCCTCTGGAATTAGACAACATTTCTTGTTCATGTGCCACACTTTTGACATCTAATATAGCACTTGACTTCATAAAGTAAATGAAAGGACAGAATAGGGGCAAAATTGAGATTTTGCATTTTCCACATCTTCTATCATCTAGCACTATTCCAGTTAAGTTGCAAAGAATGAAAAGAAATAAAAAGCACAATTATCCTCAAGAATCATAATTTTTGGAAATGGATCTAAAACAAAATACATGCTGAAATGAGTGGTCCTTTAGTGCCATTGTTCTCTGAGGATGTTTTCAGCCTGTGTATTGTTTTTAAATACAGCTCTTTCTGAATACTTGCATTTATAACTACTGAGATGAAGTCAAATTAGAATCAGGTCTCAAGTTATAATTCTGAGCATAAAGATATAGTTCTGCTTATGAGAGATGAAGCTGGAGTGATGGGTCATGCTTGGTATAGAACCAAGAACCATGGTTCTGTGAAACATAACATTTCTAAATATACCTTCATTCAAACACATTTCCTTGATACCAAGTAATGTGCTGGATGACAGAGAAATGCTCAAGATTAATACCTGTCATATTCATGGAATCTTTCAGAGTAAGAATATGAGCATAAGCACACATAATATAATGCAATAAGTGTTTCTGGTAGATTTTGAGATAAGTACAAGTTATTTTAGCTCACTGGAGAGGGTCTTTCTGAGGCTGCCTGTGACCTCTAGAGAAAACAACAGTAAGTATGGCTATGATAGGAACATGACATCAGTTGGACACAAATTCTATCTATATTTTAATAACATCTGTCTTGTAACTTTATAAATTGTTACTTATTTAACTTCATTTTTAGCCTCATTAATGCACGATTTACATCTAATCAAGTTGACTCCTAAGTGCTATTGCTCTATGAATTTTAGCCAACATATTCAGCCGTATACAGCCAAGATATAAAACAGTTCATTCCATTTTTATGTCAGCCATACAAAGGAAGCTTTGATGAGGGAGGTAATGATGAAAGAACTTAAGCCTCTTAGTTTTTCAAAGGTCATTTAATTAATAAAATTTGGAGGTAAATTCTGAGGAGAAAATAACTTGACATGTTCCAAGTACAGAAGTAGATAGTCTTCTAGGTCTTCTTGCAAAGTAGGAATGGGTAAGAGAAGAATTTGGAAATGTACATTAATGCAAAGATCAAACATCATCACTCTTTTGGGTATCATGTTTGGGTTTTTACAAAATCTGTAAAGAAGCCTTTATTGAAATCAAGTAAATGGCTTCTTATGGCTTCAAAAGTAATTTCATCTTGAAATCTTATAAAATTATACTAAGATATGTTGACTGTTTAATTTATGTTGATTTTGTTTAGATTATGTTATTTTTCCAAAGTTGTTAAAGTCATTTAGAATCATGTTTTCTCCAAATCTATTTTGTCACATAAGTCCTTTTGTCTATTTATTTATTCATCATTGACTAACTTCCTTACTGAAGATTAGTTCCCAAAGAGCAGCAGTAGTGCTTCAAGCCCTTTGACTTCCGATCTTAGGGTTCTGCCTAGGACATACTCTATGATAACATTTGCATAATAAAGAATACAAAGTAAAACCATTGATTTGAAACAAATCTTAGTTGTCATCTTATATAGAAGGTTGCAAACATTGTCTTTAGAGATCCAGACAGTAAGTCTTTTAGGCTTTTACACACGACCTGCATTACAACAACAACAACTCAATTCTTCCATATGTATGGTCTTGCAGTAGAATTTATTCATAAAATAAGCTCAGTTTCTGATTGATCAAATATTCAGGGTATGCTAACTCCCTTATGTGTCTGTATGGGCTACATTATATGGTGTCAACAAACAATTCCTTAATCTCAATGCTTTGCAAAGAGGAGTGCTTCTTTCTTACTTTATGATAGATACAAAGCTCAGTAGGATTCCTTCCCTCTGGTGCTTCTATGTGGAAGACTGTTGGTCTTGTGATAAGAGAAACCGATTGATTCACATGTTGATTCTTACTGTCTTATTTTGGAATTGACATATCTCTTTGAACTTGATCAAAACATTCCATATGAATGTCTCAGATCAGAGGTTGACATATTATATTAAAGAGGGGGCTAACATGGAAGGGTGCAACATGAGTTAATGATAACTTAGCCTATTACTTGTCATTTGATAACTCAGTCTACTGAATGGAATTTGGATCTTGTCATTAGGTTAAATGTTTTCACCATGTTATTATTCAGCATTGCTTCTGTACTTCAATGGCACAGAGTTTCCTATCCTTGAGAATATCCTTGAGAATTCATATCAAGGAATTCTGATTCATTCTTCCAACCTCCTGGCAGTAAAATAATTCAGTTATATTACCCTGTGATTGATCTACCTTTATTTTTCACCTAAAGGTTCAAAGTCTATACCCCTAAGATCCTGGAGCTTAGATGATGGTCATCACAAGCACAACACATTACTCTTACCAGGAGGTGGCATGTCCTAATTCTTGCACCCAAGGAGATAGAACCCACCCTTTTCTCCCCCAGGTAGCTGCCTGTCTTCATTTCCCAGAGTGTAAATGACCCATCCCAGAGACAGGGCTGAACTTCTGAATGAGATCATAGCCTTTTCGCCCTTTCTGCACAGTTTCACTAGGTGAATTATTGTCTTATTTTCATTCCACTCCAATGAGCTGTCAGCAATGGATACTGTAATTCACAGCAATAGAAACACAAACAGATGGGTAATTGACCTGCGTGCCTTCATTACACTGGAGTTCAGCGTGGCTGTGTAAGCCATAAAGTCCTCTATCTGCCAATATGAAATCCCCCGGCTTTCACAGAGAAGAGAATCAGGCTCATGTTTTGCAAAAGGTGCTGTCCTTGTTGTTGTTCGTCCCACCTTGTGCATTTCAGAAATGGACAGGATTTGACAGGCAGAACTTAGCAGGTACAAGACAACATCTGGGACTCCTGTAGGGCTTTGAGATACCCACAGGGGGGCACATTTGATGCAAGGACAGAACAGAAAATATTTATGTACAACCAAAATAGAGCCTATATTTGTTCCCTCTTCCTCTTGGCACTGTAAGAGATCATGAATTTAATAGCAAGTGAAATGGGTCAGAAAAGAGAACTGTCAATCAAAAGTAGGTTGGCTTTGATAATTAGGATGCAGAATAAGATAAAGCAAATGTAAGAAATCCCAACCGATGATGGAAGCTTAAACAAGACTTAGAATCATTTACACTCTGACCAGCATTCAATCAATGCCTGCCCTATGTGGTGGCATTTGCAGCTAGTCTTCTTTGTCAATTCACATTATGCTTCTGGCTTCAAAACCTATTCTAGGGGCTGGAGAAATGGCTCAGCAGTTAAGAGTGCTTACCACTCTTGCAGTGGACCAGAGTTTGGTTCACAGCAATTACATGGGACCTCACAACTCTTTGAAACTATTCTGACCTCCTCAGGCACCTGCATGCATGTAGAGCACATACACACTTTCAGTCACATGTATATACAAACAAAAATTAGAGTATGTCAGTATGTTTCAAAAAACCACCCATACTCAAGTCTTCCACAATTGCTATTTCCAATCTGATTGTCTTGAACCCTCATAATAAAACAATGAAATGTTCACTATTTGTTACTATGTGTTAATAAACATTGCCAAGCACAATGGTGCTTTAAAGTTTTAATCATCTACCTAAGTTTCAAATTCTTTATTATTGAATTTCTTGCTTTAGTTTTAAATCTGCAAATTTCCTTTTTCTTTTCTTTTCTCTTCTTCTTTTTTTTTTTTTAAAGTTTTCCAAGTCAAGTTTTCTGTGTGTCCCTGGCTGTCTTGAAACTCTTCGTGTAGACCAGGCTGGCCTTGAACACTGAGAAATCTGCTTGCCTCTGCCTCCCGAGTGCTAGGAATAAAGGCATGCACCACCAACACCTGACCCCCTCTCTGTTTCTTTTTTTTTTCAGAGAGAGCATATATTAAATGTATTAAAATACTTTATTCTTTTAATCAGCAATTCTACATATACTACTTAAAAACTGAAGACAATGGGGTAAGAGGAACTTAGAAGAGCAAGAATCAGAAATGACAATTTGCTACATCTTTTATGTCTTTAGTGAAATGTCAGCTTATGTTGGGTCTTCTATCCAAAAATTAGATCTCCCACCAGCTACACCTAGCATGGTTAGCTGAATCAGGTTCCTGATTGATAAAGCAATACTAACAACACCGGCAACGTGTTGCAGTTCTTAGGGGATCTGCTTAGAGTCCCTTCACATTCCTGTGTTCCTTAAATGTCCCTTAACCATTGAAACTCCACAACTCTGGAATCTCCATTTATCTTTCTGTATCTCAGAATACTGATCCATGGAGACAAGGATTTTCACCACTGTTGCTTTAAGAAATCTTTGCCTTCTAAGGAGCTCAGATCTCATCATTGACATTCTTTCCTTCAGTTTTCATCTAAGACACAAGAACATTTTTCTCTGTTAAGGACTTTTGAGGAAGTAAACAATAAAGTGAAATAAGCATTGATCAGAAGGTGAGGTAAGGGCTAGTGTGGTTATCAACTGGAGCTTATGTTGCCTGGGGCCCATGCCTATGCTGTTCCCACTTTCTAGGCTCTTCTTCCTGTGGACTCCTTAACTCCCCTGTCTGCTTATCCATCATTAGACATTTTCCAAGGAGGGCTCTAGTTTGGCTCTGGTAGTGGGTAATATTTTGAATTGTGATAAATGAAGGAAGCCTGCACACTTAATTATGTCAGTGCCTTAGAAAGCTTGAGTTATCTAGCTTTCTAAGATGCTAGAGGGTAGGTAGCTCATCCAAATGAGATCTATTTGTCACAGTCTTGGCACTGTACAGTCCAGAATCAAGATACTATAGGATCTGCTAAGGATCTGAATTCTGACTTGCAGATAGCTACCCTGTTACCAAGTAAGTGTCCACATGGCCTTTCCTTTGTATGAACTCAGCAACTTAGTGAGATAGAGAGAGATTACCATTGTCTTCTTGACCTTCTGAGCTTAACCTCCCAGAGGCCCCATCTTCTAACAGAAGTATTTTGTTAGAAGTTAAGGATTCAACATGAACTCGAGGAAGACATGGACTTTTGGGTCATAAAACTCACATTGTGAGTTCTGTGTTGTTTAATCTTCTTTCTTCCTTAACTAGTGAGTACTGGAAAGCAACAACATAAATTACATTTCAAAGAATCTAATACACTGCCAGATTGCTCTGTACTGGACCTATAGTGGAACACAGTTTACACTTTGCATAAGTCCTTTTTGACTGCAGGGGCAGAACCCTCATGTATTTCTGAATGGTCCAAATACTCAGATTTAAATAGTAATTCTGTTATTTTAGCTGTGGGGCTTTGGGCAGATCAACTATCTTTGGAGTTCTAGTATTCCCAAAGACTAGTAGATGAACATCTTCAGTGGGATGAAGAAGAGAACTGATGAGTATCAGGAGCCTGAACTGGGCATGGCTTAACTTGTGGATCTGTAAGAAACATATAGCCCTTTTCCTCCCAATATCTGCTTTTTATTTTTGCAGATGGAAATCAAACACGTTAATAACATAATCTAAATCAACACATTAACTAGTAGGGCAAACAACAATGGCATTTGAACCAATAATGTGGGAGGATCTATGTTTTGGGAAAAGGGAGACAGACTGAGATCTGAGGAATAGTTATTCTAGACATTGGACAGGGCAAGAACAAAGACTACAAGAGGAACAAGACTGGCACATTGGCAGGACTCTGCCCCTCCAAAGGGCAGTGTGTATAGTATGATGCAAGTAAAGAGGAGAACCTTAGGAGATAAAGAAGGGGCAAAGGCATAGCAATACAGTATGCTGCAGCAAAAGAATTGAAGAATTTTAGTGCAGAGTTCCTGTAAAATACAAAACACATTATGTGATGGATGGATGGATGGATAATAAGCTTCTGGGTAAGGTGAGTGCACTGAGAAGGAAGAGGCAAGTGTCAGGAAAAGCAGGAAGTTTTCTTGGGCACTTGCACCTGCCTGTGCATTGCACACATTCATGACGGCACATCACAACATTGCCCTTCAAACCATAGCCAGACCTGAATAAAAATTAATGAGATTAAAGGGAAAATATTCCATATGTTCAGCGTGGGCATGGTGGTGTTCAAATGTAACACTCAACTATTGCCTTCCCGTGTTTGTGAGGCAAAATTTACATGCTTGGCAATAAAAAAAAAAGTGCCCTTTTCTCTCATTCTCTCATTCTCTCATTCTCTCATTCTCTCTCTCTCTCTCTCTCTCTCTCTCTCTCTCTCTCTCTCTCTCTGTGTGTGTGTGTCTGTGTGTGTGTGTCTGTCTGTCTGTCTCTATTTCTGTCTATCTCTTTCTGTGTCTCTCTGTCTCTCTCTGTGTTTGTGTGTGTGTTGGAGAGGGAGTGTTTTGGGAACCATGGAGATAGAATATTCCACTCCAGCCGGCAGCTGTATATCTTTCAAAAAGTGCTTCCACAGGCCAAATCCCCCTCCAAATTATTTATGACTCCCATTGAAGCTAGCGGGACTCAGGCGCCAATCTAGGGGGTCAGCAATGGCCTTCTTTGTTGGACAGGGGTCACTGGGAGACGACTCTGGCTGTGACTGCTGTGTGAACCTCCGCTGCCGTAGAAATGGTTGTGTAACTTTAAACAGTAATGACATTTTGCAGAAAAGTGCTTTTTAATTGCTATGTCTTCATTATTCTCTTTTGAAATTTGCCCAGGAGATTCTGCCTCTGAGACAGCTCGGCATGTTCTGAGTTTCCATTTTTAAAGAGCAGCCAGTGTTCTGTTTCAGTTGCTCTGAGAAAACCCCCAACCCTAAATTTCATCTGTTTTCAGTTGCACTAAATGGGGTAGGTAATACTGCCTTTTGTATCCTTGCCAAACGGAGAAATGATTTGATGCAATTTTCTAAAAATGCTCTCCCCAAATTCCTTTTGGGTTAAGACCAAGAATAGAATATCCTATCCCCTACAAAAGGAAGAAATAAAGTGATGAGTTGTCTGAAAAAAATAAGACTGAGAATATAGTCAGTAGAGTTCCTTTAAGCAACAGAAATGTAACCCCAATCCATAGACACAGTTGCCTATAGGGATCAGCTAAAAATAAATTTTGCTTTGGAGGAGAAACGGTGACAGAAATGAAGTAACTCAATAATGCACACTCTAAAGAACTGCAAACTTGCTTTGGAAAGGACTTTATAGCTGGTTTGTGCTTCCCAGCCTTTGCTGTTTCCATCACCTTATTCTGTACAGAAGCCCTGTGCCCAATCACTTGCTCTCATGTGGATGCCTTGCTCAGGGACAAGGACTTTTTCTACTTTCACACAGACCACTGTCCAGCTTCATAGCTTTCCCAGAATGCCTTCTAAGTAATGTTGTGTATGCACACAAAACAGTCTTCTGGTTCAGTAGGCAGAAAGTCCAAACCACCTCCTTGTGAAAGCTGTGCAGACAATTAACGATTCCCTTTGGAATATACCGGCTGCTATTTTTCCTTTTACATGCTGAAGTTTTGATTGAAGCGTTAGGTATTTCATCAGAGGAAGGAGAACATCATCACCACTATAGTCTCCCTTAGCAGCCGTTTCTTCACATCCAAAACAGGAGCTGGGCTGACAAGATGGCTCAGTGGGTAAAGATGCTTGCTGTCAGGCCTGATGACCCAAGTTCAAACCCTGGGACCCACATGATGGAAAGAGAGAATCAATACTGCAAGTTATCCTTCAACCTCCACACATATATTGTGGCAGGAGATATATATATATATATATATATATATATATATATATATATATATATATATATATATACACAAAAATACACAAACTATGTAAATTAAGTAAGGAAGTAAGCATATAAGTAAAAATGGGAATTGATAATTCAGTGTGTGTGTGTGTGTGTGTGTGTATCCATGTGTATGTGCGTGCATGCATGCCAGGAAATGTTCCATACAATTTATAGACATCTTTACTTTATTCCTCTAGATATAATGTAGCTACTATCAGTATCTCCATTTGGAAATAAGAGAAAGTGCATCTTTAGAGAGAGGATGAATAAATTCCTTGAGATAATTTTGGCATGGAACTCAGTGACCAGCTCTTCATGTGGACTGTGGCTTCATGCTATAGAAATACTGAGATTCATCTACATCTCTTTCTTACAGGGCCCTCAGCAAATTCTACTGTGTAGTTTCCATATGAGGACCAAATGGTAGAATAGAAATCTATTGTATATATAACCATAATAATGGCATATATTACATATAATCTGAATGCATAAGACAAAAGTCTATAAACATAACTGAAAAATTGAAATTGAAAAAAAAGGTTTTAAAAAATGCTGCATTTATTCACCAAATCAAGAGTAAGCAGTACTGAAGTATAGCCATGAAGCATAAGTGATTAAGAAAAAAATATCTAAAAAAGAATATAGCCCCTTGTTTACAAAGTTAAAGGTAAAGTCATTACTTCTATATATGCTAGAGGCTACAATTATTAGCAGCCCAAGAAAAAGTGAAGGGAACTGTCCTGGACATTAATTGTTGGTCCAAACTTGCCCTTCTTTCTGGCTGTCATAGGCTGAAGCATCCACTTGGCTGATATTTCCAGGTTTCAGCATGCTGTGCTGGCCCAGATAAACCCTCTCCATTTTGCACTCTAAAGATTAAGATTCTGATTATTCAAATATAGAGAGACGATCATAAGATCTAGTCAAGGGTGCTCACCATGTACCCATGAATTAGCCACTTTGCCTTAGTGTTCCTTTGGCCTTCTTTATTAGAGCAAATAGGAGAAAGTTAGTATCTAGGATGTCTTTTTTTTTCCCACCAATCTTTTGGTTTTATAATACATACCCTATTTAATATTTCCCTTTAAATATATCATTCTCATCCTTGAGAAACTCCAAATGTGTATTCAATGAGCCACATGGTAAATATACAATCTATAGTCTGTAATAAATTATTTCCTACCTCTGGCCTCTGAAGCTCTCTCAGTCAGTTTTCCTAGTACACTATACCCCTATCCATCCCACTTTGCTTCATGCAGTGGAACCTTCCAGATGCACTTATTACATCTTTCCTCATTCTGCTATTTTTTAATAGTGGTTGTCTCTTATGTACTTTCCAACAACCCCAGATTCTTTCCCCTGTAGAAAGCTGTCCTTACTCCTGACTTTTCTGTGTCTGTTTCTGCTTTAGACCTGTAAGCCATGTTAGGAAGGTGTGTGTCCACATCTGCCTCTGCTGATATTGCAAATATGCTTTATTAAAAAGTCCTGCTGGCCATGGTCACATGCACTTTTAATCCCAGCACTTAGGAAGCAGAGGGAAGCCGATCTCTGTGAGTGTGAGTTCGAGGCCAATGTGGTCTACATAATGAGTAACAGGACAGCCATTCAAAAAAATAAAAACAAAATTAAATCCTTATACATTTACTGGCTAGCTCAGGACTCTTTATAACTAGAGTTCATAAATATTTCAAGAAAGGAAAAGAAAATAAATGAAGAACATAAAGAAAGATAAACAATAATGTTATGCATTCAAGAAGAGTTTTCTCCCCAAATAGAAATAGCATATATCAGAGCATCTCCGGTCTTACTACTAACATAACTGAGCAAGCAGTGGTTGCATTTTCCAGAGTACCCAGGTCATGGCCTGAGACGTTGAATCATAAGTGATAAAATTGAAGGTCCCACTGTCTGTGGCCCATCTATATCTAAGTAGGCTTTTGAAATATTTTGCTTCCAATGCACAGGGAGAGACCTTGTTGTGTTGCATTTTTGTCACCTTTGGAGGCTGTTAATAAAACACCTCTTTACTCTTTCTGATTCTCTCTTCTTGCTATTTTTAACTAGGTCTTCAGATAATCTTCCCACAGTATCTGCAAGAGAAGTTTGTTCAGTCGGCTTTGAGCTACATCATGTGCAATGGTGAAGGAGAGTACGTCTGTCAGAACAGCCAATGTCGCTGCCAGTGTGCCGAGGAGTTCCCACAGTGCAACTGTCCCATTACCGACATCCAGATCATGGAGTTCACGCTGGCTAACATGGCCAAAGCCTGGACTGAAGCTTACAAGGACCTGGAGAATTCAGGTACACAGACTACTAGCATGAATACCCCTGGCCAAGTTAAGACTTCTGTGGAGGGAAATAGAATAATGGCACTTGGTCCTATTGGAAGCTTCAGGATCAGGTATAGTAGTCCTCATAGATGAAACAAATGTTCAGTCTCCACAGAATGAAACAGTAGACATCATAAAACATTATGCTTATATGATATGTATATATCTCTGTTGGACTCAGATGACAAAGTAAGACTGAAAAGACACCTCTGCAGAGTAGAGAGTCAGAGGGCACTGTATTTATTCCTGAGTCTCTGTTTATGTATAAATATGTGTATGTACACAAGTATGTATAAGGATGAATTAATGAATGAGCACACATAAGTATATAAATATATATGTCTGTCTATATATGATATATATGCACATACATAACTACATGTGTATATATGTGTCTATAGTGAGATATAATCATGTAGATATTCAAAGATCATACAGACTACCAAAATTGAAAGTTACTTTTCTGATAATTTATCTATTTCTTGCATTTCTTAGTTCAGACTAATGAGTTACAGGGGAAGAAAGTCAGTTATCCAATGTCATGAGGGGGTAAGGTCTAAAGTTAGATCTTAGCATTCTTGGAACTTTGAATCTGTCAGAAATTAATTATATAACCATGTAAGAGTTGAAAATGATTATGGCATTTCAAGTGTCCACGAGTGAGGGTGGGGAGCAGCTGGCATGGTGATATAGAGATGGAGTCAGTGTGACCAGTAAAGTCATGTGTGGCTATGTTGAAAAAGAAAGATAGTTTAATGTCCTGTGCTTCAGAGAGGCAGTTCTCAGGTTACCTAGAAGTGATAATCCCAAGTAGATTAGAGAGCAGAAGCAGAAATGCACAGAAAGGCTGACCTTAGGAGGGGAATTGACAGAACTAGATTCTAGTTGTCTCAGAGAGTTGAATAAAAAAGGGATTGAAGTGATGTCCAGGACCTTTGCTTAGAGACACATATTAAATAACTTCATGGTTGTTAGTGTTCTTCAGCTGAACTAGAACACCCAAAAAATTGTTGAAATCAAGAAAATATAGTCAGTTTTAGACAGAATAAGTTTAAGAATCGTTAAGAATTCCAAGAAGTGCTGGGCAGTGGTGGTGCACACCTTTAATCTCAGCACTCAGGAGGCAGAGCCAGGCAGATCTCTCTGAGTTCAAGGCCAGCCTGGTCTACAGAGTGAGATCTAGGACAGAAACCAAAACAACACAGAGAAACCCTGTCTCAAAAAAAAAGAAGGAAATAAATAAAAGGAAAGGAAATGAAAATAAAAAAGAATTCCAAGAAGTGTCAGAAAGATATAGTAAGCTTATAATACATACTTTAACATCTGTTAAATGAATAAACTCATCAGTGGAGCAGCACAATTTTAAAACATCTTTATAAATGTTTTCTCTGTTACAACTACACGAGACCAAGTGTGATGTGCCTTTCTAGGTAGCAGGAAGGACACCAAGTCTCAGAAGCTTCCTTGAGGTTACATACTTTGTAAATGACAGCATTGGTAATGGAGTCCCTGACTCCAAACCCAGTGTTCACAGCAGTCTTTTCAACTTATTAATTCTAGTCAACCTTGTAGGCCTGAGCTCCCTCATCTGATAAATGAGAGGTCATGTTTGCATTTTTAATATCTGAATTTATTTAAGTCTTTAGCCACAAAACACTTTGATCAAACAAAATCTTACCTCAGAGCCACTGTGTATCACAAACAAAAGCAGAGTTCTACAAAGCATCATTTAAAATGTCTGGTTGCCATGAACTTGAAGTCTACCACGTTGCCAGTGTCAGAGATGCTGCTTTTTCAGGGTTATGCAGCTTGTAGGGAACTACTTTGCATGCCTTATGAAATTTATCCATTAGTCTGTTTCAAATTCGGTGATCTTTAAAGCAGAGAGATCATGACAGAAGGGTATTACAGTGATTCTTGGCCCCAAACAAACAAAATGCATTTGACAGACTGCTTTTGCAGAGAAATGCTGCTAATTTCTAAAATTCCAAAAGAAATAAAGACTGTCTGCATCAGTAGTAAGGAGCCCTGTGAAGCTACTGTGAGTGGGTGAGTAATGGGGAAAAAAGTGAGAGTTGCAGAAACATGATAAATAGCTTGTCTTGCTCTTTTTCTTTATCAAGTATACATACCCATAGGTCTCCTACATATACCCCTCTGAAATAGCTTCTCAGTTTAATATAAATTCAACTGCTTTTTTTATTTATTTGTTCTAGCACTTATTCCTAATAACTCTGCCCCAGGAGGAGGAAATAATGGTTGTGGCTTCTTTGATGGCTTCACAATTTCCAAATTTGAATTAGATACTATTATGCCAATTTGACAGATGTGTAAACTGAGGTCTTGAGTGAATGAAGGTCCTGAAACTCT
Source organism: Peromyscus maniculatus bairdii (assembly GCF_049852395.1). Taxonomy (NCBI): domain Eukaryota; kingdom Metazoa; phylum Chordata; class Mammalia; order Rodentia; family Cricetidae; genus Peromyscus; species Peromyscus maniculatus. The sequence continues at coordinate 90,695,517 of NC_134853.1, read as the reverse complement.
TCAATGGTCAATATGAGATCTGAATTCTTGTATATTGGAATATCTGTCATATAGTTTCTAAAGGTCTGGTTCAGAATTTTTGTCTTTAGAAAGTCCCCCCCTTCCCCCCCGCCCAGTATGCTAAGCCTCAAGGTCACCTTCCTTGTGTTGAGAAGAAGCATAATATGTTGAATGAAAGAATATATTCTGGAACAAGGCTGCAGTTTTAATTGAACTGGTTACTGGCCATTGACCCTGTGCAAGTTAGCTACCTGCTTTGTGTCCAGCCTCTGTAGAGTGGGAGTGCTACAGATAATATACCTCATAGGTTTGCTGTAAAGATCCTTCATGAGTTCTAAGTGCTTAGGACTGGATTTGGTATTTTTTGAAAGCTGCAACTACTCCTTATATAAATAAAGTGAATGTATGGACAGGAGTGAAATTCCCTTGCATTTTTTTGTAGCATGAAATAAAATTCTTAAGCGGCAACAATGATTTTTAAGCCTTTACTTGCAAAATGATCCATACTATGCTTCACTTCCCCCCAGTTGAGAAAAACACGGGGAAAGGATAATGTGGCTGAGAAAGTGTCCAAGTAGATAAGAGCAATTCAGATTTTATACTTGGCTCTTGAGGCTCTCTGTCTGTGTTATCTTTAAAAAAAAAAATCACCGTGTCATTCTGGACTTTAGTTTCCTTAACGTATATGTGGAACAAGAAAGATGAGCTAGGTGATTTCTAAGCCTGTGTCAAACCGTAGTCTGAGATGATGCTCAGAAGCTCAAATATTAGGAACTAGGGCACAAACTTTTACCAAGGGGACCCCTTAACATCTCTTAAATTATAGTTTCCCAGCACTGGAGATAATGTCACATGGTTTACACCCAGGACTTCAAATAACAGTTGGATCAGGAGTACAGAGTTTCACTTCCTTCAGCTCTCCAGCCAGCCTACGGTTACATCAAAGAGAAAGATTCAGTTGGGTGCTAATATGTTTTTAACACCATTCTAGATCTACTATTTCAAATGGAAAGAAGGCTTGTGGACTTGATCACTTAGCAGGCAACAATATCTGACTAGGATTTATTAACATTGTTTTTCTCACATTTATTTTCACAGTTACAATTCTACCAAAAGCATGTAATACTGATTTTCTATGTAGATCGGATAAAAGCTTTTCAATTTTTACTTGAGGATAATAATTTGATTCAAAGGCACTGTTAAGAGTAAATAGGAAGAGGATGTATTGTAACCTGGCATCCCAATGCTGGAAGTTTGGGAAGACATATCTTAAATATAGATGCCTCATACAGGTAGCCTCCAGTGGAGATACAATGTTAGTAGCACAGCAGACTATGGAGTGTTATACTGGCCTCAGACAAATTGTGTGATCTTTCATTGGCAGATGAAGCTAAGTGTCAGGAGGGGAATTCAGGAATGACCAAAAACCAATTTGTGTGCTTTTTCCTGGGGAAGACTATTTCTCCTGCTCTCAGCATTCCTTAGTTGCCTGTCATTCTTTATGTGGGGTTGAGGCTTAATGGTCTTCCCCCTGTCCACATATCTGGTGTGTCCTTGTTCAACTCACATTTATTCTATCATATGGGTGTGACTTCTGCCAGTTCTAGGAGGCACACTATCATAGTAAATGCCCTGATCTTCTGGCTCTATCTTTCTAGCCCGTGTTCCTAAATGGGTGTGGGAGTAGTTGGGTAGAAGTAACCACTGAGACTGGGTTCCACAACTCTGTATTCTGATTGATTGTGATAGTCTGTGGTGGTCTGTCGCAAAGACCAGTTTCCTTAATGAGGGGTAAGGACTACACTTATATCTGAAGATTTAGAGGTAGGAGCCTCTGATGAAATAGAACATGTGACTTTTGACTTCACTCAATATATTTTCTAGTTCCCTCCATTTACCTGAAAATTCATGATTTTTATTTTCTTTATGCAGAATAAATAGTATTCCATGGTGTATATGTACCACATTTTCATTGTCCCTTTGTTGGCTGAAGGACATTTATGTTGTTTCCATTTCCAAGGTGTTATAAAGAGAGCAGGGGAAAGAAGTAAGAGAACTAAAATGTAAAGAAGGACTTCAGATATTGGCTGTCAAGCTCACCCCTTCTCTCCTGACTTTTGTCTCTTGTCAGATGAGTTTAAGTCATTTATGAAGCGTCTCCCAAGCAACCACTTCCTGACCATTGGTAGCATCCACCAGCACTGGGGTAATGACTGGGATCTGCAGAGCCGTTACAAGCTCCTGCAGAGTGCCACTGAGGCTCAGAGGCAGAAGATCCAGCGCACTGCCCGCAAGCTCTTTGGTCTCAGCGTGCGCTGTCGCCACAATCCCAACCACCAGCTGCCTAGAGAGAGGTATGAGCTCCTACTACTCCATCTCTACAATGCTCTCCACCCCCATTTCTGAGTGTCAGTTTGCACACTCTCTGACAGTAGAAGGATATGTGCTGCAGGTAGCATATTTGGGACTCTAAGCAAAGTAGTCCATGATATTGACCAACAATGTTCCTGACTGCATTTGGTTCTTGCAACATTGAATTTCACATGCTTCCTATATACACCATTGAACTTCTGTATCTATGGGTTCTTCACCTACAGTTTAACTAATAATCAGATTGAAATTATCAAACAAAAGTTGGGTGTCTACTACAAATGCTTAGATTTATTTTTTAGTCATTTTCTCCAAACCATATAATACAATGAGTTTCATTACATGAAGAATTATAAGTACCCTGGAGATGATCTAAAATACAGAGGAAGATGTGCATGGGTTGCATGTAAATGCTACCTTCACTTTATTAAAGGATTTTGCACATCCATTGATTTGGGCATCTCTGTGAAAAGTCTGGAAATCAGTTTCCCAATAATAAGAAAGAAAATTGGGCCATGAAGTTCAGATCTGCATTGTTTGTGCTATTTCTGTCCTGTCTGACTAAGGGATACCTCCAACACTGGTCCCAGCAACTATATGGTACCATTTTGGTTACTTAAAATGCAATATCTGTACAATTTACAAGTACTTGGTTATGAAGATTTTCACCTGTTCTTAATGGTAAAGAAAATGGGCTAACTAATTTATCAGTCAATTTATGTAATCGAGGGCATTTGATCAGGGTCTAGAGTGGAATAGAACAAATGTAGCACCAAGTGGTGGAAGTTTTAAAGATCAGCCCAGCCACCCGAGTATATGATTCTATCCAGAGGTCCAGTGCCTCATTAAGGTCAGAGTTGCTTCCTTTGCCCAGTCTGGTTCTAACCTTGCCCTGTCTCTAATTTCCTCTGCTAGGCAGTGGTAAATGCAGGAATAGACAGACAGGATTTGCCCTTTCATAGAATTCTCACTTCTTCTTAGGGACATACCATGAGAAAACAGGATTCCTTCTTGGTTGGCCAAATTCCATTCTGCCAGGAAATTCATGATCTATCTGCAGTTGAGAAGTTTCTATCACAGTGTCTCCAGGGTTTCTATGAGGCTGTCAAAGGAGGGCGAGAAAGCAAGTTGGGAACATAGAGTTGAACTCAGGTGTGGAGCGTGAATCAGGCTCATTACCCTAATGCAGGCAGAACAGTTCTGTTTCCATTCATTTCTTATTGGGGGTAGGTCTTGCCTTTTATTTCATTCAGAGAAAAGAGATCCACTTAAAAAAAAAAACCTAAGACAAGTTTGGGGATAGGGAGATAGCTTAGTGTTTAAGGGTACGTTTTGCCCAGTGTTATTCAGTATTCGTACCCACTGAGCAAGCCAGTATCTGGCACACATATGTATCCTTAACTCTAATCAGGGTGGAGACAAGAATATTGAGACCTGCTGACCTCTGTCCTAGCTGAGAAAACACTAGCCTCCGGTCTCTCAAAGAGACAGAAAAAGAAGGGGATCCACTTTTGGCCTTTGCATGTATACACAAGTATGCACACCTTCAGGTGGTATACAGTAACACACACACACACACACACACACACACACACACACACACACACACACGAATACATCTTGAAAAATCAAGTCGGATTTATATAGCATGATCTGTGTTGGCCACATAACTTGTGTGTGTGTGTGTGTGTGTGTGTGTGTGTACAGATTCATATTCCTATTGTACAGTCCAGAAAACTGAAGTTCAGAGAGGTGAAGTCACTAGTCCAAAGCTACAGCTATAAATAACTGGTTCTCAAATGGGGTTGATTTTTTTGTCCTTGAGGAATATGTGGACATATACAAGGACATTTTTAATTGCCACGTGGAATGATGTTATATAGGACAGTCTCTAAACAAAATAATTATCTAGGTCCAAAAGTCACTGAGAATGAGATATAGCCAATCTGTTGTAAAACAAGTCAAAATGGCATTTAAATCTGTATTGGTCCTCTGCAGTGTCTGTTGTGCTAACACACAAGACAGGAAACAAAAAGCATTATATTCTTCTAGACGGTTCAAGCTACTTTTCCTAAATTGAAACTTTCTAATCACATTTTTCTACACTTATATCTAATGTTGCTTCCTCTGTGAAGTCTTTTGTGATTGCATACAAAAATGTTCCTCATTCTAAGGTCCCCTTTATCTAAAACCACTTTTTTAATGCACTTCTCTTTCTCCCCCATTATGACATGTATTCTTACATACCAGTGTGTGGTCATTTTTGTTTTTCCCAGACCCTCCAATTCTGAAGTCCATTCCATTGTTCCTAGTTTGTAATAACCACTTTGAGAGTGAAATCGATTCTTTTTTTTCCTGTCAGTTGCTGATGTGTTGCTGTACTGCTGAATCACAGACTTGGAAAAGGGTCTGTTCACAAATTGACTTCCCTGTTGCATGCAGCAGATGCCCAAGTGGCCACCAGAAGGGAGTCTCTGAAGTAGAATCATTTAGATTTATCAGGACTGTGCCAGGTGACCAGCCTCGGGCACTGTTTGGGGTTCACAAATGACTGCAGTCCACCACAGTGCTATGAAAAACAGTTCTTACAGCAGGACTGGGGAAAAGTTCAGTTGGGAATCGGAAAATAAAATTTACCACAGGTAGCTATTAGTTTGTAAAGGTTACTGCAGTTAAGTCCTATAGATTGGGTGACTTAAACAGTAGACACTTATCTTTTTATAATTTTAGTATCTAGAAGCTGCAACACAGGCTTTGGCAGGGCTGTTCCTTCTGATTAACTCTGTGGCTTGTCTCCTCCCTGTGCCCTCACACGATCTTTCACCCAGGTACATCTATGTCCTCATCTCTTCTGCTTTAGGATCACAGACATGTTGAATTAGCATCCATCCCTAATTAACTAATTTTAAACTAAAAATTGCCTCTGATGACAGTGATGTTCTTCAGTGCTGGGAAATCGAGACTTTTACATATGCATTTGTCAGGGAGGTTAGATAACCCAGCCCATAATATTCTAAAGCAATGGTTCTCAACCTTCTTAATGAAGCGACTCTTTAATACGGTTCCTCATGTTTTGGTGACACCCAACCATAAAATTATTTTGTTGCTACTTCATAACTGCAATTTTGCTACTGTTAAGAATCATAATATAAGGATATCTGATATGTGACCCCCAAAGGAGTCGAGACTCACAGGTTGAAAACCACTGCTCTCAAGGAAAAATGACTTGTGTCACATCTTTCGACCAAGAAACTGTGTGCCCTAAGACTGCCCAAACAGATGTAAATCTGAGCAAAGAGGTCAACATTTAGCCATTACAAGACTGCACATACATCTGTCAAATTTGTTGAGTGTCACTGAAGAAATTCCAAGTCCAAAGACCCTGGAGCAGCACATTAATTAAATGTGGAAAGAAATCTTCAGGGCATAGACCATCATTGGCACACTGGGTCTGGGGAAGAAACAAAGGGAAAGTGCCAGATGTGCATTAGAAGGGTTGGGGAACAGATGTGCATTAGAAGGATAAGGGAAGTAGGCACTGGGCTGTCAAGGAGCCTGAACTTGAATGATGAATTTCACTATGTATTAGTATGTATTAGTGAGGCTGTGGGATCTAGGACAAGTCACTTCCTCATTTTGAGCTCAGGTTTCCACAGCTGTGCCTTGAACTTTTTTTCTGCTTGTGGAAGTTGCCAAGTATGGATACCTAGAAATACCATACTGCTACTGGGACCTTTAAAGACAGCTCTGGGTGTTGGCCTGTCCTCCTGAAAAAAAGAAAATTTACCTTATTCCCGACATTCCTCCCACTCTCTCTAGGAGAGTGGCTGGAATCTACAATTGGCAAGTCACTTAGCTATATTCCTATATGGAGGCATGAATGCTGATACTGCCGAGAGTGGGAACATACAAAATGAGGCTCTGAAGCCTTCCCAGGGGAGCTGAACTTCCTTGGCCTGGCTGTGGGCTGCTTCCTGACATCTGAATCAGAGGCTTTAATGAGCATTTCTCAGAGTAGCAGGGCACCTCTCTGCCAAAGAGAAGTGTCAGACAGAGGTGAGAGCACTGAGAACCTTGAGCCACCTCTAGCTGAGAGAGTTTATGTTTGCAAATGAACTGATTGCTCAGCTTCAATTTGTCTGCTTGTTGAACTCCATAGGAGTTGAGTGCTCTGAGCAGGTGCTGTTATTGCAACAGGTGCCACTGAGATTTTTACTTGTCTCGCAGAGGTGTGGCATTGAGGCAGAATGGGGGAGGGAAAGAGCATAGAGCATTTGCTGTGCACAGATAGGTCAGAGTCAGGTCTGTCTGTCATCTCCCAGCCATCAAGCTTTATGTAAGTACCTGTCCCTCATTTGTGGCACTGGATAATGGCAATTGCCTTTAGGTTAAGAATGAGAATGAAGATTTTTAAAATTTAAAGACCTAGTAAAATACTTGACTGTAGTCAAATGGGGATGAGAATTCATTTAATATGTAAGTTCTATGTGCCTGGCATTCTCTTTTCTTACATGAATTAACTCCTTTTCTCATCACAGTTTCATGAAATAGGTACTGTTAGTATTCTCCTCTTACAGATAAAGCCACCGAGGCATAGGAGGTTTAGGAATGTGCCAAATGATTGCCCATCATTATTGATATTTCAAATGAGTCATTTACTTTTTGTGAGAGGTCAACTGTGGATATTTAGAACTTGAAAGTTTGTTTGCAGGCTATTAGGCAGAAGAGATGTTTTGGTTATCATTTTATGCAAAATAACCTACCGCAAAGCTTAATGTCTTAAAACAGTGCGTTGTCATCACTCATGATTGTGTAGGTCGACTTGGTACAGTTGGAGGGCTCTCATGTTGGCTGAAGCCAGTGTCCTTGGGTAACTTCCATCTGTGGACCTCCAAAGTAGCTATCTCCCAGAGCTGGCAGTTGAAGCTCACTGTCAGCTGGAGGCTCAGCTGGGGCTGTCAACTAGAGTGCTTACCCATGTCCTCTACATGTCATTTGGTCTTCTTGTAGCATGGCACCTGGTCTCTGAAAGGAACATGCTTAAAACAAAGGAAGTACTAAGATTTCTTCAGCCTAGACTTGACAGAGAGAAAGTATTCACTTCCATTATATAATATTGCATTAAATATTATGAGGATATTCTGGTTTTGAGATAAGTCACACAAAACTTCCCTGTCAGTCTCTTCTCCATTTGGCATGCCCACTACTTCAAGTAGTAGGATCTGGCACAAGGACCAGTTCACTGGGAGGATAGCACACAACATCCTCAGAACTTCTAACAAAACCTCAAACATGATGGGCACCTCATAAATACTTAGTTGAGTGGTGACCAATAGTCATATCCTGGAATTGGAATGGTTGGACCCCTTTCCTTGCACTAAGCACTTGATCTTGGAGGTGAATATGTCTTACTCATTTTGACAATTCCATAGCCTTGGATACAGTAAGCATGCCCAAACTGAAAGTCTGTCAAATCTGGGAGTCTTTTTTTTTTATTAGCAAATTTTGTTCTTTCACAATTTCATATTCGTACATTATTTTGATCTCTTATTCTCATTTTCTTCCTGTCCCTACCAAATCCTTCCACTTCCCAGGAATCTCTTTCCCTATTCACTAGTTTTAGCTTAGTTTCCTACATAATTTAACCAGAGCCATATATGTGATCCTGAATTTGCAACTAACCATTTGAGCCTGGGGGTTCACAAGTTAATACTTAGCTAGATACCATACTTCTCTTGTAGACAAATTTCTAAACAGTCTTATTAAATGAAAAACTCAGAGCCAAATACAAAGGTATAAGCCATAGAGATCAGAGCAATAGCCACCAACTAACCATAACTTACCACTTCGCCTTAGCTTCTCAAGAGAACTTCTTCCTGTCTAACCTGTGCCTTTATTGCCTTCCTGTTCTGCCTACTCATTGGCTATAAGCCCAGCCACATCACTTTCTCTTCACTGCCTGTCTATACAGACCTCCAGGTCTCTATAGTTGGTACTGGGATTAAAGGCTCATGTCACCATGCTTGGCTGTGTCCTTGAACACACAGAGACTCTGCCTGCCATGTGATCGGATTAAGGGCATATGCCACCACCACCTGACTTCTGTTTATGGCTCACTATGACCTCTGATCTCCAGGCAAAATTTATTTATTAACATACAAATAAAATATCACATTTCAGCACAAATAAAATATCACTACAATCTCGGTCTCTGTCTCTATCTCTGTCTCTCTCTGTCTCTCTCTCTGTCTCTCTCTCTTTCTCTCTCCCCCCCCCCAAATCTGTTGGTTGCCAACAGATCAGAAATATGTGGTAGGGCACCATGAGTCCTCTGTCACTTCATAGCTTACTGTTAGAAGGAACCAATTCCTGTGGACTCTGCAGTGATCATAATTCCTTTGATTCAGGGTTGCCATGGTTTTCTGTGTCTTGTTTAGAAGATGTTATTTTACAGATGCTCTTGCAATCCTACATATTTTACATCCTCTCTGTTCCCTTTTCTGAATTGTTTCTTGAGCCTTACAAGGGTGATGTAAATTTCTTGAATAGCGCTGAACCCTCAACCACTGTTTATTCTCAGCATCTTATGGAAACATGGGTCACTGCAAAATATTTCTGTTTTAGGCTGAGAATACCCTTTGTCTGTGGGTATAAACATAGGTATTTATTTCATGATATGACAATTGATCTAAGAAGCCATCTAATGTGCTCCTAAATCATGGGTTCTAGACCAGGTTTACAATATCAGACATAAGTTCCCTCTTGTTGAGTAAGCCCTCAAATCAATAAAGAAAGTAATTGGTTATCTCTATAACAGTGGTACCACCATTATACCAATAGACATATCTTTCCTGAATGGTTGTTCTTATTGTTCATAAAATTCACAACTGGCTTGTTGCATAATTGCCCCACATCAACCTGCATAGCACCATGGGATTAGGTACTATAAAAGACATTGACATTTAGTATTATTGGAGATCAATGTAACTATACCAGATAGGGAAAATAAGATCAATAATAATAATGGTGACAGAAATAATGTCAATAATAGTAGCAGTATACAACAGGAGCACCTAAGGTATTTAACGAGCAGGCAATTGTGTAGCAGATATTAGAAGTCATTATGTGCACAGATTTTGGCATCAGACTGCTTAGGACAAAATCCCATCTCTATTGCCATTTAGTGACTTTGTGATGAGTTACTGTCATTCTGTGCCTCAGTTTTCTTAAATGTAAAATGAAGCTAATAATATGCCTATGTCATAAAACTGTTCAGAGGATTTTTTACCCACATTAAAGACTAATAGTTACCTTGATGAGTAAAATTATCAATACAAGATAAAACTGACATTTTATCTATTAATTTCTTATAACATCATTATTACCCAATAATACTAAGTGCCGATAGTAAGGACATGTATTACATCTTATTCTCCTGCTATCTCTAGAAATAGGTACTGTTGAACCATTCTATAGACAAAAGGAACTGAAAAGCCAAGAGATATAATTACATTATTTTAGATACACCACAACTTAGCAGAAGGTTTATAATTATCATGTTAACTAACAAAATTTACCAGAGAGAAATGCTCCTTGGGCAGATATGAAAAAGCCCATATTACCTATGAAATGTGCAGTACAAAGAGAGACCAGTGTTGTGGTTGGGGTACTCTGGTTGCAATGCAGTGATGTCAAAGTCAGGGTTATAGCAACAGGATTTGAAGTGTGGTGGACATTAATTAAGTTTTACAGGTGTTGGTACTATGACTGAGACTCAGAAAAGGACTCTGTGATAAGCCTTGTGGTGATTTTTCAGTTGAGTCAAATTCTGAATCCTAAGCAAGAACTGGGCAAACACATTCTCTAGAGTAAAAAGAAGAGGCTTGGCTCAATGCAGGCTAAGGGAACAAATGTTTCCTGAGTGATTACCATCTTTATGGTTTTGGAAGTGCCAAGATAAATAATACCTATACCAGCATAAGGTCCAGTACATGAGCATAAGCAGATTGATTCTACACCCAGGCAAATGCCTTCTGGAATTTTTTCATGTGTGAAGTTCTATCTCAAGCTCTTGTTATGCTGTGGTACATTTTTGTTAATGCATAGGAGAGATGGTTCTCATTTCAGGTCTCAGTACTGAGGTTGGACGTATGAAGGAGAACAGAGGCCCATAGCAAAGCTTCATGTGACTTGTCTCAACCATAAGCAATCATTGTATTATGCAGTAAAAGAGAAGACAAGAGATTAATTTATTGCTAGATACTGAGACTTTTGATTCTTGGAGTTCTTCCCAAAAGCAGGGTCTCAATTTCAAAGACTATACTAAACTCAAACTTTCAGGAATCCTGCTTCTGCCTCTTGAATACTAGCATTGCAGACATGCACCACCATACCCAGCTCAGTTCTTGAGGGAATAATTGTGCTAAGTACAGGTTAGAATTTGTATGTGGACTACTTTAAGAGACAGAGCTGTGCAAGTAGGGTGGGCATGAATCCAAACTCAGAGAATAGAACAAGATTGAGTTAAGGAGCACTATAACATTGAACATTTAACACCTGTAATCATTCCCCAGTGTTAGTCAGTGTCCTATTACCCTAGCCTCCTACACTCATTTTACATTCCTACAAGGTACCACTAATCCATCTCTCTCTTTTTTTTTTTTTATGAATGAGGTCATTAAGGCACAGTGATGTTAAATTGCCTGGTAAAGACTTTTTTGCCAGGTAGGAGGCCAAGTCTACTATTATAACACTGGTACCATTCTATCCAGCTTTGAGGCAAGATGCTCAGAGTTATTTATACAGAATTTGTTTTCATTGCTGAGATTTGCTTCTTATTGCAAAAGGAAGAGGGAAGAAGTAATGCTGAGGAAATGCAGGGAGAAAAAAGTTGGAGTAAAAGAATTGGAAAAGTATGGAGGGAAGGAGGGAGAGAAGGAGGGAAGTAAAAAACAAAATCTACATAGCAGCCAGCCTCTCAGGAAATATGGAATTCAGGTGTCCTCTACGCAAAATTATAAGTGTTAACTGACCATCTGTTCTACCAGACTCATGCTAGTCTCTGGGAAGTAGTTAAAGATAAAAACAAAGCCCTTAAGGCATCACTGTCTATACTTGGTAGGGTATGAAGGACAGTATTTTGCAAATAAGGTATTTGAGCTCAAGTCATAGCTTTCAAACATGGTATGCAGATAGAGTAGGGAATAATCCCACCTCACTTTTTAACTAGAACAGAGCTGTTTTCTTTAAAGAATTTCTGAATTAAACTCATCTGTGAAAATAAGGTGATTTTTCTTGTTGTAAAATAGTTTGAAAACAATGGTGCTTAATTATCTCTGAGGTCCTTCCAAACTCTATGATAAATAACACTCAGAGTAATCATTCTATTCAGAAATATTGGTAGAAGGTCAGTAATTGAATCTTTGAGCAGAGATGCTCTCAGATAATGCTAATTAGTCAAATTTAATGAGTAACCTGTAGTTCAAACTAAAATCTGCTTTTGCCTGAATGTATAATGCCCTCTTAACTAAGTGTCCCAAATCTACTCTGATCACTTTTCAATTTGTATTCCCAGAAGTCATCAGAATTCTTACCTAAGAAGCAGATCCATTCCTGTCCCATCCCCACTTGAAGTCTTTGACAAATACTGATTGTATGGGAAAGACTGGAATTTTAAGGTGACCTACGGATCTGTAAAAACTGGCCTATGACAATCTCTCATATAATATATGTGTGTGTTATATGTATGTATATATGTTATATATAAAACATATATATTATAGTTTATACATTTTTTATTGTTTCAGTGGCAGTACCCACTAATTCAATTCACGAAATGCATGGCTGCAGCTTATTTTACAAGTAGCCTGGGACTATTCCTCCTATCTGGATGGTACCTAATTTTTGCCTTCCTGACAGTAGCCTCTATTTGCTCTTCAAATCTCAACTCAAGTAGTTCTTCCTCATGATCTTGTTCTTTCTACCAAATGTCTGTTTTGGATCCTGTTTCAGGTGGTTTCTTAGCATTCTAACTTTCTACTTGGATGGCAAATCATAGTTCACCATTATCCCATAATTTACTTACCAGTGTACAAGGCCATCATCACTTATATACAAGTATCTCTGTCAACATACTTTATCAATTTATTCTCAGAATTTCTTAGCATAGAACCTGTCACACAATAGTCATCTAGAAAACTTTTCAGTGAGTAAATAAATTGATTATGTTTTTTCTCAGAATGTGTCCAGAAGGGACACTGACATCATCCTGTCAAAACTGAATCTCTTCACGGTGTCAATGAGCTGTAATTTGTACATACACATTGAATATATTTGGATTGCATTTCCTTCCTCATGTATCATTGAAAAACTGAAGACCAAGTAAATTAAGTGAATTGGCCAAAGTCACTCAAAGACATATGAAGAAATCAAAGCTAAAATTAAGGGCCTTAGATTGATAATTCACACACTTCATTAAAATCAAAGCAGCTAGTGTAAATTGTTTTCCACCATTCAGGATCCAAATCTTGCTAAGTCTATTACTTTGGGAAACTCCTGTTGCACCAAATAAGAATAAAGGGAAAGAAAGAAGGAGGATGATAAAGGGAAGGATAAAAAGAGAAGGGGGAAGAGGAGAAAGAAGAAAGAGGAAAAGGAAGGTGAAGGAGAAGGAGGAGGACAGTAGTTTCACAAACTCTCTAAAGGACTATAAACAGGTATTTCAGAGCTTATTAAATTTAGCAAAATGAAGTGACATTCTTATCAGGTACAGATATTTGATGATGGTGTGACTTACATGCTATCATTACCTGATAGTTAAAGATGATTATATTGTGAAATAAAGCAGAATAATGACAGATTATTTATTGAGGGCATGCAGCATAATTATTTGCATTTCCCAAATACTCTGGGTCTTTGGTTTATTTTTATTTCTGGCCTTGACCTGGTAGTGCAGGCCATAGCCAAGCACAAGTAATTATACACTGTTGATATAAAAATCTCTTGGAGGCGTTGTCTCAGACTCTAGTCCTGGAGCCTTAGCTTTTGAACCCTTGTCAGCTTTTAGCATGCTTTTTATTCTATTCAGTGTTTAATTGGTGTTGGTGGAAAGATTCTGGCCACCAGAATAATTATTATCCCAGTTCCACCAACTCTTTATCCACACTGTTTGCACCCTTCTCTCTGAACTTCCTTATCTCTGGACAGAATCTCCACAGATTCCTGCAGTGGGACACAGAGCTTTGGGTTCTTATATTTTATTGAACTCAAGCTAGTTTTCAACTTATTGTAATACAACAGTCTAGGTAGGCTATGCTACTTATTAGATGTGTGACCTTCAGAAGTCTCTAAATCTCCCTGAGTCCTCTGAAGTCAGGATAAGAACAGGTACCACACAGAGTCAGTGTCCCAGTAAAATTATATGACAACTCTCTGTAACCTGTAAAGAAATATGAGGATGTAATATGAACATAATCAAGAGCAGAGCAATAGTTATTCCTAGAACAGTGATTCCCAACCTTCCTAATGACGTGACCCTTTAATACAGTTCCTCATGTTGTGGTGAAGTTATTTCATTGCCACTACATAAGTCTAATTTTGCTACCATTATGAATTGTAATGTAAATATCTGATGCAGGATATTTATGTGACCCTGAGGTATCATGACCCATAGGTTAAGAAACATTACCTAGAACATGGCTAGAGATGCAATTTCTTCTTCTATGATGTGGTTATTTCTTTTGTATAAGGTAAAATGTGAACCTAGCAAGGTGTAATCCTATAATGAAGATGAGCTAGAAGTTTGGATTCTGAGTCCTGCAGATTTTGACAGGCCAAGATATATGACTGCCATTTACTCTCAATGTAAGCTTGGCTCAGTATTCACATGCTCAAATTTCAGTTGTGGTGATGGATGTAAAACTATGCTCTTATCCTCGATTCCAGTGATAGAGCATTTAATGTAGCATGTTTAGCACATGGCAAATAGATAGATAGATAGATAGATAGATAGATAGATAGATAGATAGATAGATAGATAGATAGATAGATAGATAGATGATAGATAGATAGATAAAATAAATAGATAAATGAATGAATGAATTAGTGAATGAATGAAGTGAGGCTTTTGACCAGATCAAGATAGAGTGCAAAAGTTGTTAGTTAATTGGAAAAGAAGTAGAAGAGTAGAAATAAAATTGAGTTGAAGAGATGCATGCATGTTATACACATGTTCTACAATGTGTACATTGCTATATTTAATGAATAATTTTATTCTAATTTATAATGTATAGTCCCTGTCACTCTTTAGTAAATTGAGTGTTTATTTGGTCCGATATACTGCAAACTTCATTGCGCAAATCATACTCACAATTATGCAAGATTTCCTATTTTAGTTTATTCAATTTAGACTCATATAAAACAGTTTAAATAATGTTTTTAGAATTTTTATGAACTCTCCAAATCTTTCTCAGTTATTAATTCTTTATTTAAATTAATGGCCATTATTGTTAGTAACTGGTCTATATCAAATTTTGCTGCATAGTTCAAATGAGTTTTCCATAGGGGAAAATGCAACTCAAATATCATTGATTTATTTTATTATTATCTCTATAATGTCATGATACATCTTATGTAAGCAGATCCAAAACAAAGCAGTCAAGAGTGGTCTGATTGGCATGGGCATCCTTTGCCTTAATATCTGATGGAAGAGATTTAATTTTTTGGAAGTAACTTTCATGAAGGTCAACTATGAAAGCCTTTCCTACTGGAGGTAGTCACTTTTATTCTAAGTTCTTTTTTTGTAATATTTTAAATGATATTTTTATTAATTCTTTGAGAATTTCATATATCTTGACCATATTCATCACCATTGCACAATTCTTCCCTTGTATGTCCCTATCCCATACCTACCCAACTTTGCATACTCTTTTTCCTTTAACCTGTAGAGTCCAGCTTGTGCTGTTCATGTAATCTTGGATGCATGACCTGGAGCATGATTGACCTACCAGGGAACAACAGGGCTTTGGAATAACTTGGAGTCAGTCCTAGTGAGCTGTCAGTTGTGTGTCCTTTGGCCCTAACTATTCTTATTTGTAAAACAGTATAATATCAGTAATTCTTCCATGGGGCCACTGTGAGAATGAATCAAGATACGTAGATGGTATTCATAAGCACATAAACAATGGTCAACATATACCAGCACCTTTTGCAATTGCCCGGTATTGTTACTAAGAATGTATCTCTGTGCTTGCATGTAATTATACAGGGATTAAATGCTTGTATGTAGAGTCATAATTTTTTCTTTTTGGTAATAGAAAGAAATTGGGAGACAAAAATAAATGAGATATTATAACTTGTAATATTCTCTGGAAGTCATATGGAAAAAAAGAAAACAATGGGCTGCCTTGTGGGCATAAAGGATTTATATTCCTTCCTTTGTTGACAAGAGTGTTAACACTGGTGAGACTATAGTAGGAGACACACTCATCTGGAACATTGTTTCAATATAGAATGGTGGAACCTCCCAGGGTTTGACTGAGTAGATCTAGGATGCATCCTAGACTTTAGTTGATATTGATATGCTTGTTTTTAAAGCTCCATAAATTTATGATGAGAAAATTCCACTCATTCCTACACATATGAGTTCACCTCAATGTATGTACTTGGTAGAGAGGAAACAAAAATGAATTTTACTAAGTGAACTGAATTCTACAGGATGTTGTGAAATGTAGAAACAAAGGAAGTAATATGTGTGATTCAATAAGTTTATATACTACTGAATTAAAAAAAAAAACTAAAGAGAAAAGGGGCAAATTTTGAGTATTTCTTAAGACTTTCTGACCACAGAACTTTTGTTCTAAAAGACTTTTGGAGATGGTCTTTCTCAGAACACAGTGTCAAAGGAACTAAACCCAGACGAAGAACAGCCCTCCAGCCTTTTAATTGCCCTGGCTGTCAAAGATGGTGATTTTCTCCCTTGTTAGTGCCGATTCTCATCCTCCAGATAATCTTTCTGAAACAGTAAATTCCAAACCCTTCTGCCTTAGCAGTTGCACATTGCTTTGTATTTCTGCATGGTGCATCTTCACTGAGAGAGAGCATTACTGCAACCAGCAGCTGCCAATGTAACAGCAGGAAGAAACGCCATCTCTGGTATAACTTGGGAATAATTTATTATGTTTGGTTTAGGGACATGCCTAATCTTAGAGAATGAATATTCCCAAGACAACAGCCTCCAATGTAGGTTACTTTCAAGTTTTCAAAGGGCTTTGTACATTGATGGTCATATCAATTCTTTATAACAATCTGTAGGAAAATAAGAGCAAAATTTCATCTCTCCATTTATGGTGAAAAGACCAAGTCAGTTTCTGACTTGCTCATGATTATGACATATGACTCCTTCTACTGCTGTCTTGCAAAGGTCTGGGACCCTATACTTGCCTCAAAATGATTTATATTCTTGTTTATACTGAATCTTCATTTATTCCTCCATCCAGTCTTTCATTAAAGAAATCATAAGTGAATACCTGTTAAGTTCCAGACATCGTACACATTACACAAAAGAGCACTGAGGTAGTGAAGAACACACTAGATGCCCTTATTGGGAGATAATTTGAAATCTAGCATATTTAGTGTCACCTAAGTGACCTCAAATTATAAAAGCATATGTTATTCCTGGAAGGAAATCTAAAAGATTTCCTAAGTCATTGCTATCAATTTATTAAAGGATAACACAAAATACAATGGGGAAATGTCTCAACTAGAGTAACTGAATTAGTTTGTCTTGCTGCTTAATGAATTACTGTAAATCTAGAAGCTAAAATGACAGATCCACATCCTTACAATTTCCATGGGTCGGAATCTGATTGTGATATATTTAGGTATGCTTATGTCTTGTGAGCAAAAATCAAAGTATTGTCTAGAGTGAGCTCTTGTAGTCCATGGGAAATAATGGTCTTCTAAGATCCTTCCTATTATTTGCAATTGTAGGAGCCAGGCCATCATTCTCCTGTTGTTTTCTGGCTAGAATTCACTCTAGATCATATTTGTCACTATCCAACACTTTTTCACTATCCCTCTCTCTTCAAAGGCATGAATAGTATGCTCTTCATACGTTCAGATGCCTCTGACTTGAAAAATATTTCCTCTTAAGCAACAGGACTAATTAGAATAAGTCCTTCAAGATAACCTCACTATCTTTAGGTCCCTTATATAAAAGAACAAAATTACTGAGATGACAGCTCATCATAATGACGGTGTTAGGAGATTTGATTCTGAAAAAAAAATGCAGAGGAAGGAGGCATATTTAGATTTCTCTCTCATATAGGAGCACAGCCAGCTTACAACAGACTAGGGAAAGAATATATCAAGTTTTCTTTTGGGCTCATACTGTATATACTATTCAGAATATTTATTTTTCTATAACTGACCGACTCACATTTAGGGGCTTAAAGCAAGAATTACTGTCTAAACTTATGTTTGTTTGGTTAGAAATTCATGCCTGGATTGTCAAAGCAATTGTTCTCTAGCTGCAGAAGACAGCAGTTTCTCAATTGTGACAACTAGTAGCTGTCCTGACATGGAGATTCCATGAAAACACCAATGGTATCAAAGCAGAGATGGTCAGAAGGCTGTGTTCCATTGATCAACAGCTCATTTTGGGTTCTCTCCATCTAGTCCTTGATCAGCATGGCCAGGTATTTCAGAAAGATCTTTGAGCACCTACAGGTATTTTTCCAACGGATAAGAGATAGAATCTGCTGGCTGCTTCAGTTCTGAGTACATAAATAGTGTATGTCTATTCTACCTCATTTTATTAATAAAAGCAGTGGTAGGATCTGCTGACACTCAAGAAAATAACCAGCCTCCCATCTCTATAAAAAATAGATATAGAGTATGGTTTTCATTTGTTTATTTTCTCAAACAACCCATGTTACAACAGAAAGGAACACATTCCTTATAGACCATGTGTGGAAACATTTTGTAACATAAAATTGATCTTTAGAACTTACTCAAAATCATCTTTTAGTGAGCTTATTTTAATATTGAACCCATTGCTGAATGCTTCACCCAGGTATATGTCTTGTTTTGATTACTATTGTCTTCCTTTCTTGGCTTTCTTGAGGGATGACGACAGGGGACGGTTTCACATAAGCTATTATCATTGTCTTATTTCGTGGGTATATGTACAGTGTGGGCACCAGACGTGGTAAAGAACATTCTGTAAGTCACTGGAGATGTTAATTATGGAAAATTTCCCAAATGTACATTCTACAATTGAATAAACATCACAGAAAATAATCACTGAGCTCCTGTAAAAAGGGCATGGAGTATTTGAACTCCTGTTCTAATTGACAGACAGGGGAGCTGGTTCACAGTGCTATTTCCTGTCTCCTAAAATTAGTGTCTTCGGGGCCAGTGTCCAGCAAGTTCCTAGCAATAAGATTATTTCCTTTTTTAATGTACAATAACCTTGGTAGAATGAAGGTTCCTTTGGAGAAATCTTAAAGAAAGATTAACAGTTATTTTGGGCAATGTGCAAATTCTTTCTTAAGGGGTAGATTTGGATTGTAGACTTTCAGGTACAATTTGTGTAAGCTCAGGCAAATCACTTAATGTTTCTAGTCTCAGTTTTCCATCTATTTCATTGTCCAGACATTGCCCCCAAATCATTTATATCTGTGATTTTGATGTTCTGCCAATATAGCCTCCTCAGCAGCTCCTCTCAGGCTAAATTGCTATCTTGATAGATCCTGACTACCTGTTTTCTCCTGTGTGTGCGTGCGTGTGTGTGTGTGTGTGTGTGTGTGTGTGTGTGTGTGTGTGTATGTACATGTTGAAGATGATAGTTTGGGTAACAATGACTTATTCTGAGTGTGTATTAAACTGTCTTATAAAATAAAAGGTTCAGGTCCACGAATAAATCCAGCATAGCCTGGGGCAGCTATCTGTCAATCATTGGAGCCTAAGGATTTCTTCCTAACCCTGTGGCAATGAAGCTTTGAGCTAGAAGTATTTTGGGCATTTCTTATCTATTTATGGAGCAAGAAAAAAAATGACAATGAATCCTAAGACTCTGGTAACCCAGGGGAGTAAAATTAGGATAAGGATTGGGGAGATGCGTGCCTAAAGCTCATTCTCAGCATTGTGCAATTATTAAGGCCAAGACTGGCAGGGACATCTCCATTTCCACCAGTGTTTGTCATTCTGTATTTGTAGCAAATAGGGCAGTTGACTCACTCTCAGTTGACGTAAGACAAGAAAATAAGTATCTTCAGTTTCTTTATATTGTATTTAGGTTCCCCCACCTCTTTTCCTGAAGCTTGGAAATTGTTTTTTATTTGGATTAGAATTTACAGATTCAGGGGATTGAGTCAGAAATAGAACTGAGTTCTCACACTTAGTGAATAGGTCTTTCTTTTGTTTTGTTTTTAGTCTTCCTTCAGAAATGTCTTTCTATGCTACACCCCACATCCCAGCCTTACATCCAGCTTGCCTGTGGGTGAGGTATAGTCTCAGTGTTGTGACAAGTCACTGGTGACCATTAGGCCATCTCTTCTCCTTTTCTGAGCCTCAGTGTTTCATAATGTTAAAATGGCATTTTTAATACTCCCTCACCCAGCATAGGACAGAGAAAATGTGTGAAGATCAAAGTTAAGTATGAAACAGAAAAACAAAGGACCTTAATGGTTTGACGGTGATGTAAAACTGCTGCAGGTGGGTGTCTACTTAATGCTATTATGCTGAGCATTTTAACAGATTAATTTTGCAAATGTCTTATAGAATTATTGTGTTTCTACAACAAGGACAAACCATCTAAGTGTTAACAAGATGAAATTTCACTCATTTCCCATATGTAAATATCAACAGGATCAAGAAATAGGGCCTTGGAGATGCACAGATGGTTCGGGGTTAAGAAAAATTGCCGCTCTTCCCAAGGACTTATGTTCAGTTCTGAACACTTAAATTAGATGACACACATCCACCTATAACTCCAGCAGTAGGTGATCAAATGACCTCTTTTGGCCTCTGCAAGCACCAGCACATATGTGCGCTACCCACACATGTGTGCGTGAGTGTGTGAGTGTATGCCTGTTCATGGATGAACACAATGGGATTAAAAACTTACCCTATACCATGTGGTAAGCACTGCAATCATGTGCAAAAAAGTAACAGTATGTGGACTGAGCACAATATGTACGTGTGTGTACATGTGTGTGTCTGTATGTATATACATGTAGGTACATATTTATATGTGTATATATGTATGTGTGTATCTGTATATATGAATTAATAACAATTAAGGAAAAAGTTGCCACAATTTCCAGAGGGAGCAAACTTGGGAGTGTATGACATGTGAGAGGAATTGGAGGGAAGAAAGGAAAGAGAGAAGATGATATAATTATGTTTTAATTTAAAAACTAAAAATATAAACACACACACACACACACACACACATATATATGCATACATGTACACACACATATAGAACCCTATCTATCTATCTATCTATCTATCTATCTATCTATCTATCTATCTATATATCTATCTATCATCTGTCTATCTATCTATCTCTATATCTATATCATCTATCTATATCTATATATACATTGGCTCTCAATCTGTATCAAGGTACTCCATGGCCAACACTGTCTTCTGATGGACACATTTGCCATAGGTCAGCTCTATGTTTGTACCAAAAAAATTAGTTAACTAATTAATACACTAATGTGTAGGTGTGCATGTTTACCTGCTGTGGTATACAAGTGAAGGTTGGAGTACCACCTTCTGCAATATGGGTTTCAGTGCTTGGACTCAGGTTGTCAACCTTAATGGCATGTAACTTTAACCTCTGAGCCATCTCATTGGCCTAAATCTGCTTTTTAAAATGAGCACAAACTTCATCTTTGTTTTGTTACCTTTTACTTCTTCTTAGCAATTATCACTCATTGTTTTGTGTAGTTATGGTAGGCTTATCTCCTAGGAGATCCAGACTGTGGGCAGATATCTGTTCTGTTGCTGATGGACCTTTGCATGGTCTCCAGGTTGGGGCTGCAAGGAATACTGTGGCCATCTTAATCCATGCCTTTCAGGGTACTTGTGTTTTTTTACTGTATACATACTAGGGGTCAAACTGCTGGCATACATAAGTTAGTGTGTTCATTTTGCTAAATACTTCAGCTGGAAATCATTTTTTCCCATCACTGTACAGAGAAGTTGCATTTACTGTATGTCTTTATCAATATTTATCATTTCCCTTGATTTTTCTTTTTTCTTTCCTTTTTTATTTTAATTTTGTCAATTTAAATTTTATTTTAGCTATTCCTCTGAAGTTATACATCATTGAAATTTTGACTTATATCTTAATGATGAACAAAAGTAGAGTTTCACAGGCTTACTAGCATTTTAAAAAAACACTTTGTTAAAGGAACTACCTGCTTCTATCATTTACCCATGTTCCATTGATGCTGGTGACTTGTTCTTATGGAATTATAGTACTTTATGTGGTGTTTTAAACCATTCAAAATTGTACAACAAAATGTTTTAGAAATATTAAATCTATTTCTTCTTCTTCTGGATGCTGGGAATTCCAAGACCAAGAAGTCCACACAAATGTCGGAGGCTGAATTTCTGGTCCCTCTAACCGTGTTTTCTCATGATAGAAGGCTTCACGGGTCTCTTTTGGTCCCCATGTATAAAACCAATAATTGCATTCATGAGTACTTCATTCTCATGGCCTCATCAACTCCCAATGCCCCCACCTCCTAACACCATCTCTTTGAAAACTGAGATGTCAGGTGATGGATTTAGGGGACACAAACAATCTTACCATGGCTTGGATTACAAAAGAAATCTATTGTTGGCTGGAGGTACTTTAATTCATTGTGTTGTCTCTAATTTCAGTATTTTTTGTTGGGTGTGGTTTAAGCTTAACCTTTTTCTATTAATCAATATTTATTCTGTGGTAAGTGCTTTAAAGAAATATCCCCCTTCTCTAATATCATGAAGATAATTGCCTTTGTTTTTTTTGTTAAATTAGTTAGTCCTTGTGGCTGTTGACTGTTCACAAATTTGCCATCATTTGTTTTGATTTGTTGGAATAGAAGCAATTGTTACCAGATTTCATTGTTTAATATTGGTAGTTAACTCGTCCATCAACACTTGTTGAATTTTTCTTTCTTGTAGTTATTTTTTTTTCAATTCATAATTACTGATTTGAAAGGAACACTTTACTGTGTGAGCTCAGGAAAAGGGAGCACAGTCCTTGTTTTCATAAGAGATCCTGAGCACCTACTGTAAATCTGAAACTTCTATGCATTCTCTTATCTGATGCTAAGAATGGCCTTGCAAGGCATATGCTATTATTCCATTCTGTACTAGAGACAACAGAAGCTTAGAAAGGACAAGCGATTGGTTCAAGGTTAAATAATGTACTCATTAAGATTCAATACTGTTTTTTTTTTCTTCCCTGACTCCAACGCCCATGTCTAGTCTAGCTCTGTCTTTTGAAAGCATTCTAGTGGCAAAGTTCATTAGAACTGTGGCAGATGAGCAACCAGTGAAACCAGACTATTAAGCTATAATCAGCTGGGCTGTTTTAGTAACACACAAGAATCTCCATGTGGGACATTTGCAGTATGTGATTATTCCTTGCCTTCAATAGCAAGAATGGCAAATACTTACAACTTCCTTGCATTGGAAACTGTCAGAAGCTTTTCACATTCAAGTTAGCTCTTAAAACAAAGTGCGAGGTAGATATTGTGTTCCTCATTTGACAGATAAGAAAACAGTCAGGACTTGGGAAAGTGACTCAGTTGGTAAAGTTCTTGTCTGGTAAGCATGAATACCTTGGTTCCATCACTAACACCCACATAAAAAAGAAGCCTCCGTTATTAGTTCATGACAAAGAGAGGTGGCTCCTGGGAGCACAGTGTCTGGCAAGCCTAGACTAACCAGTGAGCCTCCTTTCCCAGTGCAAGACCCTACCACAAGAAACAAGGTGTTGGGCTCCTGAGGAAATACTGGTTAGCCTATGGCTCCCAAGTGTATGGGCACACATGTGTACACACACACACACACACACACACACACACACACACACACATACACACACACACATTCAAACACGTGTGAAAGTGTGTGCACAAAGAAAAGAAGGAAGGCTGAGTGTCAAAGAGTTGGTGAGTCATTCAAGGTCAAATATCCAATATCAAATAGTGTTAGTACAAACAGAGTCCTTACTTAACTGTTTTCTACACTGTGATCAGCCCAAGCATTGACCTATGTGGCTATTGTCTCACTTCAAGGTTAAAATAGGCCACTAGGCTTTTCTCTCCCTTGTTCTGAGGCTTTTATTGTCCTGCATATGTGCTGCCCAGGACAAACAGCACACTCTGACAGCCTCCACATGGGAGCACCTGCTGCTTTCAGTCTTTCTTGCATCTCTGAGAGGCTCTTGCTCCTTCCATCATCTGTCTTCAGTACTTCCATGCCCCAAAGCAAAACTCTGAATTTGAATATGCAGCTGATGTTGCCTGTCACCTCCTTCCAGACACAGAAGAGTGTAATTGCAAAAATTGTTTCATAATCCTCCCCAATTAAGATTCTGACAACCTAATTTGAAAGACCAGGTTGGATTTTTTACTTTGCAGCTTGCCTCCTTCCTCCTTCCACACTCACACCTGCCCCCTGCAAGCATACTTACTGCCTTCACACCACAGTTCCCAACTAGAAAATGTCCCCAGCAGGGCATGAGACCACACAACTCTCCATTTGGTCTTTCCTTGCTCATTGTTATGTGCTACTCAGTGAAGCTCTGACATCATGTGAAGAACTGAGAAGGAGAAATGGGCTATTAAGGCCACGGAAGGATCTCAAATAGGGCGATGATTAAAACATAAATATTTGTTCAGAGAAAAGAATGAACAGAGTGAGCCTGATGGCTAGTTATAATTAAGACTGGCATAGCCATGAGCCAGTTCTCCAGGAATCTGACACTAGAGACATGTGCAAGTTTGACCAGTACCGTTCTTTCAGAACATTCATAAGCATGGCTGCATCCACACACTCACGTATATGTATATATACGTGTGTGTGTGTGTGTGTGTGTGTGTGTGTGTGTGTGTGTGTGTGTGTGGACACACACATGCACAGTGTACAAAGAACAGTGTATACCAGAGACCTAGGAGTAAGTACTGGTCTCCCAGTTTCAGCCTGTCTTTTGCACAATATACACATTGTGGAACCATGCAGATTTACTTAGACACCCATTACAATGCCAAAGAAGCACCTAGGAAGACACACAGGACACAAATAAAAGAATATTTTGTAATTCCACTTCTTTTTTTTTTCATTTCCTCTCCACTTTTAAAAACATACTTCTATTAAACAAATAGACCATAAGGATTATAGTTTTCTATTTTAGCCTAGATGCACCCCCCATCCTCTTGGCACTCGATTTGTGTGATCTTCCCTAAAATGCCACAGGCCAGGCACCGCATTCCCAGCTTAGGCAAAACCTCCAATTAAAATCAGCAGGGAGGTTGCTTGAATTAGTATTCCCAGCCAGGGCTCCCCAGCCTGATGGTTCTGAAAGGGAGATGTGAGCCTTTAAACAACGGATGGGAAGCCCTGGGTGGCAAAGCCTCTGTCCTCCAAATGACAAGGGACTCATGCTGTGTCACTAGGAGACCTGTCAGGTTGCCAGAACTTCCTGGCTGAGGCAAAGACAGGGCCCGCAGGGAAGCAGCTGAGGTGTCTCCAGGGTTCTGAGAGTGATTTAGATCCACTCTGGGGTTTAGAGGGCAAGCAATATATACTATGATCACTGAGAGTGTGCTAAGATCATATTTAGAAATATTGAACTCTGGCCATGTCTATTCTGTGTGACCATGGGTGAGTGACAGTCCTTCTCTGGTTTTAACACCCTTATCAGTGATGTAGAAATCAGAAGCAAATCCTGTCTCATGTGGGTAATGTGAGGGTGAAGAGATAACTGCTGTGATCTAGGAGGTACTTCCAAGTATTAGCTGTCCATGTCATCAACCCAGTGGCAGTGTGGTGTCGAATTCAAAACATGACAGAGATAGGCTGTTAATTTGAAAGGTTTTTCTTAAAAGTTCTCTGCTTTTATCTGAAGGCACTGTGGATGCTAATCAATCAAGCAACAGATTTTAACAGTTTAGAAGTGAACCTTCAGCTTCCTGTCCTCCTTCCCCTTTACCCTCTCCCGCACTGTCTCTTCCTTCCGTCCTTCTCTTCTTCCCACTCTCTCCCCTCCCTTCACTCCAACTCCCATCAGAATGAATTGAATATCTCATCCAACAGAAAGATGCTGATTTGCCTGCAAATGGAAGATGCTGTGGCTGGATCCCCAGGGACAGAGAAAAACATTTTTTAAACATGGTTCTAGCTGCCTCACACTGACTGCCTAACAGTGGGTCTGTTTGAGCATTGTGGGACCCTCCCATACAGAACTGGCCTATTAAGCTCTTTCCCTGTCGCCAAAGTTGAGGTGGCTGTCACCAGCTAGCCTGGGAAATGTTATTTATAGATCACAGTCCCTCCTACCCTTGGTCCCCATCCTCTTCCTGTGTGCTCATCAGAGAGTTCCAATTATCTGTGAATGGAGAAGAGACACCCTGGAAGGTTCAGAGGAAGCAAGGCATGTGATAATAGGTTCTTACATGCTCCAACTTTCTGTATTTTCCTATTCTTTCCATTTGTTTTTCTTTGTATTTCTACTCCTTCCTCCGTGTTCTCCTTATTGCTTTAATATCATACTATGGTGTATAGCACCAAGTATACCCATACTAGATTACAAAGGTTAGTATTTGAATGGTATGTTACCTCATTTCTCAAGTCCCCATTATCTTCTTCCACACCATGGTGATGACATGTGGCACTTGGGGGAAGAGTTACATGAACACTCCCTATCACCATTCATGATACACAGTGGCACACTGGCAAGGCATGGAATCCCTCCACTGGTTTAGGGTTCCATCTCTAATGGCAATTTTATTACTCAGATTCACTGGGTAGAGACAGAAAATTTATAGGAGATTATTTTGATTAAGGCTGACTTACTGTTTGAAGTTACTTGCATTAAAAAAAAAATCAGTAAGTGTGCTCAAGTGTGTGAGCACACACCACATACAGAATGACCTGAGCTTGTTTTTGAGGTTTTAATCTCCTCAAAATAAGGTGTTGAAAAGTAACATGATGCTCCCTGACCTTGTGGGCTAGGAAGCACCAACAACACTGCTCTTACACTCTCTGGTGCTCCTACTCTTGTATAAAGGAAAGGGGATGAATCACTGATCCACGCCCAAGCCTATGGCTCTCCAGTGGCCATATTCTCGGAATCTTGTAACTTATGGCAACTGAACCTGTTTCTATCCTGCGCACTCTGGTTGTGCCATACAGTCTGTCTAGTAGCTCCCATCTATCCTTCTGTCCATCATCTCCAACATGAAGTCCTTTTCTCCCCTCTGTCACCCCACTTTTCCCTCTGTTTCCTCTTTCCTGGGCTTTGCACCCCTTAGACCCCTCCTTCACACCACTTCCCTTCTGGGTCCTGGTGCTGTATCATTAATGCCCCCTTTGATACAGCCCACAACCTCATGATTATTCCAAGCTCAGGAGACGCAGGTGCCATGCAGCCTGCTAATGTGTCTCAGAGGGCCTCTGTCCCCGATCCCTCCTGCCTGACAAGGCTGGAATCCTAATTCCCCAGCAGCCCCCTGGCTTGTAGCAGCATCACCAGGAACTTTCATCTTTTTATTCTCCTCACTGAGGATTCTGAGAGTTCCACCACAATGGAGCATTGATAGGAGGAGCGGGGGCTGTGATCCCGACAAAGGGTCCCAAAGATGAGACACGAGAAAGGGGGCGCTCTACGGGCTTATAGAATGCCTTGCAGATGGGAACAGAAGCGCTCTAAATGGGGTACTGTGCTGTCACTTGGAGAGGGAGTGACAGGGGCAAGTGTGGGCCATTTGAAAGAGGCATTTTGAAATAACGCTCTTGTCAGATGTAACCACGCAATCGCAGCCGCATGGAGGGCCCCTGCAGCTCGCAAAAAATATCAGATGACTCATACCCAATATTCAGTCAATGTTCTGATTTGGGAAGTGAGAGCCACACAGCTCATTATGATTCTTGCTCCGTTTCCTGAAAGCTGGGCCTGCTGTTCTCCAGGCTGTAATAGGATTGGTCTCACGAAGCAGAGACCAGAGAGGCCTGCGGCTGTGTGGGTGGATGGTATGGAAAACTAATACTGCCGTCCTGAGGGGAGAGGGAGAAGTTTGTTTTCTTTCCTCTTTTTTTTTCCTTTTTGTTAATAAAACGTAAGAAGGAAAATATTTTTTTTTGTTCATTCATTTAGCAAACATTTATAGTTAGTGAGGTTGTGTGCTAGGTGCTGGGGGAAGAAGGGCTCCCCCACCTGCCAAACCTGAGAAGCTGGAGGAGAAACTAAAAATGAGGCAAACAGTTCAAATATAATGCCTTGGGGTGTTGTGAAGGAGGTTTTATTACCAGGTGGGGATGTTTCTGTGGATTAAACAGGTAGACAATTTCAGAAAGCTAATTATTCCACCATTTTGCTCAGCTGATAAGCAACTCATTTAAAACCTAAGCCAGTCAGGCAGCCATTTGAACAGTATCCATTTTCAAATGGCTGTAACAAAAGGGTTTCCTTTAGACTTCAGAGCAGCATCCCAGAGAATGTCTCAGGACCTTCAAAGGAAGAGCTTATTCTCTGAGATATGAGCACTGTGTATCATTACATTTTTTTTTATATAATTACTGTATGCTAGACTTTTCTCAGCACTTTAAATATATCATCTCAGCAACCCTCCTGGAAGTCTCTTGAGATAGACTTTATTATCCCCATTTTAGCAAAGAATGCCAAGGATTCAAGAGATGCAATGACTCATTTCCAGTCTCAGGACAGTTTTCTTTTCTTTCTTTTTTTTTTTTTTCTATTTGTTTGTTTCATTTTTCCCTGACTTCAGTTCTGTTTGAACCAACAACACCCATGCCCTTCAACCTTAGACTCTACTGCCTCTTCAATGACTTGGGAGTTGATAATTTGGCAACTGTAAGCCAGGACAGACTCTTGGCTAACATGTTCCACTGCAGGGGTAGAGTGCAGATGGGCTTCTGTTAACAACCTCATAGCCCTGGAAAATCATAACGATGGGCTCCAGCAGCAGCAGCAGTGATGTCATCCCAGCCCTTGCATGTAGTCTTAAGACAGGGGTTTATTTTTTTCTTTTTAAATTCTGGATTGATAGAAAATGCCCAAAGCTAAGTGAGTGTGTCAAGGGACTTCCCTTCTCACTGGTCGTGTGATTGTAAATCCACCATTTAGCCTTGGAGCTTCTGTGGCCATGCTTATAAAATAAACTGACAATTCCTTTGCACCAAGAGCAGTGTTTTGTTGAACCCTTAATGCCTACCAAATTTAAAGCTAGATTCCACATAAAAATTAATGTAATCCTTACAACAGCCCTGTGTGATAGAAGGAGTGAGTGGGGAGACTAAGGAAACTGTCCACTGATACCTCTGTTCATATACAGAAGAGTCAAAAATTATATTAAATCTCTAATGATGCTTGAATCTCAAGTCATTGTCTAGGTGTTGGTGACAGGTGCAAGTAGGAAACTTGGAGTAACAATGCCATATGCAGGCTAAAGACTGCTAGGCAGATACAAAGGACTATTGGTAAAGTGGAAGACAGCCAAGAGGAGACTTCAACAGAAATGGGGAAAACAAGAGGCCTCTGGGGTGACTGCCTTACATATTTTTTGTATATTCTTCTGCTATTTCTTATTGGCTCACAGATGTTTCTTCATTGAAATATTTTAGGGTCTAGAATCTGGGTCCAGATACTAGTATCATTCACAGTGAGGGGAGACAATGGTCAGGGGTTATAGAGACACAGTTTGCAATAAAAATGCCACACAATTGAGAATTTAGAACTCTGGACACCTCAAGAACATATACTTTTACTGCATGTTATGGAAAACTACTGTGTGAGAATCATACCAGATATATGGAAGCACTCATGAACTCTAGAATATGATACATTGAAGTTTTTTGTTGTTATTGTTCTTAGCAGGGCTGGGCATTTCATAACCTCATCAAAGAAAGGTGTGGAGAGCATTAAATCCTCTGATGTTTACATAAAAAACATAATGACCCTCAAATCTTTCCCATGGGGGCTTGTTCATGATGTGTTCTCATCCTGAAAGTGTTTTCATGTTTAGACACTATGCTTCCTAAACCAAACTTCTCAGTGCCTATGGAATGGATAGACATGGATAGACATTTGGCCTAAGCCCTCCTCTTCAAAGATGTCCATAGAGGATGTTAGAAGTGTAACGTACAAAGTGGTACAACTGGCTTTGTGCCATTATACAGGATAACAATGTATTTATATGTATTTATTAGTACTTATTCACTCTACATGGTCTTATAGTTGATTTACTTATTCTTTTCTGCGTGGATATGTGTTTTCACATTTGTGTGAGTATGACTGTAGCTGGGTTCACATGCCCATGAGTGTATAAGCATGTGGAAATTAGAGGCCAAACTTGGACATCGTTCTTCAGAAGCCATCAAATTTGTTTTTTTAAATGTCTCTCACTGGGTCATAGGGCTCTCCAATTAGGCTAGATAGATGGCCAGTGAGTCTCAGGGATCCTCCTATCTTTGGCCTCCACATTCTAAGATTGTAAGTGTGGGTGGGCCAGCTTTTTACATGGATACTTGGGATTAATCTTCATTCCTTGTACTTGAACGGCAAGCATTTTACCAACTAAGCCGTCACTCTAATGCCCCTTTTCATTCATTGGGAGGCTCCAACTTGCATGATCAGTTGTATAATGCACCTCACAACCCCATTCATGGTAACTCACATTCTCCATTTTCCTTCTTTTTCACAGGACAATTCAGCAGTGGCTTGCAAGGGTCCAGTCACTTCTCTACTGCAATGAGAATGGGTTCTGGGGAACCTTCCTGGAGAGCCAGAGGAGTTGTGTATGCCATGGTAGTACCACACTGTGCCAGCGTCCCATCCCATGCATCATAGGTGGGAACAACAGCTGTGCCATGTGCAGCCTGGCAAACATCTCACTCTGTGGCTCCTGCAATAAGGGCTACAAGCTGTACAGAGGCCGCTGTGAACCACAGAATGTGGACTCTGAACGGAGCGAGCAGTTCATCAGCTTTGAGACCGACCTGGACTTCCAGGACTTGGAACTGAAGTACCTGTTGCAGAAGATGGACTCGCGTCTCTATGTTCACACTACCTTCATCAGCAATGAGATTCGCCTTGATACGTTCTTCGACCCTCGGTGGCGCAAGCGCATGTCCCTCACTCTCAAGAGCAACAAGAACCGCATGGACTTCATCCACATGGTGATTGGCATGTCCATGCGTATCTGCCAGATGCGCAACAGCAGCCTGGACCCTATGTTCTTTGTCTATGTCAATCCTTTCAGTGGAAGCCATTCAGAGGGCTGGAATATGCCCTTTGGGGAATTTGGCTACCCACGTTGGGAGAAGATCCGTCTGCAAAACAGCCAATGCTACAACTGGACTCTCTTGCTGGGCAATCGGTGGAAAACTTTTTTTGAGACTGTCCATATTTACCTGCGTAGTCGGACTCGGCTACCTACCCTACGTAATGAGACCGGCCAGGGCCCCGTGGACCTGTCGGATCCCTCCAAGAGGCAATTCTACATTAAGATATCAGATGTGCAGGTGTTCGGGTACAGCCTGAGGTTCAGCGCTGACCTCCTTCGAAGTGCCGTGCAGCAAGTGAATCAGTCCTACACACAGGGTGGTCAGTTCTACTCCTCTTCATCCGTGATGCTCCTCATGTTGGACATTCGGGACCGAATTAATCGTCTGGCCCCTCCTGTGGCCCCAGGAAAACCCCAGCTGGACTTGTTTTCCTGTATGCTGAAGCACCGCCTGAAGCTGACTAACAGTGAGATTATCAGGGTGAACCATGCCTTGGACCTCTACAACACTGAGATCCTCAAACAGTCTGACCAGATGACAGCCAAACTCTGCTAACCCGGGACCCTTTGCCATGAACTTTCCTTTCTGTTGTACACATACAACAGAATAAAATAAAGCAAAACAAAAGAAAACACATACAAACACACACAAATTTGTAAAATGTAATTAATATTCAAAAGAAAGGAGGAAAAAAAATCTTCATTTGTTGGAAACTAAAGTGTTCTAGCAACTGTATAAAACTGTGGGGCATGTCTGTTACTACTATATTCTGTCATGAAGATGGGTCTCAGACTTTTGTGGAGCTTTGAGGTGGTGGCTTCTTGGGCCTCAGGTGCTGTGTGGAGGGGGGGAGAAGGGGAGAGCATATGAAATGAATTGTAAAGACCTCTGCTGTGCAGGTGCTAAGATTAAACACTAAAAGAGAAAGAAAGAGATATATGTAATGTACCTCTGACACTGCCATTTTTCCTTGTGGGAGGAAATGGACGTAGATAAAGAAGATATTTCTTCGGTTAACATTTCTTCCCTCTCTATGCTTAATTCTTTGTGCTTCTTTTAATGCTTTGATGGGTTGGGGGATGCAAAGCATTGCAGTCTTACCTATAGGGCTTCTTTACTTCTCAATAAACGGAAGATAATGGAAGCTGGCTAATAGGTGGGGCTGGAAGAACATAAGCTGACACAACTGTAGAACAGCGAATAACTTTAGATACTACCTTCTCAAGCCCCTTAGTCTAGAAATTAGGGTCAAAGGAAAACAGCATGCTCATGAATACACCCATAATAACTGCCCCAGTACTGGTTTGAATCTGACCTTCTGGTTCCCTTGCCCACATACATTCTTTCTAAGTACTGTGGACACTTTTGTGTTTTCTGCTCCAAAAGTTTTTACTAAAGGGTAAAAGATTTCTCTATTCAAGATTGTATTTGATAGCTGTTTTGCTTGTGTAAAATTTTTTTCCACCTACTTTCTCTAAGAAGAAATATAGTATCATATTGTTCAGAAATATTTTCCCTATTAAGGGTGTTTTTTAATTTTAATATAGCCAATGACCAAGTAATAACAATAATAATTATGTAAGTTTTAGTACTGTGTTAGAATACCAAAGGCTTCTCAAGTACTTTTTAATTACTGTTGGAATAACTTAGAATACACATGAGCACAAGTGCATATGCATCAACCACTTGCCACGCGTGTGTGCACAGTATAAACACTGCCACTTCTTGTGAGGGCCTTGGGTTTAGTAGCATGAGAGACACAAGAATGCAGGCTCTTCTCAAGACACTTCTGCAGAAGATTTGGGAGGACATTGCTTATTAGCCTTAGGGTATCAGCATTTGTTTTTCCACTGGATAGTATGGGGCAAGAGATACTTGTCTGCAATCTAGATAGTCATTTGGGCATTGGGAGCGAAATGCAGAATCATGAATGTGTACAGTGGAAAATAGAAATATTCTGATCTAAGTCATCATTGCTTGCCTGGACAGGAAACTGCTTAATTCTCTTTTACACTTTCCTTGAATGCTGCTTTCACCAATGGGAAGGAATAATTCCCATTTCAGCTTATGTTATAAAAGCTATCTAATGATTAGCTATCACTCCATACTTTACACACCCGCAACCCAGCACACACTGGCTTCAGTTCTGTTACATGCATTTGTCTTTCATGATATGTTCTCTACACTGTAGATGTCACCAGCACACCATATGAACCCATTCAAATAATACTTTAGAGTGAAAAGGGAGGGCTTCAGTGTAAAAAAAAAAAAAATTCCTGGCTTCTTAGAGTGAATATGAGGGGCAAAATATTTTTTTTCATAAAACTAAATTAAAATTTTAATATTATTATTTTAGATATGAATTAACCTACATTTACATTCTCAGCTTTTGTTCATATAGTTTGGAAATCCTTTATGTAAGGAATCACTTTACAGAATGTCCCCAGAGCATAAGCAGATCCAGGAACTCATCAAACAATTTTTAAGCATCTAGTACATGAATGGAGAATATCTGAAATATAAATATTGAAAGGAAATTGTCCATGTTTTCTGACATTCAAATAGTAATTAAAGGGATAAACATGTAAGCCGATGACTTAAATATATTTTTATATATACATATTTAGGATATATACATATATATCACCAAGATGAGTGTCATTATAGAATTGGGCATATAGAAAATAGCCCTGAGGAAACTATAATCTGCTTGGCAGTCTGGAAAAGAAACTCTCTATAGAAGAAATAGTTATATTGTCAGTGTTGGAAAATAATTAGAACTTTGACAAGTAGAAGGAACATGATCAGAGAAAGGATGAAAACAAATACATATCTTCTGAAGAGCATTTAGGACTAGCCCTAACAACAACTTCTCAAAGTGTCATTTTTAAGTGAAAATACTGTCTGCAAGAGTGAGAATATTGATTCTATAGGAGAAATAGAGACAACCATCCACAATCATCATGACCTAAACAATTTTTCAGACAGATTACCCTCAGCTCACTTTCCTTTCTCCCTTATCTCCAACTCCCAAGGACTTCCCCATAACTCCTTCCTGGAATCTCCTTGCAAGCTGAAGGGCTTGGAAGGTTGCTAGGCAGTCTTCATCTTCATGACAATGCTCCTTCATCCTTATCACAATGACATTAGGACCTTCAATCTAGTCCTCATCAGTCTTTACCCAAGGTATTTGTGGGGAAAAGTCACTCCCCCTTCACCTTGCAAATATGAGGCAGTCATTTCATCTTGGAGATACATACAGTGTATGATGTTGAAAAATTAGGGAAATATAGTTATTTTAAAGAAGAAAAATTAAATCACTAAAATGTAGTCTAAGATGAGAGTTAAAGGCTTGGCACTGATGGAACACAAAAATCCTGTAGAGTTCCATTGTCTTGTGCTTCAGTCTGACTCTGAGCCCTTTGAAATACAAAGATTGTCTCTAACTGTGAGGAAGAGAATCCTGAAGCCTTTGAGTGGGATTTTAATTCAATTAGATTCTTACCAATTTCATGCAGCAACTGAAGACCTACAGTCTCTGATTAATATGCTGATGCTAAGACACAAGAGTGAACAGAATGCCCATTTGGATAAGGCTTGGCAGCAAAGCATGTCATCACCATGGAAACCACAGAAAGCCATTAATTAGCTATCAAGTAAAATCATTGGAAAATTCTAGACCATGGCATATCTGCCCTCTTTAAAGTCTAGGGTGACGAGAGGGTTGCACTAACAGTAAGACTTTCTTTAGAGATTAAAATTATAGTTACCCAGAGACTGCATCTTTTAATGTAGAAAAAATGTTAGTATGCAAAACTAATGAACACAATGACAATGAGACTTAAGGTTATTCTAGTAGAAAAATATAATTTCTGATATGTAGTTGCTTCTTGGGTTGTCTAAGTTAAAATAAAATAATCTTAATAATAAATAATATAACTTATTCATGGTTCTGTGAGAAGAAAATGATCATAATAGAAATATGGATCCACTAGATGGTGATAAATGATCATGAGAGGATATCACAACACTAAAAGGAGGGAGGAGTGACTAACTGCTAATGGAATAGACGCAGAATGTATCACTTGCCAATTAATAGAGGAGGAAAACAAATATTAAGAAGGCAGTACAGGAGAAAAGTAAAATAGCCAGATACATATACAGACAGCAACAAAAACTTTTTATCTAAATAATCACACTAACTGTAATTGGATAAAATTGATATATTAAAAAACAGTTTGTCAGGTTTCAAGTTATTGGTTAACAGATAAACAAATAATGTTTGAAGATAAGAGAATGAGTAAAGAAACACTGGAAAAATATCAGTAAAATAAAATAGATGTTGCATTGTTAATGGCTGTCAAGAGAATTCAAAAATTAAAATAGTCGCTTTATTACAAAGAACAAATAGACAACTAAACACATAAAAAGAAGACACTTAGTATTAAATGAGTATTAGAAGATCTTTCAAATTTCAGCAATGAAGAATTAGTCAAAAAGTTATGTCATCAGTTTTCTTCACTGACTGTGAACTTAGCGGCCTTTTCACTATCTCAAAATTAAAGGTCACTGATGCTAATTACCTAACCAATACAAGAATCTGCCTTATGGAATTTCAACCAGTGGGTTACAGAAATCACAGCCATGTGGTTTATATGCTTTCTTTACAATTTCCACTGCTCTGCTCCCCTCTAACATCATCATCACGAAAATCTTACCCCAAGGAACTCTTTTTTATATATTTTTTTATTTTATTTTATTTTACAATACAATTCAGTTCTACATATCAGCCACAGATTCCCTTGTTCTCCCCCCTCCCGCCCCCCTCCCCTTCCCCCAGCCCACCTCTCATTCCCACCTCCTACAGGGCAAAGCCTCCCCCGAGGACTGAGATCAACCTGGTAGACTCAGTCTAGGCAAGTTGGGCTGGAGAGATGTCTCAGAGGTTAAGAGCACTGACTGCTCTTCCAGAGATCCTGAGTTCAATTCCTGGCAACCACATGGTGGCTCACAACCATCTGTAATGAGATCTGGCATCCTCTTCTGGTCTGCAGGCATACATGCAGACAGAACACTGTATACATAATAAATAAACTCCAAGGTACTCTTACTACTAGGGATCAGCCAAATTGTTGGATGGTTATAGTGATCTTAGGGTGAGTGGAGGTCATTTTCTTCCTTCCTCTTATATAGTACCAGAAGCTACAGATTGATCAACTTTCCCCTGGAGGGAAGTGGCTGCTTATGTGACTGTTAATATTCTGGCATTGCTTCTTGCAAAACAGAATCAAAGCCTGCAGTTAGAAGCACAATCATTCTTTACACTTCAGCACTTGATCTTTCAGCATACTGAGTCAGTTCTATGGTACACTATGTTGGCTTGTAACAATCTTCCCTACTCAATAAACTTACCGATAAAGAAGGATGTAAGGATAAAAAGGGATAGAGACAAATCAAGGATAAAGAAGTCACCTTACTTTTGTTATATAGATTTAGTATGCCTGAAGAATTAAAAAAAAAATCCTGTCTTTGGGAGATGTAAAAGATTTGGTCTTTGCCTAATAAAATTATACCTTTATATACACTTTGAAGCAACATTTCCATGATCCATTAACAGTTTCTCTTGAGCATTCTGAAATGTTGCAAAACTTGAGTCATATCTCTGATCAACATTACATTACCACTTTCGTTCCCTTTTGACTGAAGCACAATTTGCTCTAAGACAAAATACCAAATCCATGTAGTTTATGTGCCATAATCTTGCTATCTATCATTGTTTCATGAAGTATGACAAGTTGATAGGAATTGTAGTATGATTACTTTAATGAAAATCAACATATTCTAGGTCCAAATGTATTGCATTAATTTGTGCTTTGTAAGTATAACTAAATAAAGGGCTGTTACAGCAAAAACAGTGAGTTTGGGGAAAGGATGAGAAATAAAGACACTATTGAATCAGAAACAGCCTTACTCACAAGCCACGAATAAGGGAGTACCTGAAATTTCAGGGGAGAGTGCTAAAAATGAAAAAGAAAACCCATTTTCCTTAAGAAGTGAATGGATGCCATGTATTACAAGTTGAGCTTCTTCCTGAGTTAGTATCTGATCTTCAAAGCCAAAATTCTTTGCTTGGAAGACATCGTCAAATGCTCTTTTCCCTAGAGAATACAATCTGCATTTCAGCTGAAACTCTCTAGTCTGGGTCACACTTCTTCATGGAACTATTCCCCTCAAGGGAAAAAGGTGCTTTGATAAAAAATTAGACTTAGGGCTTGAATGGAAGAATTGTTTATCTGAAAGCCTAAATTTTGTTGTTGCTGTAATGAAAGATTTCTGTGTTCTCTTAGTCTAGTCATTCCCAACAAGTCTTAGGCACCAACAGAAAATTGGTCTGACTTTATCACACACCTGTGTAAGTGAGGAAATTATAATGTTCTTATACATTAGAGGATGATTATAAACACTGCCAAGCACTGACTAATTATATGGTGTTATCATATAGTACATAATTATCAATTAATAATAATGTCACCTGATATTTTGTTAGTGCACAAAAGATTCCGAGCATAGAAGTTTCACATTGGTAATAGATTTTCTGGGGTTATCAACTGCCTACAAAACCAAAAATAGAATTTGTGTTTTCTGATTTCCAGGTTAGTGATTTCTACTAACTATTTGACAAGGTTCCTAACATGAAAAAATAACAGAGGATTCAGAAAAGTAGCTAGAAGTGCTGACTTAGAGTTGAAAAGCAAGCCTGCAGCTTTACTATTTATTAGCTGTGGAACATAAATGAGCTATTTAATCTCTCTCTCTGATTCAATTTCTTCTCTGTAGAAAGGAGATTCTTAATGTCTTCTCTAATGTGATGGTTGTGAGAAGTAAGCATTTTAAAAGAGTCTGAGAAGACCTGGCATGCATGAAGCCTATCTATTTGGTAAATAAATAACATAAAATATAATTTAGATAGCACTGAATATTAAAATAATAATATCTGTAATCATTTCAGCTCACTTTACAGACAGTAGAACAGTAAGAACTTCATGCAGGATATCTATGTGTTAGTACATTTAAACTGCTACAATACGATACCAAAACTGAGTAATTATCCACCTTAGAAATGTATCTCTCATCCACACAGAAGTTGTGAAGTCCAAGATAAGGCATCAGCAGATTTGGTGTCTGGTATGGTTATAGAATGTTCCTTCTAAATGGCACATCCTATATGTCATTACATGGTAGAGGGAGAAGAAAATTCATGCAAGCCTCTTTTAGAAGAGAATTAATCCCATTAATGGTAGTGATGGCAGAACTCTTTCAAATTAACCACTTTCCCATGGCCTCACATTGGGTAATTGGTTATAGTATTTCAATTTCTTAGGGGAGCATCAACATGTAGACCACAGAATGCTGCTTAACTCCATAGTAACATAAGAAGTTGAATCTTGTTATCACCTTACTTTACACACAAAGAAACTTAGTCTTAAAAGGTATTTTACCTGTCTCTATTCAATAATGGTATTATGATCTCTCATTTTCTAAAAATATGGTTCTTAACTATGAAAGGCAACATTCATTGCCTCAGAAAGTTCAAATAATATGCTCAAAAATACAATCTGAAGGCACTGATTAAACTCTGAAAGTCCTGTGCACCACTTACTTCTCACAGAAATATTAAGCCCCTCCATAAGATGGTAAAGAGTAAAGAGTAGTATTAAATCCACTGGCACCAGAATCGTACAGTTGCAACAGGAGCTCAGGAAGAGAGGCCTGTTTAGGGAAGATTTTCCATCTGGAAGAGCACTCACTGGCTCAGTGCTCAGATGTAGTTCCTGCTCCTTCTCTAACAGTTCAGGAAACCTATTGACTCCAGGTAGAGCTACTAAATCCTTAGCAAAGCACTGCTGATGTGTCTGTAGCTCTTCCCTGAGAGAGAGCAATAGAGGGATTGAAATGGGTAGGTTGAGAGTAGTGGCAAGGTTAACTGAAGTCGGGAGATGAAAATTTTTCATCCGTTTTCTAAATATATGCTGTAAAGGAGAAGTCTTTGTTCAATTGAACAAATTGCCCCCATTTCAATATTATACATGGAGCCAAAATGAGCCTGATCCAAGCCTCCAGAACATCCACTCCAGACTCATCCTATTCAATCAGACATATCCAGTGGGTATCTTTAGAATGAATGTGATACAGAAACAGAGACTTTTATACACAGTAGATAGGTTCTGTGAGGATATCATCATCATTCAACTCCCTGATGTCACATTTTTTCTCTTATAATTTGCACCTCATGGTACATAAAGTCATAAACTTGCCTTTGTTGGTTATAACATATATTCCCATTTCTTTCTCTTCCAAAATCATTGAAACATGGATGGATCAAATGAAGATTCTGTGTTATGATGTGGATTTACAACAGTGTTTCTTGACATATGAACACTCTTTAAAGGGAAATATAAATACCATGGCTAGCCCAGTGAAAGGCTTGCCACCAAGATTAATGACATACATTGAATCCCTGGGAACCACATGGTGAAAAGTAAGAACCAATTCCTACAAGCTATCTTCTAACCTCTACGTATATGCCATGCAGAACATATGTAAATACACATTTAAGTTCATGCATAAAATACAAAGAAATGAAAATTAAATTAAAACAAGTTAAAAATGCTGTAAAACCTCATAGTTTCATTGTCAGCTAGCTAGGTCTCAGAAAATGAGATTCTGTACACATTTGGCAGAAGAGGGAAAAAGGGAACATAATTTACTTAGCATCTATGATGTCTCAGATACTTGATACACATCTCATTTATTCCTTAAAAATGTCTAAGAAAGTTATCATTATTCCTGTCATATAGGTGAACAAATCAGAGCAACTAAAATATGGTGGGTTCAACTTTACAACCGAGCTTAAGCAGTAAGTGCTTAGGTGTAATGGCTCTGAGTCCTGAGTGGTTCAATTCTTGGTAACATCCTTTGTAAACAGGATGATTATTGAAGGTTATTTGATTCCCATGTACTTCAGTATCCTCATATGTCGCTTGTGCACATTAACTTTTGCCTCCCCAAATTTGCAGTAGATATTTCTTTGCTTAGAATTCTTCCCCACCCCTTATAGGAATTAGTGCTGTTAGAGTTTGCCTAGTGTTCCTTGGCACAGAGCATAGAATTTAGCCTTCATGATTCCTTTGAGTTATGCATGGCTCACCCCCAAAACTTGAAATCATTTTCCAATAATGTCCTTTGTTATATATGTGGGCCCTTTCAAATCTTTCAATTATAACACGAAACGGAAGAGTTACAGACCAAGCTTTTCCTTGTACGAGTTAATAAGTGAAGGGTTGCAATAATGTATCCCAAGTCCCAAATAAAGGAAGGCTGCAATTAGAAGGGATATATATTAAATGTGTGTGTATACATATATATGTATATACATATACATATGTATATTTAAAGGTAATAAAGATGGAATCATGAACAGGAGAGTAATTTTGTAAGAAGCCCTGAGTAACTGTTCCCAGTGTCCTCTCTTAACCGACCTCCTACAGCCTCATCCCATTTCCAGGCAAATAGGGATGTTGCTTAGCAACCCATCCAGAAACAGCAGAACAAGCTCAGTGCTGGAACATTAAGGGCTACTACTGCCTTCCTACAAAGGATTGAACTTTCACTTAAAGCTCCACCTTCACCACAAGGGATACCTGCAAATTGGAAGCACCTGGAAAAAAGAGTTCTCTGAGGGATAAGACTGAAGAGAAGACAAGCAAAGAAGAAAATATCCAATCTAAATTAGATGGTAAAATAGAGTGATTTTTTTCTTATTCCCTGCAAACACTGCAGAAACTTGTGTGCTCAGAGAATTGCCAAGCAAATGACTTGGTGAGTCTGCTTTATTGAATTTTGACATGACAATTGAGGCCAGCAGGACATAACCAGTTCTTAGTTCATGTGGGCAACTATTTCACAGCTTCAGATATTTGATTGCTACCTATAGGTACAATCTCAAAGAAATATCTGGAAAAAATATTGTCCTCAGCTGAGATAGAAGGGGATGAAGTTCAATTCTATACTCATTCATTCATTCAACAGATATTTTTCAAAGCTAATATTTTATACATCAAGTTAGACAGTATCTCCAAGTGTGATATATCTTAACAAGAGTTAGAGTGAGATGCTATGGAGTGTACAGAGAGTCTGAATCATAAATGATAAATCGTGTGGGGTGTTGAGAAGAAACAGTTATTAATCCTTATACAGGCTACAGGTAGTGCTGTGTTGAAGGTCTACCTGAGACAATAAAGTGATAGAGAAGACAAGAGATGGAAGGGTTGGGATGTAGAGTAGTATCAGCAGATGGTAAGATTATTACACAATAAAACATGTTGCAACTTATATGAGGATTCCAAATTTTGTCCCTAGAGAAACTGGCAGCGATTTTAGAATTTCAAGCATGCCAACAAATGATCATTTATCAAATTCAGTCACGATCCACTATGCGTTAATTACTTTCCTTGATGGTGTGACCAAAGGGATCAAGTTCATCATTATAGAGAATCTGTGGTTGTGGACCCTAAGGCATTTGGTCATATTATGTTTGACTTCAGGAAACAAGGAACAGACAGGAGACAATAAAAGTTTTTGCAGTGCTTTGAGTGTAACATTGTATTAATTCATTAAAAACATCATACAATGTAATTATATAATATTCACCTCTCATTAACTTTCACAAGATCTACTTTCACCTCCCTAACTCTTCCCAGATGCCTATATACTCAAGAGATATCCAGGGGAGTTTGCTCCCTCTGCCAGGGTCCTCATCTTTAAAATAATATGACTTTCCCTCTCCCACTAGAAGCCATTAAATATCAGTAGCTCTACAGTTAGCGGTGGGGGCTCATGAATCCATAACCTCTCATGCTAGACTATTGACTAGCTTGATTTTGTCCAAGTCTTTTGTAGATAACTTCAGTCACTCTGAATTCATGACTTCAGTGGTCTTGTCATGACCAAAAGCCTGCATTTCACTTGAGTCATCTATAACCTCTAGTTCTCACAAACTTTCTGTTCCATGTTTCATAATGGTTCATAAGCCATAGAGTTAAGAGTGATATAGATGTCCTATTTTTTATTGAGAACTCCCAATCACTTGTTTTCTGCATTGTGGCCAGTTATCAGATTGCCTTAATCACCATCCATTTCACAAAGAAACTTCTATGATGAGTTCTGTGGGTAAACTGAAAATATTTAGGTGAAAAATTGATAGTTTGTCCACTTGCAGAATAATAGTTACAGGTTTACTCTTGGGAACTGTGCTCCTTCCTAAATATGTGCTAGATTTATAGATTGAGGCATGTGTGTCCACTTGTGTAACATGCTTAAATTTAATCGCAAAGTGATTGGTTACCTTCATAAGATGTACCTCTATTGCATCATGGGGCTGTCTTGCCATGAAAGTCACTATTGTGCCTCACAGAGTTCATAGCTGGGTAAGACTGGGTGGCTTTTTTCCACAGCAGCCTACATGTTGGCACTTGAAGTGTTATGAAAGCTGAGGATATAACATTTTAAAGCCCATCCTTAATTGCCTACTTCCTACATTGAGGACCAAGCTCATAAAAGGTCAACAACATTCTAAACCAATGCCTCCATCTGGGGACCAACTGTTAAAATACATTAACCTATGGGGTAATATTTAATATTCAAACCATCATGTATTCTATCACTATATTCAAGTGTTTGGGTACCTGGTATAATCTTTCAAACTTCTGGCTTTGTCTTTTGTCAAGCCCTAATGTTCCTGAAAAAGAGGAACTTTTTGTGTTTTTTGCTGCTTGATATCTATGTTCTGTCTAATGTATATAGATAGGTTTTTTTGTTTGTTTGTTTGTTTGTTTTGCAGTGCTGGGAGTGGAAGCCAAGATCTTACACATGACTACATGAAGTATCTACTTCTGATCTGGTTACCCAGTCATAGAATCTTGCATTTTAACTGGCTGTCATTTCATATGAATTTCCCTGAATTTTCTTCTGACGTGCTTGTTAGGGACTGTCAGTCACAGAGTTTGCCCTATCACATTTTTTCCATTTGCTACTGTGGCTGCCTCTGTCTTATTTAGAATTTCTATGCTGTGAAAAGACATCATGACCATGGCAACTCTTATAAAGGAAAACATTTATTAGGGTGGCTTGCTTACAGTTTCAGAGGTTTAGTCCATTTTCATCATGGTGAGACATGGCGGCATGCAGGCAGATACAGTGCTAGAGAAGTAGCTGAAATTTCTACATCTCATGCAAGCAACAAGAAGTGATCTGAGACAACTGGGTGTGGCTTGAGCATATGAGAAACCTCAAAGCCTTCCTCTACAGTAGCACATTTCATCCAACAAAGCTACTCCTCCTAATAGCACTACTCCCTTTGAGGACCATTTTCTTTCAAACCGTCAACCTCTAATACTATTAGATTGAGTTTTATCACTACAACCCTATTTTCCCCCATTCTTCTAATGCCAGGTAGATCCCATGGTTTTGTTGTCTTGTTATACATTGTATCAGCTATGGTGCAACCAATTACCCCCGTTTAGATAATCTGTACCAGTTCAAGTTTAGGCCAGCTGATGATGACAGGAAATCCATGCAGGACATTTTAGAATAATGACCAAAAGCAGAAATTCTTGATTCAACTTTCCTTTTGGGTAAATCCAGGTCTCTAACACAACATACCTATATGAACTTTAGAAATCTAGCTTGTCTCTCTGGGTCTGGCTTTATTACCCTATGTGAAAATGATGTCACCCACCTTTAATTCTAATATAACTCCTTGTAGTAATTATAAAGAGAATATCTAAAATAGCACCTCTCACATAGTAAAACTAAAGTAAATATTACCTACTCTCTGCTTGTCCTCTGGATGTTCCTTTTCTTCACAGATCTCTGATTTTGACTTTTACAATGATTTCCTAAGATTAGAAGATTAATAAAGACTATGCATCTGAAACACTAGCAACATAGTAAAAACAAGATAAGCATAGCTTTTATTATAATTATTATTATTAATGAAGCAGGATCTACTAGTGGAAGGATTATCTATGTCTTATTTCCCTAA
The DNA here is from genome assembly GCF_049852395.1 of Peromyscus maniculatus bairdii. Taxonomy (NCBI): domain Eukaryota; kingdom Metazoa; phylum Chordata; class Mammalia; order Rodentia; family Cricetidae; genus Peromyscus; species Peromyscus maniculatus. The sequence continues at coordinate 90,651,512 of NC_134853.1, read as the reverse complement.
ATGTAGGCTTATCATAAGTAAACAGAAATAACCATTTATCTTGGTGTTTTATTTATGAGTATTTGCATGCATTCATGGGAAAAATAAACTCCTTTTTACATGTGTATTTGTATGATGTGTGCACATGTGTGTATGTTTGCATGTGTGTGGATTCACATGTATGTGGGTTCATGTGCATATAGATTCTGGAGGTTGCTATCAGATATGGTCTTCAATTATTCTCCACTTTATTTCCTGAGGCAGAGGTTCTCTCTGAATCTGTTGCTCCCCCGTTTGTCCAATAGAATTAGCAATCTGGTTTTGGAGATCTGTGTCTCAGTCTCCAAGCACAGGAATTACAGGTGATCTGCCATACTCACCCAACTTTTATGGGGATTCTGGAGATCTGAATTTGGGTTATTACATTTACAAACTGCTGGCTAGTTTTGTGTTCCTTTGACATAAGCTAGAGTCATGTGAAAGGAGGGAGAAACAATTACAAAATGCCTCCATAAACTGGCTTGATTTTTTCTTGATTAATGATTTATGTGGTCAGACCATTGTGGATGGTGACACTCCTGAATTCTGGGGTGTATAAGAAAACAAACTGAGCAAGCCACAAGGAACAAGAAAGTAAGCAGCATTACTTTATGGCCTCTGAATCAGTTCCTGTTTCTAATATCCTTTCCTGAGTCCTGACTTCTCTGGTGTACTAAAAGCCATAGGATAAAATAAACCCTTTCCTCTTCAAGTTATTTTTCATTATGGTGTTTTCTCACAGCCCCTAACTTAGTTGGAAGCCCTTAATTAGGACACAAGTCAAGTGCTTTATCCACTGAGGCATCGTCCCAGTTTGGCACTTCTATTCTTTAAGGGCTCTTCTCAAATTTGGAGAAAGCTCAGAAGCTTCTGAAACTATTCTCTTCATTTCGGAGACCATTATATAAATATTATCTTGAAGGCTAGAAAATAGTCATCTGAAAACCAGAGAAAGGTCTCAGAAGACAGTCCTCATGTTGTATCTTAATCTTGAACTTCTAGTCCACAAAAATCAAAACAAGGTTTATTTATATTTTTAGAAATCCTTTATTTGTGATATTTTGCCACACAAACCTTAGAAACTAGTTCAGTGGCAATAAAAAAGAACTGGGTTATTATCTTGTGAAGAGAGATCCAGGACAAGTAGAATGAGGCAAGTGCTTGAGTCAAAGAAGAGGGGTGATTCTTTGGGACAGGGCATTGTGGCTTGAGTTCCTCATGACTAAGTGGATGGAAACTAGAATCTTGCTCCCATGAGGGAAACTAGATTAATGAAATGTTGGTCTCATTATATTAAGAATGGATATTTTCAACAATTCTCGCTCATATAAATCCTCTTCATACTCACTAATTAGACTCCCAGTGCTCCACCAGGGGCCCAGCCGTGGATGTCTGCCTTCAGATGAAGCCAAGGTTGGATAAAGCACCGGGATAAATAACCAAATGAATGGAAGCACAGGATCTATGAACCAAAGGCTGAGGGGCCCCCAACTGGATCAGGCCACCTGAACGGGTGAGACAGTCAGTTGGCTTGATCTGTTTGGGAGGCAGCTGTGCATTGGTGCCAGGTCCTGGGCTCGTTGCATGAGTTGGCTGTTTGAATCCTGGGACTTATGCAGGGACACTTGGCTCGGTCTGGGAGGGGGGAATGGACCTGCCTGGACTGAGTCTACCAGGTCAACCCCGGTCCTCGGGGGAGACCTTGATCTGGAGGAGGTGGGAATGGGGGGTGGGCTGGGGGGAGGGGTGGGCGAGAGGGGGAGAACAGGGGATTCTGTGGCTATTATGTTGAACTGAATGGTGTTGTAAAATAATAATAATAATAATAATAATAAAACCAAAAAAAAAATATTCTTACCTAAAAAAAAAAAAAAAAAAGGAAACTAAAAAAAAAAAAAAGAATGGATATTTTCATGAGACTTTGAAGACAGTGCCAAGGTCCCCTTTTCAAGATGCTGAGGTAAATAAGAGGACATTATAAACAGCTCCAACATGGGTCCTCACAAAAGCAGTAACCTCACAAATATAAAGGGTTTCTCTAAAGCATCTAGAGACAATGGTTGGGTAACAGTTGTCAGTAGATACCAGGGACCACTCCTTATTTTCATGGAGCTCTATATATTATAGACTAATGGAATTTTAAGAAAGGGTCAAGGAAATTTCATTAATTAAGTTAAAAGGCATCTTGCTAATCACAAAGTTTATAACTGGGGGCCAGGGAGAGGGTTACTCAGTAAAGTGCATGCTGCACAATCATGGGGACCTATATTTGGATTCATAGCACCCATGAAAAAAATGGGCATTGCAGTATACTTTTGTGTTCTCGGTGTAGAGTGGGAGCTGAAGACAGACAGATTCTTGGAGTGAGTTGGCTAGCCAGCACACCTGAATCAATGAGATTCAGTTTCAGTGAAAGACTAAGTCTCGAAAAGCAAAGAGAGTAATCAAGGAAGATACAAAGTCGTCCTCATGCTTCCATGTGCATGTGCACCAACATGTAGATATGCAAGCGCTGATATTAATGTGTAAAACACACACACACACACACACACACACGCATGCACGCACGCACACACACACACACACTCGAACACAAATGTTATTACTCAGAACCAGGTATAATTTTAAAAGAATTGAAGCCAACATGCCTAACATCTGTGTGCTATGGAATAAACTAATGTCCATTATCTACAAGCAGTTGGAGAAATTATAAGGTAACTACTAAGGTAAGGGACATATTTACTTCTGTCACCCTGCTGCTTCCATAGAATTAGAACAGTCCCTGATATCAGGACTGTGCTCAGAAATCATTTATTGAGTGTTTGTGTATTTTTCCTCCAGTTAGAAATACACAGAGGCCCTGAGTTGTAAAGAGACTTAGCAAAATCTATAGAGTGTATCAATAACAGAGAAATGATGGAAAACATTTGACTCCCATTCTAATCCTGAACTCAAAATCTGTGTAGACATTTAACCTCATTTCTCCAGACGCATCTATATCAGAGTATTTCAGCATTCTGCCAATGGATGGGCACAGTGATCTAGTGTGACAAATGCTCGTTGCTTCTGCCCCTGTGCAGAGGGAATTTGCCATCTTCTGTGATCATCAGGCTGGCAACATCAATCTGGAAGTTTGTTAATGACACTGACCTGAATCTGTCACATCGAAGGGAAGTCTTCGTGGCAGCAGGGATTTGCTGCCATATAAAGGCTTCATAGTATAAGGAACTCCCTAATAAGCTGATTAAAAAATAAATTTTTGAATTCTTGAAGATGTACTTTTAGACATCTGATATGAAGCAAAAGGAACAGACATATCACAAAGTGTAAAGCATGACTCTGGATGTGTCAGAGATGCTCGTTCTCAGACTGCAGTGCAACCCTTGCAGTTGTCAGAGGCAAGGCCTGAGTTGGGCATGCTTTTCTTTCAAATCTTTCTGTGCTATGTTGTCAAGACTACTCAATAAATGACTGAGAAGTCCATCAGTGAGCAGGGTTGAGGGTGAGCCTCACTACAATCCAGTCTTTTCCACTTTTCCCCATGAAGAATACCCATTTTACTTGTGTACCTGACTCAGAGTCCTAGGTCTAAGTTTTAACTGTCCAAAAGACCATAAAAATAGAATAGGTGTGGCCATTTGCATTGAGCCAGATAGAAAGTTGACTCTCAAATTGTCTTTGTTGTTAGGACTTTCAAAAGCAGGGCTCACAAACTCTCTAAAAATCCAGTTTATGTTGTAGAAACCATTCATTCTTTTTATCTACTAAAATGCACCTACTAGGGACTTAGAATTGAGCTTAGATGGCTTGCTTCCTCATAGCAAGAAGAAAGATATGTCCAAAAATACTTCAGTATTTTTTTATTGATCATCCTGCTGAAAGAATATGTGGGTTGCTCAAATCATGAACCCTTCCACGAACAGCTTCCTTTGGAACTGGCTTTCGGCTAACACTTAGGAGATAATCTCTGAGATCCTGGAATGTTCTGTCTTGTAATCATATTTTCATATGTTCAGATCTTTGGTCCTCAGTCTACCATTTTGGTCAGATAGCTTCTGTTACTCAGTATTATCTACAACGAATATTTGTTTTTGCTATGGAAATCAATAGTCATTGTGGCTGAAGCCAATTGCTATTGCATGCCTGTATAAATGATCCTCAGTGAAAAACACACACCAAAACTCAAGTGAGTGTTCCTAGGTGGGAACCTTTCCAACAGTAGCTAAGGAATTGAATGCTCTTTGAAGTTCCACAAAGTGATGATCCTCAGAAATGTGCAGCTAGTCTCTATTGGATTTAATCTATGTATCTTACCCCCTCAAGCATTTTAATTTGCATCTTTCCAGAACAATTTTCAAATTCTTGAGGAATGTAGCACATTTTGAATTGCTGCATTCATTCTAGTGAACCATCAATATTTAGATTAATGATGGGATCCCTTAACACAACAATCCATTTCTCTGTACCCTCCACAACCTGAGAATACCTACCCTGACAGAGACATTTTGTGAATAGGAGACATTATTTCCTGAGGTGAAGTGTCTTCATAATAGTGTTTTACTGTGTCTAGTGTCATTTGTGTTCAAAATCTGTGAGGCTGAAGAACAGAAACCCAAACTTTGCCTGTCACGTGGAATATGAAGAGTCTAGAGAATTAGGCTGGGGTATTAGTTGTAATGCTCCACATTATTAGTCCCTGGAGATGGATATACCCAACTGTCTAATAGGGGTTTCTATTGATGCAATGAAACACTATGACAAAAAAATAAGCTGGGAAGGAAAGAGTTTATTTGGCTTATACTTGCATATTGTTGTTTATTATCAAAAGAAGTCAAGATTAGAATTCAAACAGGGCAAGAATCTGGAGGCAGGAACTTATGCAGAGGCCATGGAAAAGTGCTGCTTGCTTCTGCTGGCTTCCTTAGCCTGATTTCTTGTAGAACCCAAGACCAACAGGCCAGGGATTGACAATAGGCTGGGTCTTCCCACATTGATCAGTAATTTGGAAAATGCCTTACATCTGGATCTCAATGAAGCATTTCTTCACCTGAGGCTCCCTTTCTCTCTGATGACTGTAGCTTGGGTCAAGTGGACACAAAACCAGCCAACTCAACTGACCCCTTGTCAGTTTGATACACAGATACATAACTATCAGGCCACAACTCTTCCTTTCTTATTCATCCCCCAAATCTCACATTATAAATACGAATAACTTTAAAAGTCTCATAGTCCTTACAAACTCAAACACATTAAAATTTCAGTCCCTTTAAAATAGCCAATCTCTTTTAAAATCCAGTCATTTAAAATTCAAAGTCTTTCAACTGTAGGCTCTAGTAAACTACTTTCTTACTTCAAGAGGGTAAAACCATGGCACAGTCACAATCAATCAAATCAAATCAAAACCAGACTCCAACTGTCCAATGTCTATGATCCACTCAAGATAATCTGGACTTTTCCAAAGGGCTTTGGAAACTTCTTCAGCTCTGCCCTCTTAAGTACACATAGCTTGTCTTGTAGGCTCTAGCTGACTCTACTCTATTGCTTTTGCTGTTCTTGTTTGTTATCCATGGTGCTGGTATCTCCAAAACTACTGAGGTTCCTTGCTGCACCTGGGCTGGATGTTTACCAATAGCCTCTCATAGACTCTTCATGGTGCCATGCCTCAACTTCTCTTCAAGGCCCTTCCTTCATTCCTGAGTCTTTAACTGCTACTGAGGCTGCACCTTCACTAATGGCCTTTCTTGACTTCTCACAGTTCCAAGCCTCAGCTGCTCTCCATGACCCCTCCATCCCAATACCATTTGGGTGACTCCTACACATTACCAAGCTCAGTTGCCAACACTAGGTACAACCTTGGCCACCTCTGGAACATAGCTTATCTGTGATCTCAGGAAACACTTTGCAGAAAATTTCACCTAAATGATGCTAGTCTTATCTTACTTAGCCCTAATTTCTTAGCTCCAGATAACGAGTATCAGTTGTCCCAGTAACACATCGGTTTCACTTTTGTGTTTCTAGTCTCATTAATTGTGGCTGACTCTTAAGTACGATTTGACCAGAATGACAGAATCTTAATTCAAAATAGCAAATGTACCTGATAGTCTTTAAATTTCCCTCTGAAACCTCATAAGCCAGGCCACCATCTTTTGCACTGCGTTCAAAATTCTTATCCTTCAGGCTTCTAAAGAACATCCCACTGAGGTCTCAACACTTCATGCTCCCTAGTGCAAAGTTACAAAGTCCTTCTACAATCCTCCCCAAAATAAAGTCAGGTTGGTCAGAGAAATCTCCCACTATCATGTCACCAACTACAGTCATAGTTAGAGTTTCTATTTTGTTGAAGAAATGCCAAGATCATGACAACTCTTATAATGAAAAACAATCATTTGGGGCTGGCTTACAGTTTAGAGGTTTAGTCCATTATCACCATGGTGGGAAGCACGGTGGCCTGAAGACAGACATGGTGTTGAAGAAGGAGCTGAGGGTTCTACATCTTGATCTGCAGGCAGCAGGAAGAAAGATTGAGGCATACTTGGTCTAGCTAGAGCTTCTGAGATCTCAAAGCCTGCCCCCAGTGACATACATCCTCCAACAAGGTCACACCTTCTCCAACAAGGCCACACCTCCTAATAGTGTCACTCCTTGTGAGCCCATGGGACCATTTTTATTTAAACTACTATATCAACAAAGCAGAAACAAGCCCACAGGCCTGTGTTGCTGGGAGCTATATTTCCATTTTAAGATTATGACACATTAGAGAGAAGACCAATGCACTGATCTCTAAACAGGCAGATATTAAAAGGGAAAAGTGACTTGCACTCTCAAATACAACCATCAAAATATGGACTCTTTCCATGTGAGGAATAAGTAAATAGAAAGAAAAATGCATGAGGCAAACTTCTAATTTATGGGTGCCTTTTTGTCCAGAGGTAGTGAGCTGGAAGAAAGAAAATTACTTGAACATTGTTGGAATTAAGCATCACTGGCAGCACAGGAATTCCCAGTGTTCCTGGAGCGCAAGCATGTCCTCTGACACCAGTCTTCAGCTACTCCATGGCAAACGCTTTTTATTGTTAACTCAAAAAAATTTCAGGGTCTCCATAGTAGAAGATGCTGCAGTTGCTTAATATGTAAAAAAGGTCCAAATAACCTTCATTGAACTTAATAGTACATATTAAATGAAAAACATCTTCTTCCCTGCAGACCTAAGACTATTTCCAAAGCCAATGCCTGATACTTAAGATAACCATAAACCGCTAATTATTGTAAGTTGTTTCACATCAAATAAAAGCACAAGCAAATGCTCAGATCTGGCTTTGTCATTCTATTTTTATCCCTATCTCAGCCCTGTTCCCTACTGGAGATCCCACAAATAAGAGCTATTCTGAAACTAGAAGTTGCTTCAGTTTCTTTTATTCATTAAATCACTCACTTGCTTATTTAATAAAATTTTGTAGCATATAAGATTTTGCTCTATATCCAAGGAATAGAACATACAATGCCTGCCTCAAAGTGTTCTTCCTCAGTTTTAAGAAATGGGATATGCCAGTTTTAACAAATCAAGGAGGCCAGTGTCCCATAACCAAAACTAGAAACACTTGCAACATACAAAATATGGATAAGGGACTGGTTCATCTGGTGGTCAACCAGCTCTCATGAGTATTTTGAAGTATCTATTCTTGTTTTTCATTTACATATTCTTTACCTCATTTCTCAATTACTTCCAACATCTACTCATGATCCTGTGAATTCCCATTTATTGGTACCCCTTAAAGCCATGAGGGACAAAATGCTCTACAGAACACCATTCTTGTGCTCAATTTGCACTATTCTCAAGGCCCTTTAGTATGGAATGGATCTACCTCGTAACATTCCTAAACACATTCTGTTGCCAAGACTGTTGTTAATCAACCTCACATTGTGCTTCTAGAAACCTAGAGGCCATACTTTCTAGCATGATCTTATGTACTATAACTGTTCATCTAAATGAAGACACAATGCACATACCTCTTGGTTTCAAGGAAAAATTTAATTCCCTAGTGTTGTCTTACTGATTTCTTAAAGTTTGCTTTGAACTGAGACTCTGTTGATGCACATTTCAATTGTTAGTCTCTTGTTCTTCATTACAAGGTGATTTATCTGGAAGAAAAATGCTTAAAGAAGTTAAATCAAATATGAGCTGTTTTCATTAATTCAGATCCCACTAATTCAGACTAGACTCAAACATAATTTTGAGTTTTCCAGGACTAAAACAAAATTCTAAGTAAATTAACTATAGAAATAAGATATGAGGGAGAGAAATATGTTTTACCTGATTCAAACACAGTGTTATCAACACATTTGGGTATTCCAGAAAGACCACCAACATGTAAACAATTTATTGTTTGTTTTTTCATTGATGCTAAAGTCTTGCTTGTCATAAAATATTTTTCTATATGGCAATTTTCATTTGCTATCTGAAAAAATGTTATATTTTAAAATAATTAACATTCTCACTCCTTTTCATAATGCAAAATATATCAGAAACATAATGTGTATATATCTAAATATATATAGGTATACTTTAAAATACAATGAAATCTTGATGTTGCATATTTACAGTTTGTAGGCTTAAAGGTGAATTTTATACTTTGTTTCATATTTGCAAGTATTTTCTACAATGAATTCTCATTTTTATCATCAACATAACAGTGTTCAAAAAAGGAACCACTAGTTTTTTTTTAAATTATTGGAATATAATTTTCACCCAAATGCTATATATATATATATATATATATATATAATGTAGATATAGGTTATATTCTGCATCCAGCATTTACAAATAAAACAACTTGGTGGTAGTATGAGAAAGTGACATAAAACACATCAAAAATTAATCCCATCTTCCCTACTGAAAGCAACCTGACCATAAATTCAGTTTAGCATAATAAGTAAGCCAAGATTATTCATTCTGTATCAGGAGCTACCTACTACAGGTCAACTTTCTATTATGACAGAGTGATGTAAGGATGTATAGAGGGACATGTTCACACTTCCTTCTGTGTGTTTTTCAGTGGCTCCAAGGTGTCAAGGTCAAATTGAGGCAGTTTACATACAATATTAGTGAACTCTGTGATTACTCAATTCTACTGAAGCTGTACCTAGTTCTAAATATGGACACAACCCTTGTCTACCTAGTCACAATGACAATTATCACATTATAATTATTTTATAATTATTACAGATTTATTAATAGCTCCTTTGTTCCAGGTAAAATTCAATGCATTTTAAAGATAGAATTTATGATTTAGCCTCAAATCATTCAAAGATTGATTTTCGGGGATATGAACAGATCAAGTTTTCACAGCCAGTGCTCTATAGAGATAAAATTCAAAATCAACTTTATCCAACATGAAGCTCTTACTCTGAAAACTACACAACATTGCCTAGTGCAAAATCAGTAGTCAGAGTGTGTTATGATTGCCTCACAGATGCAGTGAGTGCAGCCAGTATGTTGACCCAAAAGTGCCCTTCATTTTTGCTGGTCATTCTTGAACTTCAGAGCTTCATTCTTGACATGAACATGGAGTTGACTGGATCCTAATGATTCCCCTGGACACTAGAACATTTATTTTGATTTAAAGAAAGCACGTTGTTAAGAAAGAATGGTGTGCTGAGGGCAGAAATGCTACACTTCCAGACCCATCTCAGCTCCTAATTAAATGTGGGAACTAGCTTTTTGTGTGCTTCTTTTTAACCTTTATCTTCTGAAAAATAATTAAGATATATGGCAGATGAGTAAAATGGGATAAAGTCTTTTGTAATGCATCAAAGAGTTTTCTTTTTATTAATATAATGTATAATAAAACCACCTTTGTCTTCATAAACAATTTTCTTATAGGACCAAGTATAGAATTCAGCACTCTAAAAAACAGATAAGGTTAATGGGTTGTGATTTATTATAGACATTAAGAGATCTTTGTGAAATGGAAGGGGATTTCAAAAACAAGAACTGTGGCTAGAGAGATAGATCAGCATTTAAGAGCCGCTGTTACTCCTTCAGAAGACCTGGGTTCTAGACCTAATGTCCACTTCCAGATGATCTGATGTGCACATCTGGCTTTAAGGACACTGTACCTACATAGTATACAGACATTCAAGCACAGTGTTCACACACATAAAATTTAAAAAAAAAACACTGAAACTAAAACCTTCAGAATTGTTACCCTACATAAATCTTTCTTTAAAAACACAAAACAGATGAACAACAGAGAGACAAATAAAAATCGAGAAACAATGACTATTACTAGAGTTTATTCCATGATTAGTTCAGTATTTATTTATGTTGCTTCCACTGATCTTTTTTGAAAATCAAACATGAGCACAGACATTTAATATTAATCAAATAAATAACAAATACATCTGTGAACAACTACTTAAGAAGTTTGTCATAACAGTAATATCCCAAATATCTTCTTATTATAATACAATACAATCCCAGTTCACCCTCATATCATAGTTCAATGTAGATTTGTGGGTCTTCTTAGTAGCTCTACTCTGAGTAGTATCACTGAGATACCGAATCCTCTGTTTTTGAAATGTGTCCATCATAGCTATCTAGCCTGCTGCAGAAGAGAGGGAGTATCTGGCTGAAGATTTTAGCAATCATATTGCTAAACATATTGCTGACCATCATGAATCACATGGTTCCTGGCTCCTGCACATCTTAGTGTGTCCAGAAAGAGGACATGGAAATTGTGTTATGAGGCTTCTGCCTTTGAAGCATAGCACATATAAAGCTTTGCATTAGGAAGGTTAAAAACCTGTTTTCATTAGCTACTGTCTATGCTGTTCCAATTGCTTAGGCTTTCATTGGGTAGTACCACTTTTTAAAAGGAATTAAGGATAAGTCTTTAACCATCTATGATTTCTTTCACTTCATTTCATTACACTTAATTTTATTTTATGTTAGGAAAAGACTATAATTTGATTGTCCATGATACTACTGCAAATACCTTATAATTGGTGTCATATATTCAGTTGTCTTTATTTTTACCTGATAGTGTACATTTAGGGCCTGTTCACATTTCTGATGTCTTGATAACTCATTTCCTTTAACTGCATTCTTGAACAGGTGCACCAATTTGTTTACACACTCATCTGTTGAAGGACTACTTGGTTGCTTCCAGTCTGGGACATTTATAATATAGCTGCTATAAATATTCATATGCAGATTTTATGTATATGCAGATTTTATGTAGATAAAACTGCTCAGCTAAGGTGTGTAGATACATACACACACACTATTGGATCAAATGTCAACACTATATTTGGTTTTGTCAGGTACTACTGAAATATGTTTTATTACTTTACCATTAGCTCTACATTCTAAACAACATATAATATTGCCTATTCTTTCATATGTCAATTATTTTAATAAATGTATCCATGATACTCATTAGTTTTAAAGATGGAGATGTTGTCAGGTCATTATGGAAAGACTCAGAGAGTAGGCTAACAATGCCTTTTGAAATATGCACTATTCACTCTGAGCAAGAGTGAAGAGATGGTTTATTGGATGAATTGGTCATGTCTTCTGAACTCATCAGGATGAACAACTGCACAGGTTTAGAAGGCACATTGGTCATTGGTGAAAACTTTGGATCCATCTCTCTAGCAGTACAATTGTAGACTTCTTCATGGTTGTCCTTGAACCCATCTCCTGCATTCCACTTTGGCATAGAGCTTTGCTGCTGGATTATTTATCCAAACTATCGCAAATGGCGAAACTGACTGAAAAAGTTATCTAAATTATTACATGGTACGTTTAGATCCATGTGGTTTTTAGGGTAATACAAAATACTGTTGTTGTTTATTGTTGTTCAGAATCATAGATATTTTTAAGTAGGAAGACAAATATCTTGAGGCAGGAGGACATAGCAGAGATGAAAAGACAGGCATTTGAATCAATTTCTCATAATCTAGGTTTTAAACTGACAACTCCCATTTTTATGGAAGAGCATCTATTCAAAGATGAATCATGACATAGGATCCAGTGTGTGTGTGTGTGTGTGTGTGTGTGTGTGTGTGTGTGTGTGTGTGTGTGCTGCACTGCACATAATATACCCACTACAGTTGTTAACAAAAGCCGGGGATGTAGAAAAAAACCACATTGAAACTTAATTACTTTAGAGTATATGTACACTACACTATGATCAGTGTAATTCCTATTTCACAGGTATGAAAACATGGAGGTGGTTAATACCTATGTGCATTTACTTTTAACCCATGTTCATTGAGGAATATGTTACTGAACCCAACTATGAAAAAAACACAGACTGTAAAATCAGAATAATGGGTGACACAATTACATATATAAGGACTTACTGAATAGGATTTTAGTTACAGAGGAAATAAGGTTATCAATCAACAAATGGGACCCCATGAAATTCTTTTTTTTTTTTTTATTTAAAACACATGAAATGAATTCATTGACCAAAACATGATTAAGTATCTACACAATGACATATATAACTATGTGATAAGAGTGAATAGTAAGAGTAAAATTACGTTATAAATAATTTTTGTGGAACAGCTTGATTATCATAACATTAAGGATATTTTTATGTACATATGATCACCAGGACACCTGTATGTGAGTACACAAATAATAAAACTCAGAAGCAATATACATGGTTGTATATTGCAGAACTGAATGAAAGTTATGCTTGACTGCATTAAGTCTCAGGATGGCAGGCAAAGATGCATATTCTTAATGCATTAAGGATAGACACACAAGGCCATCTGAATCAGATCCCCAGACACACTTGAAAATTATCCCTGACAAATAAATAAATGTAATAAAAAATGAGTGCTAAGCAGTTGCTCTTAAGTGGTTCTTCTGAATCTTATTCCCTATCTAAGACTTCAATCAGCTCACCTATTTTCAAAAATTCAACTTGTCCTCTAGCTACAAAAATCAGTCATATTAGTGAACTCCTAGACATTTTCACTTCTCACTATTCTTAATCTGTAACTTTTCTTTCTATCTTGCATGTGTGCACCAATGAAGGCATATTATGTGTGTATGTCGTGCAATGTTCATGGGGAGGCATGAGGAAAACTTTGGGTGTCATTCTTCAGGTGTCATCCTGAGATTTGATATAAGAATAAAGATCAAAGTATATGATACCTGGAGCAGATCCGACCCACATAAAAAGCATATTTCTCTATTTTATATCTCTGAACTATTGAAAGTTATTCTGGAGGTCCAGCTTCTAATAGCCTTCTTCTCAGGAGTCCAGAAGAGATGAAAACAACAGCAAGAATGAACCTAGGGAATGAAACTAAGTGCATCAAGTTCTTCAATGCATTCATTTTATTCCTCTGAGATAAAGTTCTATCTACATAGCTTTAATTCTGTACTCATACTTAGTTCCTCTCTGTCCCTTCTCTCATAGTTCTAATTTCATTCTGTCTCATCCCCATCTTCATCTTTGTTTTTTCCATATCCATTCCTTCCCTGTTCTCTCTGAAACAGGTCTAAAACCTTAAAAAAGGAGTGACTGTTGCATTTCAATTCAAGGCTTTCAAGGTCCCCACAAGAGCAGTGATAGTCAGCTTCATTTGGAACCCAAAAGAGGAATGAATAAAGGAGTTAGGATCATATAAGGACTGGAATCAATCAGAAAGAGAATTTATGTATTCAAAACATGTTTTGATAAGTGGTTTGGTGAAACATTACTAGATTGTCATAAATAGGGATGCAGATCTCTTTTAATGTTTCTACAAGACACCTGTCCCCATGGTCCTATTATTCTTCAAGTCATGCAATATAATTGTTTCCAATGAATAATATTTTTTCTTGATGTATCCAACAGTGTCTGAAACCACAGGTTCTTGAACACCTTACTTAAAATTCTCTCTCTCAGATTTTCATTTCTCAATTTCTTGGTTTAACCAATTCCTGTTTATGACAATGACAAAGTGTGGTCTTCCCATTAAAGACACAGCGCTGGGAACATTTGCCACAAACTTTTGTGGCAAAGTTGATAACTTTGGGCTGTCTTTTGACTCTGATTGTATTCAGAAGATCAAGACACACATTTTCAAATTTGTTGACTAAGACATGACCCCGGTCATCATAGCACTCCAGTGGGGCAGGGTAATGCTCCTTAGTTAACTTGCATAGATTGGCCAGGCTTTGCAGAAGGTCCTTCAGGGCTAATATGGAAATGGCAGTGTCATAGAAATATACACTGGTTAGCTGGAAGCACTGGCTCAGGGCAGGCAGGAGGGTACCATGTTCAGAGTCTCTGATACAGCAGTTGCTTATCTGCAGAGTTTGCAGAGTGTCTGCTACACTCTTGAGGAGAAATTGCAGAGCTGTGGGACATAAGTTGAATAATGAAGCACTAAAGAGGTTCAGGTGTTTTAGCTGAAAAAGCCCATGACACTGAGACAGGTGCTTCAAGTCTGAAGATGGGAACTTGTGCAGTTTGATGGACAGAGACACCAAGGGGGTCTTCAGGCATCTGAACAACTGCTTCATGTGCTCACTGGAAAAGTAGGAATCATTGATGATGAGCTCCTGGAGATATTTGAGTTTGGAGATTTGAGCAAGGAACCTTGTAATATGCTTCTCTCTATCTTCAAAGGTATATATAGCATTGTTGATGTGAACTGAAATGCGTGCTAGATGGAGTTTGTGCAAATTTCTCATCTGTACAAAGCAATGTGCCAAACACATCAGCTCTCTTGGAGTCCAGTGTATGGATAAACACAATTCCTCAATGTAGTGTGGCTTGAAAGTACTCAAAACCATCTTGAAGACTTGCTCAGGAGCATCACAGATTATCACCTTTTGACAGCACAGTTGCACAGCATCTTGTTGCTGCTGGGCCCACTGCAGCAAGTATGCTTGCTCTTTATCCAGGGCAACATTTAAGAAAAAATCAGTGACCACCTTCAAACGCTGCCTCAGGGCATATCTAGGTAGGTCATTCTCTTTTTCCTCCTCACTCAATGTCCCTGTTGAGCTCTCTCCACATTCTATGCCAGGCCATACATTCCAGAAGACACGGCACATTTTTCTCAGGTCCAGGACACGAAGCTTCGACCTTCTGAGGTGAACATTTTGTTTCAACAGCATGTCTACACCATCCAGCACAGCTTGTAATATCACCACATCAGGTTCCTGCATCAGTGCTCCGACAGGGAGGCTGGAGAAGGGCCATTCTGCCACCATTGCTGTCAGTATCTTCATATGTCTGCTCTTAAAGGCCTCCTTGAACAGGGATGGGAAGAAAGCCTTCGGCAGCTTCTGCAGAACTGAGATGGCCAAGGCCTCATGCCTCAGCAGACTCTTCATTGTAAGTTCCTGGAGTGTGGATGGGGCCTCAATGTTCATTCTGATGGCTCTTCAGATGGAAGGAGCTCACCAACTCCTCAGCTGATTTGGGAATAGTCTGTCTCCTGGAATCCTTAGACTCAATGCCTCTGAGTCCTCAGCTCAAATCCCCCATGAAATTCTTTAGAGAAGAAACTGTCAATAAAGTGAAGAAGCAGTTCAGAGAATGGAAGAAAATCTTTGCCAGGAATGATTTTTACAGGAAAATGGCCCAGGCTCAAAAAAATCAAACATCACATATTTTCTTTGGAATGTTTATAGACACCTAGAAACTAGAAAGGTAGCATGAGTGTGGCCATAATGAGACTAGGGGCAGTAGAACACAAGATATGAATGTAGAGAAAGGGAATCCATGGGGTACAGAACTGAGGAAAAGGAAGAGCTGTGCTCATCAAAACTAAGGATATCCATGTGGAAACTAATTACTTCATAAATTGACTTTTAAAATGCATTTTCAAGAGGATTTGAAAAGAAGCACCTTGCACTGGTGAAAAGATGATCATAGAATCCACACACTATAAATGGAATTCCCAGAATTAGGTGATGAATAAACTTCTATTAGATTTTGGCCAGGAAGGACACAGAGGCCCACCCTCACTATACTACATATGATTGTCGTCTATCTTGGTAGCCCACCAGACCTAGATACTGAGATCCCCTTTCTTGAGAAAACACACACTTTGGATGTAGATCACAGAGAGATTATTGGAATTGAGCTGAAAGTTTTCTTCCTGGTGGCTAGCTTTCATAGTGGCAGATGTTTCTAAGAAGACAACTGAGGGAGAAAAATCATCAAAGGTCTTCTTAGGTGTGGACTATGAATGCTATAATACCAATGCAATGGACAAATTGTGCCTACTGGTGTAAGAGTGACATGCCTGTTTTGTAGGAAACCAATTACATTCTGAGGAATGTTCCACAGGAGGGAGCTTGTGTCTGATGTAGTAGGCCTGATCAAAGGCTGATGGCTGGAGAAGTCATATTCTGGAATGGTGAACCCATTACTTCTGTTTTTCTAAATGGACATATTGTCAAATTGACTTTTAAGTCTTTATGTTTATAACTGTATATTAGTGTTTCCCTAAGCCTTAGTCAGAAAGCCTTCTTTTGCTGAAAATGGTGACTAATGTACATGGCTGAACACATTGAATTTTACAGGCTATAAAAACAGAAGAAAAAAAAACAGTGAGAAGTTTAAAAGAGGAAGGAGTGAGGGTGAACCTTAAATTTGGAAAGGAGTGGGGGGACTAACATTATAAAAATATATAGTGTGCATGTATGAAATTATAAAATAATCACAATATTATATTAAAATACCAGAGGTGTTAGAGAAAGAGGGGGGAGAGTAAAGCTAAGGCAGCCCTAAATACTAACAACAAGGCTATGGAGGGAGAGTTTAGAAAAACAATATAGACGACTATGGAAAGGAAAAGGAATAAAATTGTTCAGAAGGAAAATTATTGCTATGAAGTTCAGAAGAAAACAAACATTTGAATTATTAATGTTTCTGATGAGAAAAATTTAGACAGAAAACTATCTTAAAGCAGAAAAAATAGTACTGAATTAAATAAGCAAATCCATCTAAAAGAGAGTGTAACAAGTTTTAGGAAAATTAATTGAACAAACACAGGTACAGAAATATATTTATGTGCAAAGTAGCTGTGAAAATTATTATGTTTCAAAAACAACAAATAACTTCTAAAGACTTTCAGACCTCTAACCCCTGATTACATACTTATTTCCTACCAGGGGAGGGGCATGAATAAGAGATGAGCTTCCTCTATTATTCTTTATCAAAGAGGGTTTTTTAGACAATATGTTGATTTGTAGCTCTGACTGTCCTTAAATTTATGATGCTCTTACATTTCCCTCCTGGGACCTGAGATTACAGGCCTGTGTCACCACACCTGGCAAACCTTGCTCATTTCTTGGCAGAAGTGAAACCTCGAAGACTGTGTAGCACTGTGTATTAACTATGCCTAAATGATCAGGGTAGAGAAAGGGTGACCCAAAATTGTTAAACCATATAAAGTTGGAGCTCAAGAATAAAGTCACCCCAAAGCCATTTTATGCACTTTATACACAGCAGAACTCAGAATAAATGTCACCCATGAGCCTTACATAAAAAAGAGATGGCCATAAAATCTGTTGAACCACAAAATGAAGCAAAACAAACTGCATAAAACGGAGGTACTGTGGCAGCAAAGGTGCTATGCACCAAACCCAAACTTCTTTTAATTTAGAGCTAAGGCAAAAGGTAGCTAAAATTTTGTAGTGTGAAAATTATTATGTGGTACAAGCCATGAAAATGCAACTAGCAAAACTGAAAATAAGAATATGAGATGAATGATAGAACTAAGCAAAAGCAGACATCATTTAATATGACAGGATAAATTACTGTATTAAAAAAACTCCAGCATATTGAGTTACACACCATGAAGTTAGAAGTGAAAAAAAGGACAGCTGAGAATTCTAAAATTCTGAGCAAAGACTATTCTTCAAACAAAATTAGCTCGGAAATTAAGCTATAAGCATAAGTTAAATGAGAGTAAAAATTATTAACTAAAAAGGTATATTTTTTTAGTGATACAGGTATGAAAACATCATTGTTCCCAATATACCTGTCAAGAAAGCTGCATAGAAAAATCTCAAAATTAGTACATAAAAACAATTCTGACATGGCTTTCTAACTAAACTGGATGCAGAGATCCATGGGCAGGCCCCATGTGGAACTCCGGGAGTCCAATTGGCGAGAAAGAGGAGGGTTTATATGAGCGAGAATTGTTGAGACCAAGGTTAGATAAAGCACAGGGACAAATAGCCAAACGAATGGAAACACATCAACTATGAACCAGTGGCTGAGTGGCCCCCAACTGGATCAGGCCCTCTGAATAGGTGAGACAGTTGATTAGCTTGATCTGTTTGGGAGGCACATCCAGGCAGTGGGACCAGGTCCTGTTTGTGAGAGAAAGAGAGAGAGAAAGATTTTTTAAAATCTTTAAAGAATAAATAATAAAATAAAAAGCTAAAGAAAGGGGGAAAGATAATGTTTTTGATCTGAATACAAACAAAATGGGCTGAAAATACATTAAAAATTGCCAGCCATCCTAGTCTCTAACTAACCGTTATCACAAGAAGAAAAGCACAACAGAAAATGTTGATTATCTAGGAGACCACAATAATGATGATGCCAAATATAAAGCCATATAGAAAAGGGGCAATTATGTTTAGAACATAATTCCAGGTATAAACACATTTCTCTGTTCAAAACATGAAAATAAATAAATTAATCATTCATCTAAAAGACTGTAAAATGAAAAACAAAATAAATCTAAGGAAAACAGAAGGTGAAAGCTAATAGGTAAAATTAAAATTAATGATTTTGAAAACAAAAACAGCAGGATTAATTAATATAATGAAAAAATTTTATGTGGGAAAATGGATTATTCATTAACTAATTAAAACATATGTGGTTGTGTTGGAAGTGGAGTGACTAAATGGAGAAAGACCATGCTGACACTTCGATAAAGCATTTAGGATCAAATGAAAAAGTGGAATAGTACCTCCCTGTGACAGTTGATATACATAACTCAGCAACTTAGTAAGTAGAATGTAACGGTACCTAATCAAATAATCAACAAATTGCACTTCATGGATATCTTTCTATTAAATAAAAGTACATTACAGCTCAAATGTAACATTACTTTTACACAATATGTAAATAAACAAAAATAAAATATCCTCATAACTATCCCAATAGTCAAGCAAATTAACTATACATTTATCCATACTTGAAATGTTTTGTTTGTGTGTCTAGAAAGGTCTCACTAAGTAGTTCAGGAAGGCCCTTTATTCCTTGATCCTGCCTTCTGGGATTAGAGTCATGCATACCACACCTATTTCTGGTGTTGTTTTGTTGTTTGGTTTTGGTATCCATTTCCTTTAAATGTTTAACCATACATGAAGCAAATAGATCCAATACTATGCTAATCAAAAGTCTTGGAAGTTTGAAAGAACATTAATTACCTTTAAAGATCAGAAAAAGACCAAGAAAATACAGTTTTCTTGACTGCTCCTTAACCAAACAAACACACAAGGCAGAAAAAAAAAATGAATGAAATATTCCTAATGATATTCTGCTATACTTATCGATCGGTGTCCTGTCCAGTTGACATGAGGAAGGCTTCCTCCAGCCTAAGATAGGAGCAGATGCAGAGATGCACAGCTAGAAATTATGGAGAGAGAGAGAGAGAGAGAGAGAGAGAGAGAGAGAGAGAGAGAGAGAGAGAGAGAGAGAGAGAAGACACTAAATTGGAGGTCTGCATCAGGTCCCTCCTGTCAGAGATTGTGAAACACTGCAGAAGAGAGGGAGGAAAGATTGTAGGAATCAAGGAATCAGAGGGGATGGAGGACACCAGGAGAATATGACCCACTGAATCAACTAAGCAGGACTCTCACATGGGCTCACAGAGATTGAAGCAGCAAGCACCAGTCCTACTTCAGTCTATACCAGGTCCTCTGCATATATGTTATGGCTGTTAGCTGGTGTGTTTTTTGTGGGACTCATAGTATTGGAAGCTGGTGTGTCTCTCTGACTCTTTTGCCTGCTCTTGGGACTCTTTCCCTCTTTTGGGACTTCCTTGCCCAGATTTTGTCTTGTCTTATTGTGTCTTGTTTTGTCCATCTTGGCTGTCTTTGGAAACCTGTTCTTTTCTGAAGAGGAACTGAAGAGGGAGGATATCTGGGGATGAAGGGAGGTAGGAGGGAGTTGGAAAAATAAAGGGAGAGGAAACTGTGATTGGGGTGTATTGTATGAGAGAAGAATCTATTTTCAATTTTAAAAATTGATTAAAAAAGAAAAGAAAAGGAAATGGTATTGCTTACAACATTGAGAAAAATTGTATTGTTTTAAATATAAATGACGGTTTAAATATAATTTCATTATTTATTTCTTGAAGTCAATGTATGTGTGTAAAATAGCATATATATAGCTTTGATTATGGAGTATGACCAAATCCTATAAAACTTAAGGAGATAAAGAGGAGATACCTTTATTCACATGGCATACATTCATACAAGCACACACATATACATTAAAAATAAAATAAATCTTTTCAAAATACATAAAAGTAAGTAAACTATTGTATTGATTTTGGAAATGTCACAGAATAATTTGACAGGTACGTTTCATTTATAAAATGGAATTAGTATCAGATTTACAAAAATTAGGACTAACTTTTCTCCCATGTTATACAGTACCTTAACTCTTTTGAAGACAATAATTATGTTAAATTAAAGCTTCCAATGCAGATGTTAAAACAAAATAGAAAAAAAATTGTTGTTAAAGTATTCACCACTACATTTGGAGAAAAGATGAAAATATGATATTATAAAATAGCAAATATGGAAAATTATCAGCATGAAAAGATCATGGAATTACATTCTCCGAAAAATGACTGAAATTATAGGTAAGATAATTTATAACTAATTAATTAGAATTGTGAATAAAAATCAATAACACTTGTAATCACCTGTATTATTATACATTTAATGCAAAAGAAATATCTCATTTATTAGTGCAATAGTAAAGATCACTCCATGG
The DNA here is from genome assembly GCF_049852395.1 of Peromyscus maniculatus bairdii. Lineage (NCBI taxonomy): Eukaryota > Metazoa > Chordata > Mammalia > Rodentia > Cricetidae > Peromyscus > Peromyscus maniculatus. Next base: position 90,630,504 of record NC_134853.1, on the reverse strand, counting down.
AAATACAAGATATTTTCAGGGCCCTTATGAAGAATCAAAACCGTAAAAACTCTGCTGCTAATCAAATAAGACTTGTATAAAAAAAATAACTCCCTTTGTCCTGTTGTAAGATATTATGAATGGTAAATTATTTGTGATATCAATATGAATAGACAATGTAATTTCAACAAATTTGTTAATGTAATGTTCACTTTATAATTTGAAGATACAGAAAAAAAGCTAATCTAGAAAATGAATGTGAAGACATTGTCAGAAACATTTTGAAGGAGATATAAGGACTCTAGCTATCAGATAGTAAACCACAACACAAAGCCATGGTGTTACTGTATTGTAGTGTGAATTCTAATTGATCTTAATAATTTTTTTTTTTTTTTTTTTTGGCTTTTCGAGACAGGGTTTCTCTGTGTAGCTTTGCACCTTTCCTAGAACTCACTTTGTAGCCCAGGCTGGCCTCGAACTCACAAAGATCCACCTGCTTCTGCCTCCCCAGTGCTGGGATTAAAGTCTTGCGCCACCACTGCCTGGCTTGGTCTTAATAATAAAGACCCAGAATCAGATATTAGGATGAAAGCGGAAAGATCAGAGAAGTAGAGCAGCCAGCTACAAGAAAGACTTCTTACCTCTAGGAATCCTCAGACTGAAAGGGCTGAACTCCTGTCTTGTCACTTCCTCTCTCCACTCAGCCATATCACTTCCTGTTTCCTCCTCCCAAGTGCTGGGATTAAAGGTGAGTGCTCCTACTGCCTGTCCTCCAGAGGCTAGCTTGGCACTCTGATCTCTAGACAGGCTTTATTTGTTAAAGCACAAATAAAATATCACCACACTGTGACAAGAACAAAGCACCAAATTAGGGACATATTCAAATTCCCCAAATAGGCACAAAAGAACACTGGAAAAAATATATTAGTTTAGAAATTCGAACTGATTTGCATATATTTGTTGGCCAACAAGCTGCCCATTTGTTAGGCAGAGGCATCAGAGATAAGTTGTCATCTTAGTTTGTATGCTAACATAAGGTTTTCATGGTTCAATTATTTTAAGATGTTTAAAATTAGGAAACATAGAGAAAACAAATCAAAATAATTAAAGAAAAATAATATACTGAATAGTTAAAAAAACCTCAGAGATTTACTTTGAATATTTATATAATGAAGAAATGAAAAGGTTTAGATGAAAAATCTGTTAATACTAATTTAAATAGCACATCCGATAAGCATATTTTGAAACATTATGTACTATCCTATTAGTATATACAACTTCTATGGATATTTTCATATTGTTAAATATAAGTTTAATTTAGATATTCCTACTTGGTCCTTGTTTACACTCAGAAGTTATTTCTAATTTTTCCTTAATAAATGTACATCCACTTTGAAAATGAATAGATGAGTGAATAATTAAATAAACACATAAAATTTAATTTAAATTAAAGTAGCTTTAATTGGAAAGATCATTTCCTATTTTATGAAGTCAGAAACTACCCAGATATTATTAAGCATAGAAATGAAATAAATATTTCTATACAAATTTAGAATCATATCTAAAGTAAAAAATAGTAAAAGGAGATATTTTAATATGGAGTATACAGAACAAATAACAAAAATTCCTAAAATAAGCATATAAAACCAAGCAAAAGTCTATTGATAAGTGAGAAACTAGACAGAACAATAAATATAGTTCACAGAAACAGCTAAAGAAATACACAAGGGAAATTTTGCTATATTCTCTCACAATTAAAGCAAAGTAAATGAAAATAACAGCAAAGTAACATTTTTCATTCATTGTTTTGCCTGAAATTGAGGAGCAACCTAATCATTCTCATGAATTACTGAAGGAGAGGTACACCAAAAGTGAGATTGGCTGATCTAGTTAAGATAAAATCCATACAATTTAACCTATTGGACAATTGCATGTTTAAAAGCATCCTATAAATAGTTTTGGCCGCATATGTACAGAGATATTGTTTATATTTAACTCCAAATGTCAATCAAATGATTTAAAGTATATCCATATAATGAATACTCCACAGCTACTCCCAAGATGGAGAGTTTATTTCTCTACAATTATCAAAAGATGTTCAGTCTGTATTTAGCTAAAATCAACAGAATGATTGTTTTGGGTAAATTTATACCATATGTATAGACACTAGTAGTTCTTTCCAACAATTCTGGAAAGCTATACACACACAATATACACACGTGCATTTACACTACACACACATAAGTGCACTTACACTACACTACACACAAACACACATGAACATACTCTACTCATGCATTTCACTCACATAGTTTGTTGAAGTGTTCCTTGAAAAGATGACAGTAAACTTGTCTTTGAAAGAAACATATTTTCATTATTTTTTAGCTTAAACTTGATCTGTATTTACCGATGTGAACAGTTCCTTAACAACAGAAATGTTAAGAGACCAAATGACCCTATTTCCCATGAATATATGAAATCCAGATGATAATAGTTTTGAAAGACTGTTTTATACCTAATATAAAACAATTTACAAATAGCTAAAAATATTTGATATTGAACACAGGAACTTGTATTTAAACTATGAGCATTATATAATTGATTATATGTGAAGGTGTGGAGGTTCAGCATTCACACCTATCACTAAGCATGGGTGATCTATATTCAGCCTTGAACAAGCAACTACACCCTGGGAATTTTGCTTAGTTTCCATGAGCCTTAGTTTCATACTAATATGGGAATGATAATAATTGTGGTAATAATGGTAAGCCCATTATTACCTACCTCATAAAGCCATTGTACAAATTAAGTAAGAAAATGACCATAAAGTTTTATCACAGCTCCTGTCACAGTAACTACTTATGAAACATTAACTATACCAAAAGAGTAGAAGAAAAAAGTTTTACAAAGACATGTCAGAGAGAGCAATGGAGAGTCAGAAGGAGTTCAAGAACAGCTAGATATATAGTGAGATCTTGTCTCCAAAGAAAAAGAAAGAAAAACACCAGCAGTGACAACATAACCGGGTTGGTTTATTTACCTGCTTTTACCTTTTAGCAACACATTGCTAAGACCTTACCCATTGTCCCACAGTACATCCTACAGTACACAGGATTTTTCCCAGAGTGCATTTCTCCTATCCATTGGCAAGACTTTCTCATCCATCGCTCTTGTCTATGAAGTTGATTCTCTTTTCTCACCTCACCAGGCAGAATGGGGGAGTCTAGTGTCTGCTGTCATTTGAGAGAATACAGGCAAGGAGAGCAGTTTGCATCAAAGCCATCTGAGTTCTAACCTCAGTCCTAAAACCTACAATGTATGGCCATAAGAAATTTATTTTCTAAGGAAATTTGCATTTGATGAAGAAAACTTTTCTTATGTAGACATAAAAAATGCTTGCTGAGTTTACAGGGCAAGACATAACAATAATTAAGAAAACATACAATGTTCCCTGAGTATTAATAGTTGTATAACTGTTTACTGTCTTAGCACAGCATTAACCTCTCTCACATCTAAACTCATTATTTAATATGCATTATAAGCCCCTTAGTTCTCTCAGTCACTCTTACAGGATTATTATATCAGCCTTCTAAGTGGACTGCATGTCTCCATGTGGTCTCTCCTCCTTGCCTTTATTGCAGATTCATCTTTCTAAACTGTTCTCTTACTATGCCTCTCTGCTGTTCAAAAGTCTTCTATGATTAAACATGACTAAAGGCTAAACTCCTGTATTCTTCCAACCCCATGACATCTTCTTCCATTACCTTTGTGCCCCAGTGTTCTCCTCACTTTTCCATCCCTGAGATTGCTTCAGCTTGATCTATTTTAAGAATTCTATCCTGTGGAATATCACCTTACCTTCCAGCTCAAACTGTCAACACTTCCTTATAGGTAAAGTTATTTAATGTGAACAGGTTTCATTTATACTTCAGAGCTTTATATGTTGAGGTCTTTTCACATGTATGTATTACATTAACCTTCTGTAAATATTTGTTTTGCCTGCAGTAGATGGGGAAGTTCCTATGAATAAAGACTGTTATATTTATCATTATAATTCATCACACTGAATTATACTTTAAACATAGTATTTTTTAAATTTAAATAACATTTTATTAATCCTTAGGAATTGTATAGAGTAATGTTTTTTGTTTTATTTATTTATTTATTTTATTTTACAACACCATTCAGTTCCACATAATAGCCACAGATTCCCCTGCTCTCCCTCTCCCCCCTCCCTCTCCCCCCAGCCCACCCCCTATTTCGAGAGACGGCCGGGACTGACCAACTCTGGTGATGGGATGGCCAAACACCCTGATAATTGTACCATAAACCCCATCCAAGGTCTGAGGAATCTGGATGCAGACATCCACGGCTGGGCCCCTGGTGTAGCACTGGGAGTCCAATTAGTGAGAAAGAGGAGGGTTTATATGAGCGAGAATTGTTGAAGCCAAGGTTGGATAAAGCACAGGGACAAATAACCAAATGAATGGAAGCACATGAACTATGAACCAAAGGCTGAGGGGCCCCCAACTGGATCAGGCCCTCTGAATGGGTGAGACAGTCATTTGGCTTGATCTGTTTGGGAGGCAGCTGTGCGGTGGTGCCGGGTCCTGGGCTCACTGCATGAGTAGAGTAATATTTTATTTCAATATTTTCATGTTTTTCTAATTCAATTTTATTTGATACAATATATTTTGATCATATTTTCCTTTCTTCAAACTCCTCCCAGATCCTTTCCAGGCAGCTCTGTATCCAAATTCATATTTATCTCTCTCAAAGACAAAACAAAACAAAAGAGTAAGAATCAAGGCAAACAAATATAAAAAAATCAAAAAGGAAACCAATAAGACATAAAAAAAATACCAAAAACAAAAACCACACACATAAACACAAAACAAATTTTGAATTAGCCACCTACTCCTGGGAATGGATTCTGCTCTAGAGTGTAGTTAATATACCCAAGTGACACACCATGGAAGAAAACTGATTTTCCTTTTGCCAGAAGGTGTTGGTTACAAATAGTTTCTTGTTCAGGGATGGGATTTTGTGTCCAAGTTTGCTCAGTGTTGGGATTTTGTCAAGTTTAAAATTGTGCAGGTCTTGTGTATGCTGTTGCAGTCGTTGTGAGTTCCTATGTATATCAATCCTGATGTGTCTGCAAGAAGCTGTCTCTCCTTGCAGTCCTCTACCACTGCTAGTTCTTACAGTATTTCCATTTCCTCTTTTCCTTAGATTCCTCATCACTGAGGGAATAGTTTGATAAAGACATTTCCTTTAGAGTTGAGTGCTCCAAGGTCTCTCACACTCTGCACTTTGTCCAGTTGTGAATATCTGTGTTCATTGCCATCTTCTGTAAGAAACTTTTCTGATGAGGATCGGGAGATGCTCTGATCTCAGGATGAAACAATCCTCATTTAAATAAAGCCAATGACCAACAAGCCTGGCTATAGCCTATCTTAGTACCAACTCTGTGAGTATTACACACAGTGTAATGATGATTTGTTGTTGTTGTTGCGGTAATGAGTGAAGGACAATGCACCAATAATTCTTGGTATTTGGGGATCATTGTTTTTATGCTAGGCATTGCTCTAGGTATTTTATGTCAGTGGCCACATTTTTATCCTAATATTCCAGCTTGGCTTTTCTCATTAGATCTTTTTTTAATAGGTAAGAAAACTGAGAATTAGGGATAGTAATACCTAGCTCACTTACCACTATCATTTATTTAGTGTGATAGTCTTGGTTGACTGGATCTGGAATGAACCAAGAGATGTACCACTGGTCACACGTGGGAAAGATTTTCTTCATTAGGTTAAATGAAAAGGGAGGAACCGTTCTGAACGTAGGCATTGTCTTTTGATAGTACCCCGCGTATAACACAACCTAAGGGGAAGGCTCATTGCATTTTCCCTACTTGATTTCAAGTCTTGCTAGTGAGTTCCCCTACTCTTTTGCTGCCACTCCTATTGCTGCTACTGAACTCCATTGCTGACATCAGAATCCAGAACGCAGAAACTCGGTTTCTTCAGCCTTACAATGTGGATTGAAAACCATTGACTCTCTAGGAGTCCTCCAGGCTTCCTCCTGAAGATTGGCAATACTGAGGCATCCAGATTTGTGAAAAGAGCAGTTATTGGTTCTCATTCACTCCACTATGAAGACAGCCATTGTGCAAATACCCAGGCCACATTATGTAAGCTGTTCTAATAAATATCCTTTTAATATGTATTTACACCATCACTATTGTTCCTCTAGAGAACTTGATTACTGCACACTGTTCCCAATTCATATCATCTAAGGGGATGTAAGTTCTTTTTAATGGAATATTAATGATATTCCAGACACTGGCTGGCCTTTTACATTTGCTTTTACTTATCAGTGTGGCTATTTTTGTACATAAAAATCCAGAGCTTAAATGTTTTTTTCCTTCAAAGTCATATTTATTAAGTAAAAAAAAAATATCTGCTTGGCTCTAAAATTCTTCATGTCTTACATTTGATAATACATTTCCCTTATAAGTGCTGTGATAGTCTCTGTAATCAGGAATTTCTCTCCTGCCTGCCTAGTCCCAAATAACCACTCAGAGGCTTAGTATTAATTATAAATGTTTGGCTGATGGCTTGGGCTTATTGTTAGCTAGCTCTTACATTTAAATTAATCCATTTCTATTTATTTAAGTATTGCTAAGTGGCTATAGCTTACCAGTCTACTGGCATGTGGTTCCTGGGGAGGCTGGATAGTGTTTCCCAGACTCCTGAATCTGCCTGAATTTCCCACCTGGCTCTGTCCTGCCTTGTTTGAAGTCAAAGCAACTTTATTTATCAACCAATGAGACCAAATCATATTCATAGCACATAGAAGGACATCCCACATCAGGTCTCCCATTCCTATTCTTAGGTAAGAATGATCACTAGTTTGCTAGGCTATCTCATGAAGTTCATGCAAGACCAAGTAAAGAGGTAAAATATAACAAGGTCTGTATAAAAACTCAGTTTCTTCAGCGATACAATGTGGATTTAAAACCATTGACTCTCTAGGAGAGTGTACTAGCCTTGTGGTACACTTTGGACTCTTCCCCTAGGCAACTGGGGAAAACACTATACTCTAGCAGGGGAGTGATAGGAAAAATGTTTGGGTAAGCTTTTTAATCATGTCTTCCAAGGTGCTAAGTTAGGTTTGAGTTAAGAAATGGTTAAGGGGGCTTACTATTTAGTGATTTTGGCAATTACTTTTTGAGAAAACTTTGCAACAATAAGTTCATTGTTGCCTTCCATATATATGTTAAAACCGATGTAAAAATTATACCTGCCATTTTCCTTAGGCCTAAACTTTACTTTGTGGTATTCAATGGGGATAAAAAGCCCTTCAACAAGAAAAATGATGGTTGTACTTCTTAACATTATTATATCAGGTTAAAAGAGATGCTGAGGTACAGCACTTAGGTAGGTGTGTGGGAGTGAGCCTCCTTTTTATAAGGGAATCAATAGCTATCCACTAGCAATGGCTACAAAGTACCTTTTAAAACTAATAAATGTGGAAGGCCTGAATCCTTCATAATAAAAATCTTTAAAACCTTTATAAAATTCCCCTGTAAAGACAGATTCTAGGGAGACCCATAATTATTGAAAGGCAAGGGGAGAGCATCAGGCCATTTCACATAAACATGGATGGTACAGGTCTAAGCCAAGAAGCTGAGGGTAGGTGAATAAAACCCAAATGAGAAAATGAACCAGGATCAATTTTTCCTCCCAATGTATTTTATTGTATACAAACGATAAAGCATAAACAGCCTCTGATTTCCCTCTAGACTCTGCTGTTTTTCTATTTTTTTCCTCCAACAAAAGCTATGTGGCTGACATTGAATTGCAAATTCTGTCCTTCAGAAATACATGCCACATTCAGACTTCATGCACTCATTTTGTGGCAGTTAACCCTATTTTTGTTTGACTGAAAGCTTTTCCCCTTGAATTCTAAATTCAAGCATTAGTTGGCATTTAGAATCTTCTTTTTTCCCTCTGTAATCTTAAAAATAGTAGTGGTGGGAATAATCACACTCCTTCAATCTTTGCTCAAAATATTGGGTTATTAATTTCTGTTCAAAATGCAAGAAAAGAGAATCTTCTTAAACTGCAATTCACCCCAACTACTCTTCCAAGCAATGTTCCTATTTTTAGCAAACTTTTCCAATGTTCTTCTTCTAAAACATCCCACAGGACTTGGGACAAGCTTTCTTAATTTATTGTGGGACAGGAGGAGAGAGACCAGGATGCCTAGCACCTGGGTGGCCCTGTTCTCCTGTTTAATTATCTACACTTCAGTTTCTTCCTTTTTTCCTGCAATGAAGATATTAAATCTGAGTTTGAAAACATATTTTTTAAATTTTTTCCATGTATGATCAATCAATAATGAGTGTCTCAAATGTTGTTTGGATCCTTAGTTAAACTTAATGTTCAGAATGAAATAAAGTCATATTTGATTAGTAATATCTATCATGAATACAGGATTAATAGAACATGAATGTCAATATTTTGACATTCTGGGGCTATGTTACTCTTCCATCCTGTGTGATCCTTCCTACCTGGGTAGAACAGGACAAAGAATACCTCTCTTACTAAGCAAATATATTTAAGAACTATCAGAAGTTGGACTAAATGTTCCAGAGCAAATTAACTGAACAAGGATAAGAAAAAGTGGAAACCTAGGCACATATGTTTGACCACCAAATAAGAGAAAAGACTGCAGTACATAGAAATGCTGTGTCAACTTGTAATTAGGGTAATGGCTGAGACAAACACTGTCTCTGAAGTTGGTTTTCCCTGGTGTGGTGCTCAAAGGACAGCCGTGTGTAGGCAGTTTATTGCCTGGACCACAATCAGCTCTGTTCCATCAGCCACTCCCCACTAATCACTCAGAGACTTATTATTAATTATAAATGATTGGCTAATAGCTCAGGTTTATTACTAACTAGTTCTTACAACTTAAATTAACCCATTTCTATTAATCTATGTGCTACCCTGAGGCTCAGGGCTTTTAACTCTCCTGCATGTCCTGCTTCCTTTCCATCTGTCTGGTGACTCCTCTCACTCTACCCTTATTTCCAGCCATTTCTCTGCCCTGAAAAATCCTGCCAGGTTATCAGCCAATCAGCTTTTCATTGACAATGAGAGCAACACATTTTCACAATGTACAGGATTATTCTACAGCAGTTGTGCGGAAAGTAGACATATTTATACAAGACATAGAGACGGGTGTGGGAGCTTTTTAAAAGATTGCCTTAAATGGATGGAACTAGAAAATATCATCCTGAGTGAGGTAATCCAGACTCAGGACAAACATTGTATGGACTCACTCATAAGTGGATACTAGATGTTAGGGAAGGGATGGCCAGACTCCAACCCACAGCTCCAGAGAGGCCAGCTAACAGGGAAAGACGCTAGGAGGGACACATGGATGGCTCAGTGAAGGAGAAGTGGATGAGGTCTACATAAGTGGACTGAGAGTCAGGGGGTGGTGGCTGTGGGCGAGGAGTGGGGATGAGAACATAGGGAAATGGGAGGGTCAAGCTGGAACAGGGACAGAGTGGGAGGGCAGGGAGGGAGATATCATGATAGATGAGGACATCATGGGAATAGAAAAGGGCAGGGTTCCGGGGAGGCTCTCAGGAATCCACAAGGATGACCCCACCTTGGAGTGCTGGCAGTGGTCTAGAGGGTGCCTGGACTGGTCTACTCTGGTGACCAATCTAGTGAATACCCTAACCATCATCACAGAGCCTTTGTCCAATGACTGATGGAGGCAGATGCAGAGATCCACAGCTAGACATCAGGGTGAGCTCTGGGAATCCAGTCGATGAGAGAGAGGAGGGATTCTGCAGGTGGGGGACGTCGAGATCATGATGGGAAGACTTGCAGAGATGACTGGCCACACTAGTGGAAGTCTATGAACTAACTGTAGACTAGTGGCTGTGAAGCCCCCATGGGACAGGACTAGGCCCTCTGGATATGGAAGATGGTTGTTTTGTGGTGGTAATCTAATTATACTGAAATGTGATTTTGATTGTATGTTAATAAATAAAGTTGTCCGGGGGTCAGAGCTATTAGAGCCATAGCAAAAGTGTGGCGGTGGTGGCACACGCCTTTTATCCCAGAAAGCCAGCCTTTAATCCCAGGGAGTGGTGGTAGAAAGCAAAAAGATATATAAGGCGTGAGGACCAGAAACTAGAAGCATTTGGCTGGTTAAGCTTTCAGGCTTTGGAGCAACACAGTTCAGCTGAGAGCTATTGGGATGAGGACACAGAAGCTTCCAGTCTGAGGAAACAGGACCAGCTGAGGAACTGGTGAGGTGAGATAGCTGTGGCTTGTTCTGTCTCTTTAAATAGACTAACAGACAGGAAAAGGAGCCCTCATTCGGGAAGCTGGGACACCGCAGGCAGAAGGGTGAGATTTTGGCTCTGAGCTCTGACCTCTCGGCTTTCTCTTTTGCATTATTTCTGTGTTTCTTATTTAATAAAACGGTTGGTTACATCTATATTGTTTAGCTTGAACTGTTTCGGGGACATCCAGGCAGGGGGATCCGGATCTGTCCCTGGTACATGGGCAGGCTTTTGGGAGCCCGGTGACTGTGCTGTGATGCCTTGTGCAGCCTTGGTGGAGTGGGAAGTGGCTTGGACCTGCTTAGGTTCTGTGTGCCTGGCTCAGCTAACTCTCCATGGGAGACCTTAATCAGGGGGATGTGGGGATGTGGGGTGGCTAGGGAGGGTGGATTGGGGGTGGGAGGAAGGAGGAGGGTGGGATCTGTGAGTGGTATGTAGAGTGAGTAGAAAATTTCTTAATAAAGAAAAATTTTAAAAATGAAACAAAAAAAGATTGTGTTATGTATATTGTATGCTGAGAATATTCTCCAATAAATGTCCAGTAGCAGAAAATTCCATCTTCAAAACTTCATAAACCTGGTCTCCATGGTAGGATTATTGAAACATTTCATCCAAAGAGACAACATTGAGTGTTACTGTGAAAATTATTTGGGCTGGAGCAATATTGATGGTTTCAAAAGCAATCTAAGCCCTCAGACTCAGATTTCTATTAGGTCTAGAACTCATGTCTTCTAGTTCCCAACCATGCAACAATATACCAATAGGCATCTGAACATTTGAAATGGGACTAGTCTAAGTTGAAATGAGCTGAAGGTGTCTAAGTTAACTCCAGAATTCAGCTGTAGAATGGAAAATAGGATATAGTAAAATAATTTATTAATATTTTAATACATAATGCATATTAAAATAATAGTATTTTAGATATATTGAATGAAACATATTGTTAACATTAATTTTATTTGTTTTAGTTTTACTTTTGTAATACAGCCACTTGAAAAATTAAAATTCTTAAATTGTTTTCACAGGACTTTTCTTTTTTGATGTTCAGATTAAACAGCTGTTCTAGTCTTCCTTTTCCCTTTTAGAGAGAGGGAAGAAGGAGAAAATGGAGATATGTGAGAGAAAGAAAGTGTGAGAGAGATACATGGAACTTAGAGGAATCTGATTTGATGGTAACATTGAATAATAGTAAAAAATATATACTATGGTTTAAATGCATGTGTCCCTCTAAAATTTATGTCAGGAAATCAAAACCCTCAGTTGATGATAATAAGAATTGAAGACTTTTGGAAATAAAGGGGAATTATGACTATATGATTCTCTCTTTTCCTTTTATACACTTCTGAGATCTCTCATACATGGGAGTGGATGA